>NW_008825114.1:7267818-7325855 GCF_000699105.1 Pygoscelis adeliae
TAGGGAAAGCTTCCTAAATGGAAATCCCACTTGAAATATTTCAAAGGAAAATTACTGACAGGAGCCGAGATGTTTAGGTGTAAATTACCTCCACGATCTGAGGCATGTTTTTCAGCACTATGGATTCACTGTCAGAAGTGTCGCGTCCACCCTGAGAAAAAAAGAGTACAGGACCACCAACAGGCGAGCAAGTTTCAAGACGAAAAATGGTGCCCCAAATTCCTGAACCACATGAGGGCAACATCATTAATCACAATAAAAGGACGTGGTATTTGACAGCACCATGAAGCTGTCATTAGTGTATATTAGCTGTCATTCTGATCAATAGGGTGGGGAGAAGGAGAAATTTTTGAATCTTCTGTTGAGTACAACATGTTTGTATGCTTCAAATACCTTTGTAACAACTGCTGATCTATGAAAATGCTGATCAGACTACCCAAGAGAAGTACATACAATATTTCTAGGGCCATGAGTTATATCCATTTCTAAATCTTTTGACTCAAATAGATTTCACTGAAGACAGTGACAATATTTCTGGTACTAGCCTAGTTTAATCAACATGAAATTAGCAACCTAGGACAGACACCCTGATGAAAGGCAGACAAAAATGATACGAATCACCACAATGCACTGTAATACCTGCTGTATGCAGAAGTCCAACAGCTTTCAGAAAATGCACACATTTATTAAAGAAAAAACTCTAGACACATTGTACTAGTTTTACAGAAGCAACTTGCTCTGAAGAATTAAGGAGATGCCATTTCTGTACAGTCATTATTAAGGCTGCATCATCAATCTTTCCATAGTTTCACCGATTGGTTAATGGTAAAAAGGTAAAAAATGGGATTTCCCTTAGCAGAGAACACGCTCACTCTTCCTCCCCCAAGCCTCTGCATCTCTTGCTATTTCATATTTCATGACGTGAGCTTTCTGAACTGATTGAACCATTTTTTATCTTCTGCTACAGTTCTTCAAGATATGTTGGTTTCTATGAACTTGTGCCCCCAGAATTGACAAGAGTTTAACAAAAATTTACTGTTTCTTCTCACATCCTTTGTGTATCTGTATCTACCCAAAATTGAAGGTGCCACATTGCGTGTATCTTGATACCCTGGAAGAGTTTCTGAACAAGAGCAGGTTTTTGTTTGTGTTTTAAGAACTGGCAGAAGATGTTGGGTTTTTTGTGTTTTTGATTCAAGTTCTGCTTAGAGCAGAAGCTAGTCAGCAAGGCAGAAATATATCTTAGAAGAGAAAGAAACTCAGCAGATGAATTGGCATTTTTTAGAAAACAAAGAAATAGGTGGAACAGTAAGTAAAGAGATTATTTTCAAAAGGTAAGTTATGTAATAGGTTTATGAATTATATTTATGAGGGACTTTCATATGTAAATTCCTTAGTGCTTTAAGAAATAATTTGAAAAAGGAATTAAAAGGAAACGTGATGCATTTGTGCAACATGTTTGAAAAATGAAAGGCCCATATAGATAACTATATTAGGTGGTGCTTAACCTATCCTAGCTGCATGGTCTGGAGTGAGAAAGCTATCTTCCAGCATTGTCTTATAGTATTCAAAATAGCAGATAAGAGAATAATAGGAAAAAATACCTTGACAACTCTATATTATTAGCCAATACTTCTGCACGCACTCTGTTATGAGAGATAACCTCTATAAAGAAGTATATTTTTATGGTCTTTACCTACTGTTGATTTGCCTTTGTCACAGAGTGTGAGTTTCTATGCTTATACCTATGCCGAAACTTTGCAGCTGCTCTTGAAAACACCTAAAAGTAATTCTAGTTCTTTTCTCTAATGGTCTATGTAAAAGGCATACATCTGGCTGCATTTGTGAAATGTTTGTTCACTTTGAGCATGTTAATACATCCAAAGGTAGGAAACTCGGTCCAAAATGGACTAACAGTTACTGCAATAAAATTTGGTACAGCATGAAGTCAAGCACACTTGGAGTACCTTCCCTGAGCAACAAGAAACTCATGAAAAATGGTAACAACAGTGTGTGTTTAACTGTAATCGTTAACTCAAATTATTTCAGGCCAGAATTTGCTTCCATTTACTTTAGTTCAAAGTCAGTAAAAAAACCTCCATATGGAAAACAGAGTTGTGTAGATGAAATTATGTTCTTAAGCTATCATTGCACAAGACTGAAAAAAACCTCCAGACTAGAAAACCTTCTAAAATTATATTACATCCTATATTTGTAACAAGCAATTATAAAAATGCATAGTAATGAAAAGAGGAAAAAAAAGTCTTTTGTGTAGTTATAAAAGTGTGGGTGCTTCTATTAGTCCATATTGAAATCAAAACATGTTTATAAGAATTTTTAGTCCACACAATGACAGCCTAACATTTGGTTACAGTTTTCTCACCTACCTTATAATACATTCTGCACATATTGTATAGAAAAACAGAAAAGAAAAAAAAAAGGATATTAAACTATAGAACTGCAAGATAAAATATGAAGGAACTGTGGAATATGACATTATAAAGTTGTAGCCATTCACTGTCCCTTAACTGTGGATAGGTATTTCTGTACTACAATACTACAGAATCTCACATGATATTGGAGTTTATTCTGAGTTACATGACAATAAATGAGTTAATTTGATTTTGATTGTAAAATCCACTCCAAGTCACTTCTTCCTGATTTACTGCAGAGGTATTTTTTTTCCTATTTTGAATATAGGAGTCTCACTCTAACAAACCAAATCATCATATGCCTTGATCAAATACTGTTACTCTTTTCATGTCATGGCATGAAGTTGAGCCCTTCATAGCTAATTTGTATACTGCATATAAATTTATATGCATAAGAGAATTTGGAGAATTTAAATTTAATAATAATCTTCTATTCTTCTTCTATTGTTATTTTTCCCTTTATGCTTACTGCAAGGTCTAAGCTTTTTGTGGAAAGATAGGAAGACAATCTGACTCAAAAGGAGCAGTAGTATAAGGAAAGATGTGATATATGATGCAGTGAAAAGGAAGTGTGGTACAACAATGAAAACAACTACATATCTTCTTTATTCTAGAGTCTTTGGCATTTTATAGCAGTTGAAAAACTTTGTCCTCAAAGTTTTCAGTTCTGTCTTTAGTTCAGTTCTTGGTTCAAACAAGACTTCTTTCCAAGGTAAATGAGGTTTGACAGGTCTTTAGGAGGATTGGATTTTAGTAGACAAGTTGGAGAAGAGAATAGTGATACTATCATTATTGCTCTCAAAATCAGGCTATGAGCAAAAGAGTCACACAGGTGAGAGCAATGCCCCTGTCTCCATGTGCGTGGTTGTTGAAAAGACTGCTTAACACTCAGTTTGAAAAGCTGGCTTCACAATTTCATGTCATTTCTCACCAGGCTGTAGCATAACAGAAGCACGTAGTTGTTATTCCTTATGGGGATAACTGGTTTACACACAACACAAACAGAAAGCTATCGACTGCATCTACTGTACACTGTTCTGCTTTGTCACTGAAGGTGTCTGGAGGGGGAACAGGCTTGCCTGGCTTTAAATGACAAGTACCAGTAGTAAAAAACCCTCAGAAAGGTTGTGTGTTTCAGAAGCCAACTGATAATGAAGTACAGTAAAAAGAGTCTTGGGGGGGAATATTTATGGTCTGATATTCAAGCACTTGAGATCAGTGAATCTTATGGCACATACAACATCAAAGTTGCTTTGCAGAAGAGTGCAAGGGTAAATTAAGTTCTGGTAAACAAAGGATCAACAGACTTGGGTTAATTCTTATGGCTCCTCAGTACGCTTATGCTTTTACCATTCACTCTGCCAAATGATGCACTCTGTAGGAATAATCTAAAATTGGCATATGCAACTGGATTGCTCCCAAAAGAATGGAGGATCTGATTAGTAAAAGCAATCAGTGCTTACAGAATTGATGGATTTCAATTAAAAGTTATTTTTACTTATCTCTGATAGCCTGTGTGAGATCTCCAATGGAGACTCCCAATTAAGCTCATTTTTAAAGAGGCATATCTTTAAATCTTTTCAATAATGTTTATGTAAAATCTCTTCATTATTTCCCTAACTATGGGATAATGTATGTTCATTCTCTATATAATAATTAATCTTTCATTTGTAAAGTATGCCTTTCAAAAATCTTACAATAAAATATAAAACTGCAAGTATCAGCACAGTGCATAAATTCTAGAAGTGATGGGTACTATACTTCAGTAAACTAAAAAATTATCTATTCTTGTGGTTCATAAGAAAGTCTCTAACAATAAAGGTGAGATCACCTCCAGGTGTTTTTGATTCTAGCGTAAGTCATAAGGGAGTGACACGTCAGAAATAAGCGATGGTCTTTTCTTGAAATAGTAATTCTGTAAAAGCAGAAAGTCCATGCTAATGGAAAAGAATGGAAGACAATGATCAAGAAAACTACAGCTATTAAAAAATCAGAGGAATGCACTAATATTAAATAAGCTAAGTAGAAAACTACAAATAAGGACTGAGAAACATACAGATATTTTAATAGATCTAAAAAAAATGAGCAAGGATATACTGGTCAACAAAACAAGTATTGACAGGTGCAAGAAGTAAATAAACAAATAAAAGTGAATAAAAGATGAAGTGGATAGCAATGAATAAAAATTAGAAGATAGAAGGTGCATAGAGATGGTAAGGAAAGACAAAGGTCAAATACAAGAACAGAATAAAGTATAAGGATGTTTTATTTTCAAATATATCAGAATCAAAAGAACCCCCAAACCAATATTGTTTTAATTGTCCGGAAATAATAGAATAGTTAATAGCAGTGTATAGTAAATGGCAATTTAATGGAATGTTCCTTTTTGGAAAAAAAATCTAAATGAAGTTTTCAGAGCATACAAAGATGATAAATCGTCTTCTTATTTATAGCTATTTTAAATAGCAAGTTTAAATCGGAAAGTTTGGAAGCACTGAAGACTTTTACAAGACCTGGACAGGGAACATGTTAGACTATACTGTTGATTTTAGCAAGTCTTTGAACACTGGAGAAGTTCCAGAAGATCAAAAGAAAACCCGCACAGTGTTAATATTTTGAAACTGTAAGCAGTATTGCCCTAATAATTTCATCTATTTGCCAAGTTTTTATCTAGTGTAAAACGGCTGATACAGGATCGAAACTAACTATTAATAAATTAATTAACTACTAGTATATTTAATGGTGGATAACATAAGCTCCTGGAAAAGAGAGCTTGCCAAAGCGCTGCAGTATTTTTTTCTGGCCATCACTTTGGTTGAAAGTAGTATAGTCAGGATTCTACAAGACACATAATGTGATACTGCACATTAAAAAAAAATAAAAGTTATTTAAGTTTGAGAGATTAAAAATGTTCATGATACATAATGCATAGAATTTAAATGGGATAATTATGAGGTCTCAAAATGTAAGCATATGTAAGAAACCAGATATATACTTAGAAGCAGAGAAATTATACATATGTTTATAGCACATATAAGAAATGAGCCTTGTTTCTAATCAGGCCTTCTACAGTTTGGTTCTTGGCCTTAATATCACCTAAAGCTTTTATCAAAGACTTGGAAGAAAACACCAGCACCTTCTGATGAATGTTGCACTTGGAGAAACATTGGAGAAAAAGAAAGTGATGATGAGGGCTGGTCTGGATTGAGTACTAAACCAGTACAGCTAGTGGCAAATGGTGCAATAAAGAGACCATAACTACACTCACATCTGTCCTTGGACCACCAGCTCTGAAAAAGAGAAGCAGCAGCTCTGAAAGCAGGTTGGGCGTCACACAGTGATGAACACATTACATGACAGTGAAGCTAATAAGTCTCAGTCAGGTTTAATGTATAAAGAGAGGGAAACTGAACTGGCACACACAGATACACATTTTCCTGTGCATTTGGCACTGATGCTGCTACTAACTGATTGGTGTGTCCAGTTTGGGTGCTCAAAGCTCATAAAATGGGAGCGGGTTTGTAAGAAAACATGCCTTACACAGAATGAGGCAAGAAGCCTACCTTCATTTATCAAAAGAGATTAACTGATCAGGCTACATGGGTAGACAGAAAGACGTTAGGCAACTAGAGTCCTCTTATACTAGCAATAAAATCGGTGACACAACCAAATGCCTAGAAACTGAAGCTAGAGGAGCTCAGACGGCAAATGACAATTTTTTAATGGCAATTTTTTAATGGCAATGGGTAATTAAAACCACTTGCCTTAAATTTAAGTGGATTTTCTGTCACTGGAAACTTTGAAAGCAAGATTGATTGTATTTATAAAAATTATTGTCGAGTTGACAGCAACTGCTGGATTTGAAGGACTCAGGGAAATCCTACAGACTCAGCTAAGCAAGAGGTCAGGCTGGGGAACCACAATCACCTCTGCTCACCTCATATTGTATTAGTCTCACTTAAACATGAAGAAGTTAGTGAAGGTGTTTTAAAGGACAGTACAGGGAATTTAATCACAGAAGTGAGGACTGCTAGGAGAGGGAGTAATTTCTTTTCTTTATTATTATTTATCAGGGAGAACAAGAAACATGCCAGGAAGAGAGATAAGGTTTCAGTGGAGAGAAGCAAGTTAAGAACAGAAAAATTACTGGAATGAAGAAGTACCTCAGAACAAATTTAAAACAAAAATTAGATCATCTGAAAATAAAGGAGGATCCAAGAAGGGATGGCCAGCATCCCAGAATCCTGAAAGACAAGGCAGACACTATTAAAAAAACATAGCTGCAAGAATTTTTAACTCCTCACTGTTACAAAGAGGGGTATCTACTAAGGACCAGAAAGAAGGTAATGTTAGATGGGTGCTTAAGAAAACATCTGAGGGGAAAAAACCCCAAAATCTCTAAATTTTCTGATCAGGAAGAAATTAAGATCTGTAAGTTATACAATAGAATAAATAAGCTGGGAACAGTACAATACTAACAAACCCGATTAATCCTAGTACAAGGGTTTAAAAGGTTAAAAGGAGTAGTATATTGAATATTGAAAACTATATTGAATGCACTCAATTTGAAAAAGCAGATATAGTGTACAAACACTAATGGTATCAATAGATTATCAAACAGAATTAAAACAATTTGTCGGTTTCCAGCCAAGATGAGAACATAATGGAAAATGGATGCTGGCTGTTTAGGAATGAGATGAGGAACAATATAGGAAAGATGAGCACTGAGCTTAATCTTGCTTACAATAGATCAGATAGCCAGAATAGGCAGTAATATGAGTAATAACTGACCATCACTGAATGTAAAAGAGGAATGATGCTGGATCGAAATAAATCTGAGAAAATAGAGAGGTACCTAGAAAAACTGCTAATATCATATGTGTAAAATATGAAAACTATTGATAACTGGATAAAAAACAAAAGGAGGATATGCTCTTAGGCCTAGTGATGGGCTACAAGACATTGGCAATGAAAGAAATCTGTTTTGGTGGCAGTGGCAATAAGATGTCTGAAAGCATTACTCAGAGATGGCAGCAACTAGGTGAGTGGAAAAACCTGCTGTGAGCTGGGTACACCTGCACTGCACTGGGCTGCAACATGCAGAGATACCCATGCTGGTTTCAAACAGCAGTATGGAGACTCCAACCGAGTAACACACCGGGTCTAAATGAACTTGCCTACATATGATTTTTTTCTAAAGCAGTCCATTAATTAGTATAAATGGGCTCTCTCTCTCTCCCTCCCCCCCAAAGTCACTATGCAAAATACAAACCCATATACATAAAAAAAAATTTAAAACCCATACTATTTTCCTGTCGTAGGATTCCCCGCTGCTGTATGTTGTAGCTAGTGTGGATGCACATTCTTCCAGATACCACGGCTTCTTCCCACTTTCAGCTGTGCTGCTTATGGAGATAGTGTAGATGCTATTCGTGTAGCCATCACAGGAGCAGTGGTCTCGACTTCTTCCACCATTTCCAGATGCCCAAACAAAGACTGAACCTAAGCCTCTTCGTCCCTGTTTGGAAAGAGCACAAAAGATTTGATTAATAATTCTTTTCCCCGTCACCTGCTTAACAAACAGGTCTTTTCCCCCCAAAAGACATCTGATGAGAGAAAGACAATAAAAGAAACTAGCTGACTGAGAAGAATCTAAAATGAAAACAGGATTTAGCAGAGTTCAGAATCAGACATCAGAAAATTTCAGAAAATGAGTGGTATCAACACAGCTTTAGAAACAACTTTTATACAGTGTCTGTTTGTTGCTCTGCATCTATGCTGTCCAGCCGTACCAAGAAAGAGGTGCTGAAGACTCAGAGGAAGCACTAAAACATCATACTGAAAAAGGAAAAGAAACAGCATACTTGAAACTAAAACCCTTTGTAACACATGATACCTTTCATTTATTAGGGCGCTCCCAGCTGTTTCTTCTTGGGTTGCCTGGTGGCACCAGGTATTGTTTGGGTAGCATTATATACTGTGAACTAGAGCATCATTGTTTCACAGACACTATAAATCACAGAGTCACAGAATACCTGAGGTGGGAAGGGACCTCAGGTCATCTAGTCCAACCCATCTAGTCCGTTATGAGTGCTAAATGCACAGCACAGTATATAAACAAAAATGGACAAAAATAAAATGCTTATAAATCTATTATAATGAAGCACTAAAGCATTAGTTCAGCACGATATTTTAAATATATGACTAGTTGGGCAAGTTCATAATTTCAAATGAGGACTTAAAAATAGGTAACCTCACCTCGACATTTTCTTAATACACCAAAGTTATATAGTGTCCAAATGAATCAAGACATTTTTGGTGGTGCTAGTACCCTTATATGGGCATTGATATGAAAAGTGAAGATGATCAGTAACCTGTATTGCTGATATATGGGAATTGAGAATTACCAATGAATGAGTAATTGGGCTTTTCCTGATTTATATTTACATATTTCATGCAGATTCATGCAACTGTATGATCTGCATTATTATCAGCACTCACCATCTGGAAGCACTTTGCCATTCAGATAGAAAGGTTCACCAAAGGACTAAACTTGTCTTTGATTAAGCTAACTTGTGTCACCTTTTCTTACAGGACATTCTCTCAAAGCATGGGACATCCCTCTCAGTTACAATTATGCTGGCAGTCTCATTTATACCTCATTTGCTTGCAACTCATTATGTAGTATCTACCCAGTTTTTGGGTAGGCCCACTGCTCTGTATGATAAATTAATGTTATAAGGCATAAACCACCACTTTCTGTGCATGAATTAATTGCTTGGCCATGGGGGGATTTTGTTTGTTTAGTTGTTTTTTTTCTAAACAGAGTGCAATTGTGTACCACAAACAACATAAAGACAGCTGTTGGACATCTACCAGGTCAACCTTAAACAATTAGCAATTCAAAGGTTCATTTAATCCAGATGCTCAGAGGGGTTTCACTAGGGCTTTTTGTGCTGAGCACAACTGAACATCAATGTAAGACAGAAAACTCTCACAGTTCACAATCCAGGTTTGAGTTCTCAAACATCGATTAATTTCATTTTGTGAGTTTAATGAAAGTATACTACCTGGAGAGACTCTTCTGTCCAGCAAAATAAGTTAAATATCAAATTCTCCTGGCTAGTGTTTACATAAGGTTATGTCTCTAAAATGCAGCTTCTCATTAAAAAAACATTTTAAGCAGAGAAAAAAATCCCAGGGTGCCAAGTTAAATGTATTATGAAATCCACATTCTCCAGACAAGATCAGTCTGATCAGCTGGGAAGTGTAACTATTTCAAATTCTTTCACTTCCGTTAGTTGGTCTTAGTTACTACACTAACAAAAAGATGCAAAATAGCAACATTTTTTGTTGTTTTAAGACAACCTTTATGAAGTGTTACAGCTCTCCTTCCCCACATTATGAACTCTCGCCAAATCAAAACCCCCTTTCCGTTTGGGATTCTTGTTCTGTCTGCTTTTCTCAGCCAGCAGGGTCTGATGCAGAGCCTCCCAAAGCCAGTGGGATGTGTTTTGCAACTTCATGGGCTGGAACTGGTTTATGAACCACTTCTCTTTCATTCTACCATCTAGTCATCTCCCTTTGCATATCTTTACTTCTTACCCCTCCATTCTGAAAACATCTGATGAGACAGACAAAAGGAAGGGTAAATGGAAAGATTATTTCATGCATATTCACTGATTTATTACCCCAGCAGCTCAGGGAGCCAGAAGTTAGGGCCCTCTGTCTGTCTGTGGGGAATGGGATGGAGGATTATGCTAAAGATATGCTGGTTCTCTACTGTTTAATGTGCTCCTGCTTGATTTTTATTGGTTTTGTTTTGGTTTCATCCCATCATCTCTTGCAATTAGATCATGCTTCTCAGCAGTATTCTATTATGGTCATTGGTCATTTCAATGGTCATTTTTGGCTTGTCAATTCTGACATTTGTTTCAGAGTCATGTACAGATTCCTGTCTGGCCCTACATTGCCCTTAAAAACCAACTTCTTTCTTCTACATAGACACACACCAACAATGTTAATATATGTATAGGCAGGCAGAATACACAGAAAAACACATATCATACAGACACACTTCTACCTCCAGAACATGTCAAAATATTCCATCAGAACCTTTTTTTGATGAATTTTCACAAGTATCTGCTATCTGAAGAATTCTGCATTTTTCTTCTTCACATGTGTTTCTCAAGAGCACAGTGTTATGTAACTACATTTGGCCAATTCAATACCCCATGGGAAATTCAGAGTAACCCACCAATACAACCAAGAGAGAAGAAATGAGAACTCAGGGTAATCAAACCACAGATCCAAGGAGGAGAAAAATGGAATCTAAATGTTTTAATATGTTGTCTAAAAGTCTCTTTCACTTTAAAAAAAAAAGTTTTGTAAAAAAAAATTCTCAAAAACAAAGGCATACAAGAAAATATCCTATCAATAACAGTCCACCTGTCATTTTTCTGCTGTCATCATCAGCAGGTTTTGTCTCCAAACAGCAGTATAACATGATTTGTCCCACTCATGCAACGAAAACCTTTTCACAGAAGGGCAGGGCTGTACTTTGTGTAAATTTTGCAGGACCAACCCTTGAATTATTAGCTTCTCTGCACAGAGAATGTGTCTATATTTCTTTAGATGCATACTTATGCTACTGTACTAATAATGAAAAATGAGCTGCAGAAACAGATATGTGAATACATTTTTGGGCACAAAATGTAGTCCTGATGAAAACATGCCAATGGATGCTAGAAATTCTGTATTGCAGTGTTTAAAAATAATAAACACCAATTTAGATGTTAATAGTAATGACAGGGCTTTAAAAATAACAGCCATTTGCACCCAAATTTACCTCTCCATGCTAATTTTTTTGTAAACAAATAATAACAAATATTTCTTCAAAACTAATATCTCCTGCAAATATATAAAGTATCAACATCTCTGTTATTGCAATAAAAAAATCAAGTACCAGGTGCAGTGACTAATGGAAAAGAGTATTTTCTAATACATACAAAGAAAGAATTCCCATTCCTCTAACACATTGCAATACTGCACATTTAACAACTCAGCATTTCACAGAAAACAACAGCATTATCTTCAGTCTAGAAAACATGCTAAAGATCTTGTTCCTAGAAGCTATTTGGCAAAGCAAACGGCAGCCTTAAAAAAACAAAAAATAAGCAAACCCCCAAACTAAATTCAACCTGACTAAAATAATGTGTCAAGTAAATAAGTTCTGGTTTACATTTACTGCCTATTGTTAAACTACCATTTGGTTTCCTCTTTCTCCCTGTTTCCAAACACCCTGCTTTAATTCAATAGACCCAGTCATGCTCAGGAAATTATAAACTTGCTAGTAACTATACCAAACAAGTAATTAGAGCAACAGCATCAGCTGTCCTACTGTATGTGAATGCCATTCCCAATTGGTTTCCTTTAAATACATAGTTAAATAACATTTGGACCGTGTTACAAAGTTAAGATAAACACACATGCAAGGCACTCTGTAGCTTTGACTGTTTGTCTAAATCTATCATCTGTCATCTGCCAGATGCCCAAGGGTGTCAAGATGAAAAGTCAAGCCTTGAGCTGCCAAAGAAGCCATGTGTCATTTATTACTCAAAAGCAAAGGTGCATTTACAAACCATATGGGTACAACTTGAGCAAAACTAAAAGAGTTAGTGAGCTATAGCAGAGGCATAGACCAGGGTGGAATGGGTGTGCAGCAAAGTACGCTCAGTGCTTGTCCCATGATGTTAAAAATGCATTACCTCTCCCTCTAGGCACAGTGTTGTTTCTGCTCTTCCATTTGCAATGATAGCTACTGACTCCCTCTTACAAACTCGGCAAGGTGTCCATAACTGCACTTGTGCTTGTCAGTGCACACGTCAGACCATTATGAAATGTTCTCCTTTTGTTTTGCCTACTTTCTTAAATTGCACAAAATGTCAGATAATTAAAAAAAATAATCAAGTGTTCCATTATGGAAAAGAAAAAGTCTTTCACTGACAACTAAGACTTGCTATTGACCTAGTCACAGTCCAATTTTCTAGCACATTTCCTGGGCAAAGCCAATGTGCTCAACACACAGCTGACCTTGAACGAGACAGACTCAGGTCATTGACAAAAAGGCCCCAAGGCAGAAATGGCACCTGTAAAAGCGTGGCACAAGAATCTTGGGGCATTCCCACTTTTTTTCTGCTAGTGTCTCCTTTTCCTTGGTCAGCAAGTTACAAGCAGGGTAAGTGATATGAAAGCTCTTTTTTTTCCAGTTCAACAGCACGGAAGGGTTAGTCTGCCAAGAACCAGAGCCAGTATGGACATGTTCGTAATGACATCTGCAGAATTTCCTAACACTATTAAAAGAACATCCCCCGCTCCAAGTGCGTGCGTGCGTGTGTGTGTGTGTGTGTATACATATAAACCATATCTTTATGAGTGAATGCCTTAGTGGTACTGGCAGGAACCATTATAAGGTAGAGGTCTTCACACATGCATCTAAGACAACCAGCAGCCCCACATACTTTCAAGTTGCTTCCAGCACACTTCCATCTAATAAAAACAGTTTCCATCCATGAGATGTAGTCTGAGCCAGTGGAGCAAGATTTATTCACATTATTTTACAAAGTTTAGACCGTACATTCATTCACTGCTTTACAAGTCAAGCAGTCTTAATCCAGCCTGTGAATCCTGATGTTTTCCTGCCCAGGAATCGAATGCCCCAATAACCCTCCCTGCCTGTGGGGTGAGTTGCTGCCTCTATAGAAGTGATCAAATTTATCAAGGGACAGGGAAGTAAATGTGGAGGAGCAGGAAAGGCAGAGGACAGAACCACTGACCTGGAGTAATTGGAGGTACACGGTTGCAGCCAGGGAGAGGCAATTTGGCACCAATATGCTAGAAATCCCACACTCATGAGGAGAAAAAAAATGATGAAAATATAAAATGGAAAGAGAAGGAGGGACACTCTATCCACACCTAGAGCCTAAACATTTAATTTCCTCTATTCTCCCCAATACTGTTCCAAAATTACTTAATGCTTCCAAGAACAAAAACTACTGCCGGGAAGTGAAATTGATCCTGATGTGGAAGCTGGAAAAAATAGCCTACGGTATGACCTCTTCCTTAAAACCTAATTCCTAAAGAGGAAATGTTCATAACCGAATGTGCAGAGCAGAGGTCAGCACTCCGGAGACCTAAAAAAACTATTATGCAGGCATGATTTTGAGTGCAGCACAGTACAGCCACTGTAGGGTCAGGCACCAAGGATCACAGCATCCTGAGAGATGAACCTGTGAGAGGCAGCATCTCCTCGCTTCCAGCTTCCACAGCTTTTTGCGCTCCCTGGGAGCTGGACACTGCTGCCCTGTGTAGAGGCACAGTGCTGCCAATCTGCTGACTGGCAGCATTTTGCTTTTGAAAAGCAGCATCTCCCAGCTCCTGCTGAGTTTCTACCAGTCCACTTAACCTCTAATCTGGGAATGAAAAATAGTCTGGCACACCACCCTTAAAAGACTCTTCTGTAGACTGCACAACACTCTCATTTGAAAGCAGGCCTCTCTCCAAAACAGATAATGGTAAGCTGAGAGTCCAAGCCAGCAATTCTGAAGTGCTATCAGAAGATAGCCAAACATTATTTTTTATTAAAACAGCCATGTCATATGTTCATGAATTCATGAACAAATGGAAAAATTTCTGAGGCCATTAATTCTATTGAGGTATCCATGCTCTCAGAAAAATTCACATTTGTGCATCAATTCATTAAAAATGTGCACCTATGATATCTATGAAGAAATGAGTAAAAACAGGTGTACATAATGATGCATGTTTGAGGGAGTGTCTAAAAATTAAATCGTGTGTTTTTATATTAGCAGCCATGTTTTTACTCTTAGGCAAACTAGGAAGTCAAGAAAATATTTCCTAGTGCTGGAACAGGCATACGCACGATATATATACAACGCAAAAATCTGTCACTACTTACAAAAAGCAACGATTACCTTATATTGTTGAAAAGGCAAGTTGTTGCTAATAAAGTTAAACTTTTTGGCTACTTCTGAACCAGCTTCTTAGTTAAGAAAAGGAAAGACAAAATAATTAATCATGACAAAAAGAAGGAAAAATCTATTTTACTAGCTCATAGGATATGATACCTTTAAAATACTGAAGCGTGAAAATACTTTCACATGTGCATAAAAAAAAATAACGTACTGAATAACCGCAAGCACCCATGCATTAACACAATAATTATTGGGATATATCAGTGGAACATTTCAACATGCATCCTTGTATGTGGTGTATTTTTTATTTTACTCTTCACTAGAACAACAGCTTAAACAGCTCCAAGATATTCCCCACAGAGCTATAATTAGTGCTTAAAGTGCAACCAAAAGAAGTGTTGGCTGAAACCTGAAATCTGAACCTGTGGAATGCTGGAATGAATTTCTCATTTTCCTAAACAAAATAGAGTCAGCTTCAGGGCTGCATGAATCGCAGTTCTGGTTCAGGCTATCTCTCCATATTATTATTACTATTGTTGTTGTTGTCTATATTGTTACTGGGATAAAGCAAGCTGTATATTGTAAACACCTGTGATAAAACAAGAGCTGGGTTTTCCAAAATTTCTCTTGCACAGAGTGTCTCTAGTTAATGATAGGTGAAATTGTCTCTGCATGCAAAGCCAAAGTAAACAGGCAGTGCACAAGAGAAATATCTGTGTTAGGACTAGATACAGGATGGACTTCACACACTAACATCCATTCTATGGAGTGGGTTCAGGCAGTTCTTGTCACCTTTACGCTACCGTCTGATTAAACACTCTAGAGAGGAGTCCATGGCCACCAGATTCACACAGTTGTTGTTTTACTACTTACGTCAGACTCTTCCTTATGGAAAACTTCACATTTTGAGATGTCTGTCGAACTTCTGCGGTTCAACAAAGAACCTCAAATTTTCTGCAAATTTAGCTCTTTTCAGTAGATGAGCAGGAAAATAAGGCTGCTCCGCTTCTACCTGTGCAGACTGAGGACTGCGATAATCGCTTTGTGCGTTTTATCTCCCATGGCATTTGTTTAGGAGGAAAAAACGCACTTAGGTTGTGTGTAAAATCATTGCCCTCACAGTTTTGTGCCTTAAACTTATGTTAAATTCTATGCACAGAAAACTTTTGACGTCAAACTTCCAGCAACTAGCCTTTCAGAAATCTATTTTTTCCCACAGGACACATAGAAATACATAGATTCTGCTGTTGTTCAAGTATATGAGTAAAGTGGATATGTGATTTGCCCATACAAAGTAACCAGATTCGTGTTTCAAAAATGCAGTGTCTGAAATGTATATACTGAAGTGTATGGAAAGAGACCCATTTGCCAAAGCGGCTTTTCAGTATTGGCTTTCCAAATTAAGATTTACCCCACAACAAGAATGGTGTGGGTTTTTATGTTCAAATATATCACCTGTTTCAGGCTGGGCACCCAAAACCAGAGGCCACTTTTGACAACAACTCCAAAAGCAGTAATGCTATTCTGGCTTGTTACAACAGTTTCCATATATGTGTGAGATGGGATGAGGTAACTAAACAGTTCTGGTTTCCAGTACACTTTGTGACATTGTAAGGAAACTGGACATTTTGAGGTATATTTTCCTGTAACTCTCATTCCAAATTTTCCTGCCTTTCAGGATTTGTATATTCCACTGAACGTAATGTAAGACCATATCTGGTATATTATTTCTTTTTCTGCATTTTTTTTTTGTACTACAAGTTGACTGTCTGTGAAAAATCTCACTTTTCACAGAAAGCAATGGAGACACATTTTAAGGTTAGATTTGTTTATATATTTCCAAAAGAAAATAAAGTGCATAGTATCAAAGTTCATCCAGGTATCACTAAGCCTAAACTCTGTTTCATTTACTGGAAGGCAATATCCCTAATTCTACTTCGGCTGAATGCTGAAAGTTGCTAACTATGTGCAAATCATAGAGCGAAGAATTATTATTAGCTTAATGATGTGTTAAGGTTGTCACCTAACCTGATTTTTGCTGGGCAGTCTCAGTCTCGAGAAAACTAAATCATATCAAGTATAAATCACATTTGTAAAGCCATTAAGGCATCCCGAGATATGTATATCAGCCAAATGCAAGGTAATAAGACCTAGAAATTAAGCTGGTTGGTAAAACATATAGGAGGGTGGGCAAACTCTTGGAAAGTGGTGACTCTGAAAGGGAGTTTAGGGTTGTGGCAGATAACCAATCAGCAATGAGCTGCCCTAAAATTTAGTCTGCTCCTTGGATCGGTAAGCAGGGTGAATATGAACATCTGCGGGGAATAGGGAAACAGTACTATGCGTGCATAGAGAAGGCTACAACTTCCATACCCCATTCTGGTATCCACACTTGAAAAAATAATGCCGGGAAACAGAAAGTGTTTCAGAAAGAACTACAGGAATGAACTGTGGTTTGGAAATTCTGACTAACAGAAGGAAACTGAATATACAAAACATTACCGTTAAGGCTGTAGAACAGATTTTGAAGGACAGTAAGAGGCACCAGCATTAATGGAAACAGGCTAAAATGCAACACGCACTTTAGAAGTCCAGGTAAATCTGTTAAGTTTTTCTCTGATAACTTATTTGATGCAGAGAAATGTATTAAACCCAGTCAGTCTGGTTTCTGCAAAACATGTGATGAGCCCTCCAAGAAATCAGTAATGAAACAAAAGAAAATGAAGGTTAATGTAATAGTGAGGTGGAAGTGGAAATGGTTGAACCGGAGATGATGTGGCCTGTGCTGGAGAAACACAGGAGTTAAGGAAGTTATGAGTAGAGTATTTTAAGGATGAGCCAGGGAAACAAAGTTATTAGGTGATTTTGACATAAAAAGAAAGAACATGTTAGTGAATCTAGCAACTACGACCACCTGCATTCAAGAAAAGAATTCAGGCTGAAAGATGTGGAGAGAAGCACTACTCTGATGAGCAAGGAGATGGACAGCCTAGTTTTTAAGCAATTAATGAGTGTGGCTTGTTTATCACATCAAAATGAAGTCTGAGAGGGGACTGTGTTCTATAAATATGTCAGAAAGAAAAATGGAAGGAAAAAAGGTATTTAAGCTGAAGCACAATTTTGGCCCTGGAACAAATGGACAAAAAACTGCACATGAGTAAACCTGGCTGTAACTTAGAAGAAAGTCTTTAACCAATAGATTAGTGATGGCTGTGAAGCAGTCTTCCAACAGAAATAGAGGGGAAAAAATTTCTAATTCATTCTAGAATAGAAACTGCTGAATGTATTTATAGGGCATGAGGCCTCTGATAGTAGAGAACTGTACTGGATGACCTACGTGGTCATTTCCTGTCTTATGTCCCTATGTTCCAATTTAATTTATCCAAGAGATCACTTGGCCAAAATCTGTAATTACTTACATGTGGAGATTTCTAACACCATAGATGCACCATAAATACAGCAGAAGAGGCATTTTACAGTGGAAAGGAAACAAAGATATTTAGATGAGTAATAAGCTATATATTTTCAATAGTGAAGGTTGTTAGTGGCTTGCACAGCCACGGACATAACAGGTTTCAGTCAAGACTGGTTCTTCCCAAAAGATGTACAGAAAACAGAAAATAATAGGTGAATCAAGAAAACAGGGATATTGATGCAGTCATAATTGAATACAATTTTGCTGATCTGGCTTATGAAGAGGGACAGGACTAGATGATAATCGCCTTTTCTGATGTTAGAACTACGAATATTATTTCAAGCTAATGATGCTATGTCTCATGACATCAGAAGGAAGAATTACAATGTTAAAATGCCATACAACTTTTCCAGTTCTGGTACATAGTCAGCACCCACCTGTAGTACAGAGACACCCAAAGTTTAACTCAGTATGTTGAAGTAACTACAACATCACATGTTCAGATATTACATCGTAGATGCAATAGGGATAAACAGTATATATGCAAATCATATAACAGATAAATGCCAGGACCTAACATTAGGTTACATCAGCATACTGGAAGTCATGTCTTCTGAAACCTCCCCCAAGCACAGCACTAATTCTTCCGATTGATCTTCAAAAAGTAGTTTTTGGCCAACTAATTAGAAATGTGCAGGAGGTCTTGTGCATGCAAAACATATCCATATATGACCTGAGATACGCATACACACAGATAGGTGTTATTCAGTCTCAAACGGCAGCTGTACAAGGTGAGCAAACAAAATACACAGTTTAAAAAATCTGGTCTTAACCTCCGTGCATCACAATATTTGAGTGTATAAAATGGCAGCCATTTTGGAAGTTATTTTGACACATTTGACTGGAAGTCTTCTTGTAGTAACTTCTGTCTTTGATTTTTATAGTGCAATTCTCTGGCAAAGCAGAACAGAATAACTCCTCTTTGTGTAGGCAACACATCCTACTCAGAATGATGCAGAGAAGTGGTAACAGGAAAAATAAATTTAAGGGAAACATCTGTGGTACAACACAGGCAGCAAACCTTTGCCTGGACACTTGCAAATGAACAATCTCTTCCACTTTTGGAGTAGAAGCATATAGTGGTAGTAGTAGTAGTAGTAATAATAATAATATTAATAAATGTTAAATCCTTTTCTTTCTTTTCTCCTTTCCCTTTTCTTCTCTTCCCTTTTCTTCCCTTCCCTTTTCTTCCCTTGCCTTTCTCTCTCTTGCATGTGGGTAGGAGGCTTGTTTAGGGATTGTAAGAGAGCCTTCTGCTCCCAGCAAACACTTCGAACACACACCCTGCAGCCAAAGTTGGTGAAGCGAGAGAGATGAGAAGGGGCAGTGATGATGGGAGGGAAGGCACCAAGCCGAGTTCTCACAAGAGGTTCAGCCACACAGCATCTGATCATTAATGTCCATCAAACATTTTGGCTTGTGTCCAGCTTGCTAAACAGAATGGTGTCATGGCAATGAGATGAAGGCCCCTGCACCGATGCAGGCAGAAAGCCAAAATTTTCCATGTAGATTTCCCTGGCTTTTAGGTTGTATTAAGGATGACCTGCCCTGTCGCTGATTTGGACTACCTTATGGGTACTGCAGAACAAACAACATAGAGCATGCAGTTGGTGAGACGTTTGGAGAGGTGAGATAACCAGCTCTTTGAAACCCTGCAACATAAAATATCAACAGGGGTCATATATCCAGAAACTTGACTATTAGGTCTTTGCCAAACAGCAGTGGAAGAACAAGTCAGAATATCTGAAATGCATTACTCTCCAAATGATGTTGAGACTGATCCCAGAATAACAGGCTTGTTTGTATAAATAGAAATGAACTAGTCTGAATGCTGTATCACAGAGCTATGAATCAGCAAGCCTAAGTCTCTCAAGTGCTTATAGCATTGTGCTTATAGACTGTGAGATACAGACAGTCATCTTAAAATGTAATGGTACTTTGGTTTTATCTTTCTGAACCAAGGAAAGGCTTATGTGTTCTCCCTTTTGTCCCAGACTCAGCACAGTCTTATTACATGCTTTGGCCACAATCATGTTTTGCAATGCTAAGTCTGTTCTTGAACACAGGGTGAAATGTGACAGTGCATACCTAATCTTTTCTTGAATATGTTACTTTTGGACATACTGCCCTTCATTTGATTTTTCTCAGGAAAGTTCTGCGTGATTCTAATGGAATTATTTTTAAGATTATTAGGTCTACAGCTTCTAATGCATTGGTATTTAAAACACAAGCCTCTAGAATTTTCCACCCTTATGACTACACTATTTCCAAGAAAAGGACCTTGTCAACTGGAAGCATGATATAAAGGGAGCTTTTATATTTGCATAGAAATTGTTTGATAGCAAAGTCTCCAAGGTTTCTCTTTGAACTCAAGTATGCAAATTTAATAGAATTAAACAAAATACCCTAAAGATGACAGAAAATCATGGTACTTGAGACAGGTTTAAAAATTGGTTTCCTCTTCCTTTACCTTGATCCTGGGCAGAATTTTTAAAGCATATTTAACTTGTGGGTTAGGTTGTCATTTCATAAACTCAGTTATTACTCAGTATCCTTTCTTTAAATAGATTTGTCTATTTCAATTCATGGCATGTGCTGTCTCTGTGGGACTCTACAGAAAAAACTGTACAGTCATTTATCTTTTTTATTTTCTGGAGGATTTGGAAGGAGTAATCATATTAGCTCAGCAGATTTAAAAATAATAATAGTTCTAAAGCACCCTGCATGAGCTGTTAATTGGAAAAATATGTGCTAAAGATAAACCAGGCATTTTTTTCATGGATCCCAGTCTCTCAGCAAACTGAATAAGAAACTGTGGCTTTTGCATCCATTTAATTTTTACTTCATGAGTATAATAAAAAGAAGTGATAATTCAGTTTAACTATATACTAATCAAAGTTATTATTCAGCACCACCTTTGATTTTCCTAATTCAACAAGGAACATAATTTCCAATCAGATGCTTTCAAAAAATCTTGACCTTTCCCTTTGCTGTCCCATTTTTAAAAAGTAATATCCAGTTGTATGTGTATTTGCACAATAAATGAAGAATATAAATCTTGAACCTTTGTATAGATCTGAAAGAAGGTCTTGCCAAATTTTCCTGTACCAATGTTACTTTAATTTACATCACAGATGCTATACTAGTTGTAATACTGTTGTTCAGTTCAATAGTTCTAAAAAAGAAAGGTCAAGATCTGTACACAACATAATAAGCATTTTTGTCTGCCTATTATTATTTGCACAATTACTGTGACTGCTTGAGGAAATCTATGTTTGGTTGAGTATCTAGTCATTACCTTGGACAATGATCTGATTTTAGGAATATTTTGGCACAGTTGTCTTTTCTTCTCCCATTTGCCTCATCTTTTAAAATGATGTCTTATGACAATGTAAGGAAATATAGAAAAAGTACCTTTATCTGAAGACAGAAAGGCATGGTTTATTAAAAAGAACAAGAATAGGTTAATCTTGAAATAATTTTTGGACTGGAAACGAAGCCTATTAAAGAAAATGGTAATTGAGACATAGATTTACAATCTTTCAGTCTATATTACATTTTAAAGAATGAAAATTAGAGATTAACCTTAAACATTTTGTATTTCTTATCAGTATGATTTTATGTAAGTTTTAAAGAGAACTTTTATTTCCTTAGTAGAAATGAAAAAGCTTTCATAGTCAGAGTGAGACAAAATTTCAAAATATATGGAAATATTTAGATCTATTCAACTCTGCATGGGCAACTTGGGGCAGAACAAAAAGTTGATAAAATGAAATATAAACTAAATTGTAAAAATAATAATTTGACTTGCATCAAATATGACTTCTACTATTTCTCGGAAAAATATACAAAACTCTCCTTCTGCATTGTTATCAGAAAAAAGACCACCTCAGAATTTTAAAATTAAATACTATGTTTCCACTATATACTGGTAGTTACTAAAAATATAGAACAATGTGCTGGTAAAATGAAATTCATCTGGGTTCTGTGGGGTATCCTCTCATATTACAGCTGTAATAACAACAGTGGAACAATAATGCTTGTAGGCAAGATCCATGCTCTTGGCAAATTATTCCACATTCTTGATTTATACCGGATTTATCCCCAGTTTGAGATTTCAGTGCGGAAATGGCTGAGTTCTTCTGGTACAGAAATTTGGGCTGAACTTTTAATGATTGTCTTACCTACATAAAATATGACATTTAAACTAACACATGTATTTTTAAACATAAAACTTATTTTGTTCAAGTTCCCCTGCATCCTGCAGTTCCATTAGGGTCCCCTTCATCACTTTATTGTTTTTCTTCTCTGTGGTCACTGTCAAACAGTAGTAAACTCCAGTTGGGTGATGGGTAGCGCTGATATTCCATCTGAAAGGAGGAGTGATGATGTATGGGAAGCAGTAATGGAGACGCATTTGGCCTTCTACATACTTGTTATATTGTTTTAAAAGCACTTCAATAACTATTTTAATAATGATTACTAAATACAGCAGAGCTCTCTGGGGCAGAATCTATCAGCGTCCCTAAATGTGTTTAACTGCTAAGCTCCTGGAATTTCTCGCAGGGTGAAGTTAAGTACATGCTTGAGTATTTTGTTATGCTAGGCTTCACATGTTACATAATGTACAACAAGCAAAAGCGTAAATCTGCAGCTCCACACCGAATGGTCGTCCTATGACCAAGTGAAAGGATGACCAAGTGAAAGGAAGGCAGCGGTCTGTGCCTGCGTGTTTAGTAAAGCATTCACAGAACTGAGTTTGAGAGACATGTCTTTAACATCACGTAGCATAGGAAGCACACAGTCCCTGTCGTTAGTTTAGTATTTCAGTAGTTGCTCTTCATAACTTACCTGCTTGGTAGTTGAGCATGTATTATTATCCACATTTGGGGCAGGGAGGACAGGGGTGAGAGTAAGAAATTTATGCAACTTTATCGAGGAAACCAAAATAAGCAGGGATGCAGCTGTGATTAAAGGTGAATACATACCTCCTAGGCTTGTGCTGCTAGGCGATGTTTATGGTGATACTGGGTATCAATTTTATGATGTATTTAAATTCAACTTACAGTCAAGTATACTGTAAATCACCTGAAACGCTGCACTGTGCACACAGTGCATCAGCTTGACCAGGTGCTCTTGCAACTTCATCAATTACTGCTCTGCACTCATTGTCCCCGTTTGCTGTTATGACTGCTTTTTATGGTATACCTTAAATTAATATAGTCTCTCAGTGGCAGACGCTGTCTCTTACACACGGCACAAATCTTCCAGGCTGAATGTTAGCTATAGTTTGCTAAAATCATTCTTGGCATACCTGGTTAAAACACTTATTGACTTCATAATAGCTGCACTTTCCAATCTTGCTGCACAGTGTTACCATGTTCCAGTAACTGTGTCCCAGTTCCACTTTGGTCCAACAGTTTCAGTCTCTTTAAACAAATGTTTTTTATTAATCCTCTCTTTTCTGATCCTAGAGCCACCCACCACTGAACAAGCAAGTCTCCTGCTGCATTCAAAATAATGTTCAGACCTTCAATTGCAAAGCTTTAAAATCCTTTCCACCAGTACTATATAGTGGAAAGAGGTGTGAGCACTGGAAGATGAGGAATTCCCTGAGCCATTTAACAGGCAGAAGGGTAAAAGGAAGAACTAAAAACTGGCCGCTGACAACAAAAGTTCCTCTAGCTACTCGCTTCCTTCTGTGGTCTAATTTGTTTGACAGTAAATTATTAATGAAAATTGAAAAGGTCTTTGATTTTTTCATATAGGGGTGTTTGGGATTTAGTGTGTTGTATTATTGAAGATCTCTGGCCTATATCACAGAGAAAACATAATAGCACAGACTTGTAGAGACATGTATATGTAAGTTATAAATAAGGTGTAAATTCTATGAGACCAGACATAACGCTGAAAGAAACATGGGTGTAGACTTTTTTTTTAGCCCCCAACTCCCTATTAAAATCATCAAACTTCCATTAAGAAATCAAGCAAAACAAAGCAATGAAGAAAAGGAAGGAAGAAGGAAAAACAGTCAAGGCTTTTGCTTTAAAATTTCATTGCAATTCAGATTTGATGACTTGGCACTGCTGTGCAAAGTAGCATTTTTCAGTCTTATTTTTTCTTGCAGAATTACATCATTACCTCAGAGCAGTTTTAAAGGACACTGAGGATGATGTATTCCAGTTGAAAATGAACAGAGCTGACACTTCAGGAAGGACTGACCGTCAGGTCACTATAGAAGGAAAATGCATTTTTAGTTTTACACAGAAGAAGCTTTTCTTCTTTCCTTCAGAATCCTTTCCTCTTGCCCGTGCTTGCACTTACACATACTGGGCGCATGTATCTTTACACTTGCACATGAG
This sequence comes from Pygoscelis adeliae, assembly GCF_000699105.1. Lineage (NCBI taxonomy): Eukaryota > Metazoa > Chordata > Aves > Sphenisciformes > Spheniscidae > Pygoscelis > Pygoscelis adeliae. The sequence continues at coordinate 7,292,081 of NW_008825114.1, forward strand.
AGCAGATCTAGGAGATGCACTTTGATGCCAACCTACCATTCTGATGCCGTTCTCAAAGGCCTGACGTGCTAGAGAAGCAGGTCCATCCACAGTCTTACCATCGTCATCCGGCCCCCAGCTGGCACTGTAGATGTGGATGTGCTGGGGATTAAGGCTTAGAGACTTTGCTTCTACCATGTCTGTCACATCTCCGTCCAGCATCCGTACACCTTCAGAATGAAAGATACAATGAACAGGACCAAACAACTCAAAATGCTTCTTTTTTTTTTTTTGTCCCCCAGAGAAAATTGTTCTGTAGAGCATTGGACTGAATGATCATAAGAATTTCTACTGTTGTTAAAAAAAAAAACCCAAAACCTCTTTGAATATATGTTTTTTCCAATGGAAAAAAGTCTCTAGATGAAAAAATACAAAAAAGAAAGGAATATTTTGGTATTTGAGTTTTAAAAATTATCTATAAGTCATTTATCCACCATACAGCCTTCAAACTTCAACAACAAACTTTTACGCTAAAGAAAATTTAAAAAAAGACTTGAACCTTGAAATGTTTGCATGTCTCACTTGAAGATAATATATGATTTTCTTTCTCCTTTTATAATGCAGTGAAACTGCAGCACCTAATTTGACTCATTAACAATCGTAAGTATGTTGACAGATATAATAAAAGGATCTCTGCTGACAGATAAACATGGGATTATTCCTTCATTGTATGAGGCCGCAAAGAAGAAACTGGGGAGAAAGCTCGTGTGTCCAGACCAATTACCATACACTGTAGCAAGGCGATTACAAGAAGTTATTAACAAAAACCCTATATGTAACATTATCAACCTGAAACTACAATATTGTGAACATCCTCCTCTGTGCAGAAGAAGCTTTTGTAAGGTATAATCTAAAATTCTTGTGTTACAGGAATCCATTCATGTGGGTTTGGACAAGCCAATGTGCCAGCCCTTCTAAAGTGAATGGCATCATGATGTTTTAAGATCACTAGACTGAATAAGGTAGGCTTAAATCTGGAAACCGAGAAAATCTTAAAGTTATTGTTTGACTGACTGTAAGACTTTGAAGTTAATTCTGACTGAGAAAACCACCAATGCCAGTTTTAACCTAAACAAGAAAAAGGACCTACATACAGCTAGTGTGTCATCTGATCAAAGGGATGTTAAATATTAAATAATAATTAGCATGTAACTATGGTAGTACAGAGTAATGATTACTTCCACAGTTAACAAATTTGATGCTCTTTCCCCTTTAAAAGGCCACTGCTATTTATAAGCCAAATTTACGTATTTTTAATTACAGACACATTTCTTTTTGCTCATGAGCTCAGACTAAAGTAACTTGAATGTTTACCAAGACCTTAACTTCCAATTAACAAAAGGCATAGGGGTGCTTTGTTGATAGAGGGTCTTTCTTTTTTCCTTACTCTAATTGACTCAAAAATGAAAAGTGATCAAATTTCTAAGTTCACACAAAAGCTGCCCATGTTTTGTGAGATAATAAACTTTTACAAACAGTGATCTCACTATGAACTTTATAAAAAAAGTCATTAAACCAACTCTGGGATTCTCAGGTTTTATTTTTCTTCCTCAGCATAATATAAGAAAATTAATGATGGGTGGAAGTTGTGTTCTCAATTTCTTTCAAGCACATTAAAATATATTTAGTTCTAAATAAAGACAATAAAATGTACACCACTTTTGAAAGAAGGAAAATAAAGCTTCCCTTTACGTCTCTGTTACTGCGTAGCAAACCTAAATAATACTACATGCACCTGGTGAACAATAACTCCAAATTCTGCCATTGGCACCTGAAGTAATTCACACCAGTTTTTTTTGCTAATGATGAAGTGGTCAAATCTAAAGCAACATGGACAAGACTGTGATTTAGGTGTTGCTCCCTCCGGCCAACAGCTGACAGGCATGCCTCAAGGATGATTTTGAACAACAGACGTCTCATTGGCTATTTAAAACAAAAACAATTCCTCTCTCTCTCTCCCCCCCCCTTCTTTTCTTTTCTTTTCTTTTCTTTTCTTTTCTTTTCTTTTCTTTTCTTTTCTTTTCTTTTCTTTTCTTTTCTTTTCTTTTCTTTTCTTCTCTTTTCTTCTCTTTTCTTCTCTTTTCTTCTCTTTTCTTTTCTTTTCTTCTTTTTTATGTTTTTTCCCCAAATGTCTTGAGTAGTTAATTCTGCCGATCACAAAACCTCCAAACTGCATTTGGCATGTGGTGATAGCACAACAAAAGCTGTCCAGAAGGCAATTAACAGACTGCGTTTGCAGATTGTTCCACCTAAGACTTTAGAGCTCTGTAAACTTTTTCCAATATTTGCAGTAATTGCCAAAACATAAGTGGCATTTTAGTCAGAACAAACTTTCAATGAATCACAGGAAACATGCAAAACTGAGCTGAAAGCAAGTTTTCTTTTAAAATGTTTGTTTTTAATCAGCATCTGACTTAAAGAAACAGCTGAACTAATTCCTCGTCAGCTGAAGACAATCTACATCTGTTGTGCCATAATTCAGTGTAACTGTTTTCCCGTCAGGACTCGAGCCCAGCCAAGTAACTAAACACCCAAATCCCCACAGATGCATTGCAACTTCCACAATCAGTCTGCAACAATAACAACACGCTAACCATCCCTTCTCATAAAAAGTCTCACAAGCTCTGTAGGTGGTAATCTGCTATGTGTGATTACTGCAGAGAGTCACGTTAAAAAAAAGATCTACCCCTTTGGTGCACTGGTTTCTCTTTCAGTGAAAGGGCCTGTATCTTAGCTAAGCACAAACTGCAGGCATAGTGCATAATTTTTTGTAAGAAACATCCCACAACCTGTAAAAAACTGGAGGTCCAGATTGTGATTTTAATGAAATTTTCTCATCTGCAGATTACATCCCCACTTACACCATTGTATGAGAAGGCTCAGACTTTCTAAGGATCTTATTTTTGACCTATTTGTGGTCAAAATTTCTTAAATTTTGTGGTCAAAAATTCTTAAATGCGTGGAAATGAGACAAGGAGTACAAACACATTTAGAAAAAAAGTGAGCATTACTGGCGGATACCTTGTTAATTACTTTCCATCACAAAGATCATTAACTGGACTTGTTCAGCTGCCAGTATTTGATGGAATATCGATGGAAAGGATTTCTTTTCCCCTTTGCTTTATCTCCTTGTTATACCTTATAATGTTTTTTGGTTTGAAATAAAGAATACTTATCGTGGTGGAGCAAATTCAACATCACTGTCGGCTGGTGCTCCTCTGTGTAAGGAGAGTGTAATTGCTTTACCTTGACTCTAGTTTATTCTCCAAGAAGGCCCAAGGAGTCTTTAAAACCCTGGGAAACAAGCGAGCTGAACACTAGTTCAACACAATATGATTCAACATTTTTATACTCTATCGGGCCTGTGGAGAGGGAACACAACCACTGCATATTCACATATGTAGCTTACGGCTTTTCTGAGGGAAGAGAGGGAGGCATGCCAAATAGAGGTCAGCAGCAGCAAAACTCTTAAATATATAGATGTAGTGGAAGGGGAAGCTTAACCTCCCTTCCCAATACCCTGGAATTCCCTCTTGCCTCTGACTTTCTGCAGATTATCTGCTGAGCCTCCTGAAGTCTTATCATCAAGTGCCGATGCTTTTAAAAAGTGGTACATTACCTCAAGTGAGGTTTACACAGTTTTTTAAGAACAGTGTTAGTGATGGCTCTACAGAACCGTGGTGAAAAATGGAATGGATAAAATTTTTATTTCACTTAGACCAGTGAAATTTCTTGAAGGCTGTTGTATTCTTTGCACAAAATAAATACATAAATAAATATATTATGAAAAGGCACACATATGCAGACTTTACTGTTCACATTAACTGCACTCAAACTATGTCCATCTGAATCAGTTTTTACACTATATTTAGAAAAGGCTGTGATTCAGTTAATATGCCTGGAGGGTTTCTAAAACATTATTATTGCACATTCCGAATGCTTAATAAATAATAACCTATTAAGAAGCCACTGTTACTAGTGGAGAACTTTGCAAGGATGTGCCCAAACTGTTGCAGGTTGTGTGACTATCCAACTCAGAAATGAAACTTCTCCAAGAAGCCATCTTTTACCTCTATTGGTGCACTAACTCTCCTCTGACTCTGGTTTGACAATGTAATCTGATTTCATAGCTGCTGGTACACGACCAAATGCCACGTCCACATGAGACAGCCTGTTCATCTGCCACAAACTCACTCACTTGTCCAGCTCAGATTTTCTAAACCACTCTGACAGGGTAGCTTTGTGCAGGCATGCTCTCCACCTGAAGGGAAATTGGTTTTCTGCATCACTCTAACCTTATGCTGGATCAGGTATTGTCTATCCTCTTGAAGCCAGCAGGAAAACAGAAAGCTGACATTAGGACGACGTTGTGTGCTTTGGCTAATTTGAAATGCAGCTGTGCTCACATTTGATTTGGATCAAACTTGTACTGATCCAGTAGAGAACAGATACAGTACTATTAATTGTAGAAACATGGCCTCAACTCTGCCTGGTCATATTTTTGAACTGTCCTCTGGTGTATATATAAACATGTTTCTGTTTTCACAGATGGGTTCTATTTTGGGACAGAAAATCAACAATTAATGAGTTTGAGCTATAGGCCTTTCAACTGAAAGCCCATATACCAATCCCATGATTTCATCAAACATACAGGGTAAAACTTCACTTGAAGCATTAAAATCTGGCACAGGCAGGCTACAGCCTAGGAGACACATAGATGACATCTTGATAGTCATCTCCACAAATTAAGCCAAAGGCCTTAATTGAGCAGCCGTTGACTAAGAATTCATAGAATTCATAGAAACCACTTGGAACCTCTTGGCTGAATGAACAAAAAAGTGCAATCGAATCTCGTATTTCAGGCAATAATCTGATCACAGAGAGGGATCAAAAGAAGATTCTCTCCAACCACAGCCAAACAACACAAAAATGTTTTATGTTTTGACTGTTTTGTTTGGGATCAATATGCAAGGCAATATTCCTGATGTGTACATTTACTTCTGGTTTGTCAAAGTTCATCACTTAGAGCTCTGAATCTGTGAGAAAACCCAAACGTCCTAATTCTGGGTTTTGTGTTTTCATCAAAGGTCTCACTTTCTATTTTTCTTTGTGTACTGAGAGGCAGTGTTCCAGGGAGCACTGGAGAAGTGTCACTGCAGACAAACTCCTTCAGTACTGGTATTTGACGACCACTTTACAACTGAGATTTACTTGTTAACACAGCTAGGTTTGTTACCCATACAAATCTCCTTCTCTTGTTGAGAAAGGTCTGAATGTACCATTTAGCACAAATGGCTCTTTGGTTACTTCTTTTTTTTTGGTGGGAGATTGTTTCACATACCTCCAATCTTGGCATTAAAGGCGATTCCTACTGTGCAGTGTGAGTTGTTTGCCGTGGCTGCCACTTCTCCAGCACAACGGGTTCCATGCCTGCAGTCAGACAAACATTTTTCCAAGTAAGCACAGACTGTTGGGATTAAAGGCTTTGACTTTGCCCATCCTCAGGTGCTAAGAGCACAACTACCCACAATGTCTTAATCCCCCGTAGTAATTTATACCCATGTTACAATATTCCTCCAAACACATTTTAACATGGTTATCACAATCATATTAAACTATTCATAGTAGTCTTTCTAGCTAGTAGAAACACGCACAGTTTGTAACAAAGACATACAATGGTGATATGTAATCCACAGCAACACAAAGAATTCTTGGATACCAGTTCTTGATTTTGAACCACATCTTACATTATAGACAGAATTTTTGTCCTGCATTCTCCCACAACCACCCATGTTGCTAGCATGTAGATCCCCATACAACCTCCAGCAGGTATAGAATGTACCACACTTTTCCATGAGGAAGATAAGATTGCACCAATGCCCACACCGCTGTTTAGAGGCAAGTCTAAGACTGGCTATATACCAGGTATGCTCAAAGCTTCTGTATGGGCATGTCCTGGTCATGCCTTGGGCCAACTCGTCAAGCCTGTTGCCTTTCTGGGAGCAGAAAAAACAGCTGAAGTACCCTCCACATCAGAGGTATACCCTGTGCCTGGAAGCAGACCTGGGCTGCAAGGGTATAATATTAAGAAGCTGCTAAAGGAAAACACAGAACCTCCAGCGGTTCCTCACCCCCCCTCCCCACTGTGCAAAGCCACAGTGGGCTGCCTTGCCTAGCCCTGGTCCATGCTCTCTACAAGGTGACAGTGGTCATCCATATGGCCACCATGGTAGGAAAGCTGTCCCTGCAGACTTTTGCCTGCAATATAGGTTTCATAGTGTGTTTTCTACCAGTAAGTTTTGCCCTCATCCTTGTGCACTTAGGCAACTTCATTGCAGAAATGAGACACAAGCAACAAGGTGCAGACAGGGAACTTTAGAGAGCTGCTGTGGAGAGGAGATACGGAGTTTCAGCCCAGACAGGAAAAGAGATGGGGAGTTGATGAGACGGAGATACAAAGATAATGTAAGGCTTTGAATAGCCACAAAGAAAGAAGTTTAAAAAGTCAAGGCAAAAAATAGATAACAACATGGCAAACACAACAAGAGGCTAAGTGAGGTCAGTTGCGTACACAGGCACTCTTCTGCTGGTGGTGGTTGACAGACTGCTTACATAGACATCTGGAGAACACGGGTGTTTTTGAATTAAAGTTGACGCCCATATTATAGACAAGAATCACAGTTGCTTTCTCTTGGTACAGCTTGTTTTGGGTAGAGTCACTCCTTATTTCCTTATTATTAGTGCAACTTTTTTCCCTTAATCTTTTGAGACACTTGGATGAGAAACACTGAGATAAGTTGTTTGGAATGGATTAATGTAAAACAAGAACAACAACAGGACTAGGGAAAAAAGAGGAAACAAAAAAAAATAAGCAATATAAGTGGTTAATGCTAACCTGTTAGGATTTCAAAGGAGATAATTCAGTTTATCAGATAAGTAAGATATAAATAATCTATGAGAAAAGTGTAATCTTTATTCACAAAATCAAAGTGCCAAGTTCGATGCTGATAAATCCTAAAGCTGGATCAAGATTTCACAATTATATGTATATCTCAACTCATTTCCTATTAATCTGTTTACAATTCATCACTTGGTTGCCAAACTTGATCAGAGAATTTTTCAGGACTGAATTTAAAGTTTATTTTTCAAATGAAGCTTAATTTTCAAGCCTGATTTTGTTCATTTGAAGAGAGCCTCTCTAATTGATAAACCAAGGTCTTATCCTATTACAGAATTATTTTGAAAAGCCTGAAGTAAATAATTCAGGAATCACAGATGAAACCAAGTCTTAAAAAGATCCTTCTTAATTTTCAAGTATTTTCAAATAGTTTTCTAGCTCTATGATTGTTTGAAGCAGTATCTTTTTAAAATTTATTAATATTTATAGGAAAATGCCTGTCTTAAGAATTATTTACAAGACACGTGATTCCTAAATGTCCCTTCTTCTCATTATGATTTTGTTAGGTGCCACATAGAATCATAGAATAGTTTGGGTTGGAAGTGACCTCTAAAGGTCATCTAGTCCAACCTAAGTTTAGAGGCATTATCACTCACTCATCAAAGCACGGATGACTATACCCTAGAAATGTATAGATGACTATACCCTAGAAATGTATTATATTAATAAATATAATTTATTAATAAATCACTGCCTGCCTGGTGAAATGCATGTGGCCGAGCCGCACCTTCCCAGAGGGAGACTGCATTGGCAAGAAATGCCCCCTGGGTACCAAGTTTGGGAAGCAGTGATGGGAGGAAGGTTTTTCAGTAGACATAGGGGACAGATAGAAACCGTACATGGAGGAGGGAGGCTGCTGAAGAAGAAAGGAAGAAACAGCTCAAGTTTCCCCGTGGTTCCCAGTGGAGTATACAGATACGTGCTACTTTGTTAGCTACATCCACCGAGCAACGTCAAAAGGGTTGGATTTCCACTGGATCACCAAACACACCCTGGTCACCCCATGGCCACATAATGTTTGCAGAGGGGAAACAGAGGGGACGTGTGGTGGGTGTGTGAGGGATCACAGTGTGACTGCAGCTCCCAGCAGCAACCCACAGTGACATGGGATCAACAGCAACATGAAACTGTACCCTAAATTCCAGTTGAAGTGGAAGTAGCTGCAGTGGTAGATGTAACTTCATTAAGAAGTAACTGAGGCTTTAAAGAACTGGTGTGGAAGTATCATGACACATATTTATTGAATTAAAGCACAGTAAGAAATTTCATGTAAGTTTCTAATAGAAAAAAAAAATATTTCAGAGACAATTAGATCTTCAGACAGTTTTACTGTGAGTTAAATTAACTCTGCTGAGTATTTCACTAGACCTCATATATTGGAAAATCCTTCTTTTTATCATATTTTAAGTCCAGTAATGGTATAAACTTATTTTGTAAGGAGATTTTTATGTTAGACCCTTGCTTCTTTGCCAAGATTATTGTTAATTGCATTCTACATTTATAATGGAAATGACAAAATTAAAAGTTGTTTTATTCATTTCAAGGTCATATGTATAAAATTGCACTTCTTACAATCACTTTCCCACTGTGTGAATTAATCATACATGCAACTCAATTTGTTTTAATATGTTATTTTCTATGGGTCCTTTAAGTAATATTTCAATTATGTTGTGAAAGGGAAGACTTTCTAAAAAATCTGCATATAAAAAATCATGTTCTTTCCCCACTGCTTTTAATTTTTTCTGTCCTAGACTTTTGCTTGAGGTCAACAGTTTGGAACAGACTCTGAATTCTGCAGTTAAAATTAGAAAAGACTTCTGATTAATCATTACACTAATTTCTTAACTAACATGATAAACAAATATGATGAAACTGATGCCTGAAATTGATGAAGTCTGCTTTAAAGCTATGAAAACTTCTACTGAGCATGAAATCCTGAAAACTTCAAATTACAAACAGTTTATGGAGGCAGCATAACCAGTAACAAGAGGTGCTTTCAAGTTAGCATTTTTTGTGAATGTGTATATGTATGTCAAAACATAACAATCTCCTGTCTTTGTGGGATGCCTGCATCACATACAACTTGTTTAAAAAGTTGATGCAGTCCGAGAACAAAGCCTGACTGCCCTTCTACAAAGGCCTATCTTGATAAACTTTAAGGGTCAATGCTTCATTTCAGTGGATCCTTTGCCAGCTTATGGTGAAGGGAAATAAGTTCCCAGGCTATTAAATGGCACTTTGAAGAGACACTCAGCTAAAAGGTTTTGCACTTGTCCTTTGTGTTAATGTCAGTGTGGTGCAGTATCACAGAATAGAACATGAAAGAAAGCTTGGTTATGAGACATTCTGCCCATCTACAAACATCTCCTACCTGGTCTAATAGAAAGAAAAGGAATGGAAAGAAAAAAAACTTTTTTGTTGCTGTTTGTTTGTCTCATAAGGAGAGACATGAAAAAATCTCTATTCAAAGACAGATTTAGGCTCAAAAGTCCACCAGGTAAAAGGGATAAGATGTCACAGACATTATCTTCCAAAAAAGTTGTACTTAGATGAATATAAAGTTGGTCAGCACCTTCCACCATAAAACCATCTTTTATGGTTCTGCCTAGCTTTAACTGCTTTATCTAATTTTTCCATTCCAGGCAAATAAGTACAACTTTTTCAGGAGCATATTTATTTTCATTTTTGTATATGAGAGAGACAGAACACAAAGAACAAACAAAATATGCAGGCAATTAAGATCAATTTTCTTCTCTTTTTATAAGGAGGAAATTTGTCAGTCTGTCATTAACAACAAGTCAGTAAGGTGTCAAAGACCTACTCAGGAAGACCTTAGAAAAGATAATTTTTTTGCCTTATGATGCTCTCACTATTCTATGGAGAACTTGAAAGAAATTGTTGAAGAAATACACTTCTATGAAAAGGTGTATGTTACTTTTTTCTGCTGCATGCATGAACAGTGCTTGAGCAGCTGGATGCTAAAGGTACAGTCTTTTGACAGCTCTCTTAAGATAAGAGAAATTTAAGAGCTACACACTAATCTGTTACACAAAGTAACTTTTTTCAGTAGCAGTTTTTTTCTGAGACAAATGGCTCAGTATTTCAGGCAATGATGGAAAGAGAAAAGTTGCATGTACTGTGATTAACCATCACTCCCCATCCCACTGACATAATTTAAACATACGACATTTATCTTTCAATAATCTTAATTTGCCTTTCAGAAGGGGAAGCATGTATAATGCACCAGGAACATCTTTAAGACAAAAGTTAATTAAGCTCTCCTCTGAACGTTTAGAGTAAGGAAATATTCAGTTAGTAAAGACAGCTGCTAGTAATTTGAAAAGCCCCTGCCATGTAAATTGGCTCTGCATTTCAGAGCCTCCATCTCTGACAGCTATTCTTTGAATTCCACAAACACTCTGACCCTGCATTTCTTTGCTGTATTTTATTCTTCTGGAGTTCATCAAGTATTTCAGTACACAAAAAGCTCAGGGGATTGGAGGATTTAAAGCCTTCCAGCTTTTCATGACACTAACATTATAGTCCAACCCACTTCAACCTGTCACCAGTGAGTCTTTTCAGAATGGGAACTTAAGGAGAAAAGAGTTTCAGAGTATTTCAATGCAAGCCCATCACAAAAATCACTGGGCATACCAGTAATTTACCAAGGTTTTCTAAGAGATACTCAGCACAGGAATTAGTTTGTAAACAAATGAAGAAAACAGTGGTTTGTGGGTTTTTTTTTTTTTTTTTGGGGGGGGGGAGCTCTTTGTTTGTTTTGGGTTTGGTTGGTTTTTTTAATCCAGAGAAATGTCTACAGAAAAGAAGAAAACTTCACATCCTTTGCAAATTCTATGCTGCACATATTGTAAGAGTGGATATTAAAGAATTGTAAAAAGGTTAGAATAGTCTAAAAGTTTACACAAGGTTATATACATTTTAATAGACTGTGCTTGAACAGCCTTTTTTTGATAACTGTCAACTTCCTGTCTCAGCATAATTATGTAATAAACATATTCCCTATGCATTAAGACAATGCATTAATATTGAGAAAAAAAATTACTTAGTCTTTATTATAAATCAAAGTAGAATCCCAGGGATGGAACCTGTAACATGAACTAAACTATGTAGTTGGTGGACATTGAAAATTATAGGACTAAAGGAACTTTAAATGTTAAAATAATTTTCAAACCTCCATGGGGAGACTAACAATGGAATTTTACGTAGCCATTGTTATCTGTAGGAAAATATCTGAGTTGGCATTTATTTTTTGTAAAACCCTTCTTTAGTTAAATTTTCAAATATTTTCAAAGATCTCTCTTACACTGGAATATATTCTAGCACCTAGCAACCTGATCTAGTTGAAGATGTCCCTGCTCATTGCAGGGGGGTTGGACTAGATGACCTTTAGAGGTCCCTTCCAGCCCAAACTATTCTATGATTCTATGGTTCTATATTCATAAACAGGAAAATGTGATATCTGAGAAAACACAATGTAATAACTACTGGAGAAAATATATATTTGAACAGCAATCACCAGAAATGCATTTTATCAGAAATGCATTTTATGGCATCCCAGAATAACATCTTAGTGCAGAAGAAATAATTTTTTAGAGCTGTTCATATATAATTGGTCTTTAATAATCTGGAGGATGAAAAATACTTTCCAAACTGGCACTGGGTTGGGATGTTGTTCTAGGAACATCTGAAAAAGGAGATGTAAAGGAACTGTCAGAAGTTAAATGCATGGGCAAGGAAAACCTCAATCTTTAGCCTCTAAAACACAATCTGCTACAGCTGAAAAATAATAAGAATAAACCTATTTCACAAAGGAGATATTTGGATATTAACAGTGGAGAAAGAGATGACAGAGTAAATGTGAAAAACAAGTTACACAAATCTGCAATGTGAGCTATCAGGAAAAATGCCAAAGACTTGGGTGTTACATCACAGACAGGATCCTGTTTCTGAGCATCAAACACAGTGTTGTAATGTGGTTACAGCACAGGACTGGAAGCTGTCTTGAGTCAAGGTCCCCAAGGCTAATGACTTTTTGCATGATTATGGGAAATTACTTAAAGAATAACTTGAAAATAACTCATCTATTTCTCTCAAATAAAATCAAAGGTGACAGCATTAAAACAAACACATGGAACACTTCACATCTCAGACACGCACATCTTAAACTTAACAGCGTGGGTAACAGCGATGCTGCCTTGCTGCTCTCTCTACATTTGTTAGCTGTTAGCAGTAAGCAGCTAATTTGTCACAAGTGTAAAGTTCTGATATGAGCCCAGAAAAGGACTGTGCTTCTACAATACTAATTACCATTTTACAGTTTTGTTTTTGTGAGTGAGCATATGAATCTGAATGTATAAAACAAATATGCCTTTATCTGTATTTTCTACCAAAGGCAAAACAATGAATAGAAGGTCTAATGGAGCCAATTAAATTTGACATAGAATGAGAAATAGCAAACAAAATCAGCAAAGAATATATTTAGCCAAGTATATAGTTTCATGTATTAAAAATAAAAAGAATTATTTACTGATGTCTTAATATGTTTTAGCCCAAGGTAAAACTTTAATTCAGCCTCTTTTCTGGAGGGAAAAAGACATGAAATAGTTCAAAAGCCGGCAAAGAGCAAAACTTTCATCTGAGCTTTTTTTTTCATACAGCCTTTCACATAACTGTTCACATAACCTTCTTAAGGAGGGTAATCCAATTCTTGTTCTCATTCATTAAAGCAAATCACAAGTAAAACCAGTACAGTTTAGTTCCTGTGCACTGGAATTAAACTTGTTCAGCAGCAACATCAAGGCCAGTATTACCTTGGAACAGTACATCGCTATCTAGATATACCTAATCAAAAGGACTATTTAGTTTGCTTTTGAAACTGAAGAATATGAGGCTGCTTAGACTTCAAGGCTCCCCTGCCACACAAGCAAAAAAGAACTTTTTTTAACCTAATTCAAGCTGGTTGAGAAGCTGTAGAAGCGATGGAAAGTCATAGAACAAGGAGGATGTGCTCCAAGCAATTCTGGCAATCATTTTATGCATATGAGGGTGGTTGATCCCTTGTTGTGTGCAATCTGAAGAATAGAGTAGCATACACACTTGGGAAGAACTGAATATCTGTCTATACTTTTCTCATTCTTAACGTGTGAGACTAACAATTTATCACTTCATTTGTGACATACAGAAAAAAGGACAAACAAAAGCCCAATTTAGAATCTTTTTGGAAAACGGCTAACAAAATGGTAAGGGGAACTACTGTATTATACAGCTTAATGAGGGAAGAAGATGGACAAAATCAGGCATGTACTTTTACACAAGAAAATTTTTGTAATCACCTTGTAAAAATGGTTAATTTAGCTGTTTTTTTACACTTGGAATTACTGGTTCAACACAATAATTAAACTGTCTCTTCCCAGTCTGCAACAGTCTCCATGAACAGAATATAATTCTAGAACTTAGATTCTGCAACATCCCGGTAACCTTACTTACTTTACCTTGCATTAAAACATTAAGACATCAGTAAATAATTCTTTTTATTTTTAATACATGAAACTATATACTTGGCTAAATATATTCTTTGCTGATTTTGTTTGCTATTTCTCATTCTATGTCACATGGTATAGTGCACAACCATGGAGGACTGTTTCTCCCTTGCCTCAGTTATTGCCATGGTTATAAACAGCTGTCATATCATATGGGAATTAATGAAGCATGTCTGAAGCACTAAACGTTGGGCATGTTATGCTTTCATATCAACGCGACTCTAATCCCGAAGACACAGCAATCAGGTGCTGCCACAGGGAAAAGCAGAGGAGGGGACACAGGAAAAACACAGGACATACACATACAGCCTTCACAATTCCTCTGTCTATACCAACCCGCCTCTCAGAGGAGCACCTGTGAGTTGCTGAGCCCCCAGGGTTAGTGGGGGAGAGTAATACCTGGAGAGCCAAAAAAACGCCTATGGAAATAATCGCAAGACAAATCCTGAACGTGGAAGCTGCAGAGGAAATAATGTCCCTGACAGTTTATATTCCCATGCCGCAGCCAATGCACTGTCTTAATGATATATTCAAGTTTAACCCTGCAAAATTATGCTTCCCCACGCCAAAGAAATGCTGTCTGGATGCTTACAGGTCCCAGCTGACTAGAAAATAACCTCAGCAAGTGCCTCAGAGGCACCTTCTCTTTCGCTTTCCATCTCTTTCCATCTCCATGCAAGAGACTTTTAGATCCTTGCAAAGAAAATCAGTTGTGACACAAAGGTCATCTTGTCATTTTCATAGTCAATGCACTACATGGATTTCTAACTGAAAATACAAAAACCCCCAAAGCAATCAAACACCCAAACCTGAAAACATCCAGATGTCTTCATAAAAGCAGACTGGAAAGAAATAGGTAAGTCAACAGGAAACCTCACAAAATCACTAGATATGTTTCTAGATGTTGTCAGCAGATGTGTTGCTTCATCAACAACTATTTTACTTACAAATTGCACTGATTTAACTGGAAAGACGTAAATGTATTTAAACAAAAAAGCAAAAATCTTTGCAGCCAGCTTCTTGTACCATTTTAACAATGTTTTATATCACCTTAATTTACCCTTGTTAATTACAAAAATAAAATATTTCAACCTGACATAAGCATATTTAAGATGAGCCTTGGAAAATAAGTCCTGAGACTAATTCTTCTCGTGCAACTATATGGATAATGAACATAGTTTAAGGTTTTGTTAATGTTTTTGGAGTCTAAAATTAATCGTAATTTGGGAACAAGACCTCAGATTGCAGAGGAAGTTAGTGTCACTCCCAATATTACTTTACACAAATCAGAAACTCTTGGTATGCTTTATGAATCCTTCCTATTAACTTAAGTTAAGCTGCAGATTTTTTTATTAAGTTTCACTAATGAACTGTTATCAGTGTTTCTAAACATACAGCTATCTAAAGTTGATGATATATTATAATCTTCAATATTTTTTAAAAGCTTTAGAGTAAGAACCGGAATACTGACACAACGAGTATTTTTGGCTAGGCCATGCATTTGCTATTCCTAGGAAAATCCACCCCTATTTATCTAAGATATTAGCCTTAAAAACCACAGGCTTGGATACAATGAGTACAGCTTGCTAGAATTTGCTGCTGAAACTTCCAAATGTACCACCTACAGTGAACATGCTTGCACTTGAGAAAGCTCACTGTGTACTGGCTACACCATGTTATCTATACAGTAGGCATAAAGAAGAGCTTTGGATGAGATGGATACAGGTTAAGTAGTCTGTCATCTGTTTTTTGAGCAAAGGAAAAAAGTGATTAACTGAAAGCCGCAAATTTGCTTTCCCACCTGCTTGCATTTCACCAGCTTTTCCTATAACGTCTATAATCTTAAAGAGGTGTACTGTTGAATGTAGGAAAACACTACTATTCTCATTGTACTGAAGAGGTACCAAGAGGTTAAATTGCAAATCTGAGACTAGAAGGAACATCTCTACTAGAATAGCCACAGCTTAATAATGATAACTTTCAGAACAAATATGTAAATTCTACACCCTTTTCTTTGCTCTGTAAGCAAATCATCATATCGCATCTGTAAACAAAGCCAGGAATAAATCTTCAGACTGCAGTTTCTCAGCATCCCTGCATAAGCTAGCAAACTGTGCGTAAGCCAGTGAAAGGCATGAATGTTTTGTTCCACATTAGCGCTGGCCCACGGTAGAGGTTTGCCCTGTGAATTAAAAGACTTTACATCGCAACCTAATTGTGCATGAAGAAACCAAGTGATGGAATTTATATGGTTAATGCTTTTCATCTATTTGACCTTACAGCTGGCAAGATGATTTCTAAGATTTTTCAGGGGACCTTCACCTGCTTTGGTGATAAGTTTCCTGTGTATTTGAAGTGTCCTATATATCTGACATCTGCAGATATCACAAATTCCTCTGACGTGTGTCTGCTGTTGCTACATGCAATACCTGAAATGATATGAGTTAATGGAAGTGAAGAAGTAAAGATGTTTTTCTGCTTTTCTACCTGCATTGCCCTACATTTCATCCAGTCACTTCCACTGCTACAGGTGTCAGTTATATGTTGCTTTTCAAGGACTAATGGACCAGCACAGCAACTGTGGGATCAGCAGCTCTGCAACAGCTCCACGCTTGGGTACTTCTCTGGAGCATAAGTCCCTTATACCAGAACAAGCCTACATACGCAGAGAGTAACTTATCTCATCACAGATCTTGTAGTCAACTTCACCATGAAATCGGGCTCGCAAGAATAATGCTTCAGGTATCTTTACCATAAAGAAGCCTTCCAAAGCTATTAGAATTACTTTGGGAACTAGCACATTATTAAAAGGTTGGAGTATTGACCCCGGCAGGCAGCTAACCCCCACCCAGTCACTCACTTCCTCCTTCCCATTGGGATGGGGGAGAGAATTGGAAGAACAAATGTCAAAAAAACTTCTCGGTTGAGATAAAAACAGTTTAATAAATAAAGGAAAAAAAAAAAGAAAAAAACACAACCAAGTGATGCATAGGCAATTACTCATCACTTCCCACATGCAGACCAATGCCCAGCCACTCTCCAAGCAACAGCTACCTTGGGAAAAGGAAAAACTGCCCCCCTCCCCCCCCCCAGCTTTAGTGCTAAGCATGATGTTATATGGCATGGGATATCTCTTTGGTCAGTTGGGATCAGCTGTCCCAGCTATGACCCCTTCCAGCCTCTTGTCCACCATCAGCCTCCTTGCTTGAGAGGGCAGCATGAGAAACGGAGAAGGCAAGCACAGTTCAGCAGTAGCTAAAACACGGGTTATCAACACTGTTTTGGTCACAAATCTAAAACATAGCACCGTATGGGCTTCTGTGGAGAAAATTAACTCTGCCCCAACCAGATCCAGTACAACCTTGTATAACTAGGAAAAATAAGCCATTAAAAATCCTTTATTAGGACTGCCCATGTTCCTAGACCACCATGACTAAACCAAAATACACTAATGCCTATGTTCTTTACCACCTGAAATTCATGGCCATGAGCCTGCTCTGTTACAGATACATTCTGTACTTAGGTATTTTATGTTCAATTCCACATCTTTTGCTTTTGTATGACAGTATATTATCAGTCACTCTTTATCCTGATTTGTGTTATTCATCCAGACTGACACCAATATATATCAGCTGGAGAGATCTCAGGTGTTTGAGCAATCTCCTTTTACTTAAAAATCTCCACATTAGAGCCCCATCATTTCTGTGCAATGAAAAAAAAAAAGAAACAGAAAAAAAACCTTCTCGAAAATATTTTGCACCAGTTCCACTGAAATCACACCTAAGCAGAAATGAAAAATATCCTATGAATACAAAAATGCAGATCTGGAGTTTCATATTTAGACCTCCTTGGCAGGAAAAGCAGCCCACTGGACCTCCTAAAACCACTCTGGGGGAATGCTTTTAGAGAAAAAAGATATTTATGCTTTCAGGCAAGGAAGATACTGACGGATCCTAAGGTCATAAGGCAAAAAAGAGGAGCAATACAGTGATGTGCAGGCAGGTCACAGACGGGTCTTTACCCATTCTGCATACTCCATTTCTAATAATAGATGACTGTTGTGACAATATTTTAAAGAAATTAATATTTTATAACTCTGGGTTTCCACCATATTCCAGCTCAGAGACATACTCCTTACCCATTTTGAATTCTGAATGCAATTTCAATTGCACTGTGCAAGATATGTACTGTGCTTAATCCTAAATTTCATTTGATGCTGTCCTGCATTAAACAGACTTCCACTTCTCTTTAGAGCTGTATTTCAAAGATGAATGAGGAAATCGTTGAAATAACTTCAAGTCCTACTCTTATCTGTGTTGATAATTGTTTTTTTAATGAAACTTACGTTATTGATTTGGGAGGACCAAGGTTTGCTCCTAATTGGAAAAGGGGTTTCACCATAAGAAGTCTAATTCTCACACAAACTACACTGCAGAACAAGTTAGTAGCTCTTCATCTGATGGTTATGGAGTGTTAAGAAGAGTAGTGCAGGGACAAAAGTCTGGGCTGAAAGGTGAAGTAACACATACCTTCTCATTACACTCTCTTTGACACTCTTTGACACCTTTAGCCAACAGCCTCACCATCCCATGTGTTGGAGAAGTAAACAAGCCATAGTATTTACCTCAATTTGCTAAAATCAGAGATTTGGTGATTTGTTTGGGACTCTATAGCAATATATATATGATTTTCAAAGCACGTTAAACTTTTGTAGCATAGACCCCAGCAGCGCAATCTACATCTATGATGAATACCCATTGCTTTACTTCTGCATCTGAATTTCTCTACCTTGATTGCTTTCCTTCAGGAAAAAAAAAAGTAACTTGTCTTCAAGAGAGCAATCTGACTTTGCTTAAAATGTCAAATGTAATAATTTGACCGTGTATCTTTAAGAAAAATTACACAATCACAGTAATGTAAAACAAGGCTAGAAAAAATAAGCCTGCCTACAGCAATAAACCTACACAGATGTATATTTTTTCATTTGCAAGAAAAAGCAACATCTGAGAGTTTTATCCTGAAAATGTCTTATAAAAACATCTACTAATACATTAAGACATTTGTTTATAGCATAACTTTGCAGAGTTCAACCATTAATAGCATGTTATTTAGAAAAATGCTTCAATTAAAAAGCTTTTGACACTGGATTCACAATCGCTTTATCAAACTTGTAATTAGAGGTCTGCTTTTGATGCCACAAGCATTAAAGGGGGAATCAATAAGGGGGAATCAATACTATACTTTGTGCATGTATGTGCTGGCTGAGAAGTCTCAATGAATGACATTTCGCACTACATTTGACTGAGCTGACTACTGTGAAATTAGCTGGCAAAACCAATTACCACATAAACAGCATGGATCCACTCTTTAACTTTCTGTAATACCTACAATGTCTGAAAAAGGGACAACACATAGAAATGTATTTGTGCTCTCAAATTCTACTTGGCTGTATACCTGTATGTATAAACGTATGCAACTTGAAACTGGTCTACCATTTCAGCAAATCAAAACTTGCCTACTGTAGTTGTAGAGTCCCTCCTCCTAAGTTCAAAACCTCAAAATACAGATGCATACTTAGAAGAAATACCAACTCTGGGAAAAAGACCATCTGAAAAAACCTTTCATTTCTAACTCTCCATAAAAAAGAATTCAGAAAAGTGAATGCCACAAATACCGTAACTATCAAAGCTTATATGCATCCTACTGTTGACTTTGAATTGGAAGGGAAGATCTGACTCATTGTTATCAATTATTTACATAAAAGAACTAGAAGCAGTTGCATAACGCTTCAGAACGTCATTTTATTTGTGAGCTCATTGTCTGGTACTTCAGTAATTAGAAACAGGAAAAAGGCTTTCCTGTAGTGTTGTGGTTAAATGTTTTGAGACCATGAGAGTCTTATACATTACAAAAAGGAAGAGTGCTGCTTCTCAAACACCAGTAAGGCAGTGAGAAATACTGCTTAGTGACCGACACCAAGGTAGTGAGAAAGGACGATTTTTTTCATCTTTGAGCAACAGGAATTCTGGCTGAACTTTGTTTTTATTTAGTCCTCTGTTTGACTTCTGTCACTTTCAATGACTACTCAAAGAAATGTCTTTCCTTTGGCTCTCAGAAAATTATAACTCATACCACTTGTGGACTTCGGAGGGGATTATGTAATGCAGTGTGATAATATAATGAGCAGATTAGGAGAGTTTACCAAAAAGACAATTTTTGGCAGTTCGACAAAACTTTCATTAGGATATTTTCCACTATTGAAGCTGGAACCTGGATCAAAAGACTACTGAATCAAGCGCTGTAGTCCAATGAATTTTTCATTGTCTTGTCAATATGAAATGCTCTTACAAGGGACTGACCATAGAGACCAGTGTTGAGGGTGCTTGTCGCAGGTGAGTGAATCGGCTTGACAAAGACTGCTTCTCCTCTAGCCCAGCTAATTGTCCTCAGCTACCAGCAATTCTGGGGTCCCACTTACTTTCAAAAAGCTTCACATTAAGATGTTTTATTCTGAAGCAAGAAAACATGAGAATTTCAAAACATCAATGCTTGGCTTGTTTTCTGTTCTGTTTTAATGCAGACCTTATCTCTTCCCACAGGTTAAAAACCTGTTTTAGATTAAAAGAAAAACATTATCAAATGCACTATGTGGTGGGGATTCATGCTCCATGTTTCTACAACATTTTTCTTTCAAGGAAAGGTCTTTTTTTGTTGTTGTGACTAGTCATCCGACAGCAGAATTGGTTTTTACACAAAAGATAAAGCACAAGATGGTGCAGCAGTGCTTCTCAGTACAGCTTATCTTCCCTTCAGTTTTGTCTGCAGCACACAATACAGCCAATTTCAAAGCAATAGCAACAGGTGCATACCGGCAATCAAAATGCATAAACTACATGGACAGATAACCCCCAATTGTCAGCACTCCTTTCTATCACACTGCTGCAGTGCGAACCTTTTTGAGATGATCTTTCAAGCCAGCTATGACAGACCTCAGGCTCCCTGTGTGTGCTCAGTTCTTCAGGTATCTGCACTGGTTAGTGTCACAGCAGTCAGTGAAGTTTTTTAATTTTACTTTATTGACCAGCCAGGAGGCAACAGAAGCTGATCTGCCTGTCAAATATCTAGTATCCATTCTGATTAAATGACTCAGGACATAGGACAGGTCTTCAACATAAGCAGACAGTATAAACTAGCAGCTTGTCACTCTTGGAAGAAAATTAAGCCTTTGGCATTTTATTGAGTATCTACATTAATATGACTGACAAAGGAAAGTAATAATGAATTGGAATGGATGCCACAGAAAAGGAATGTCAATATGTTGGATCAAGCAGGACTGAAATTCATTAACTCATTAACTTTTTTGCTGTTGTGAGAAAAGATGTAAAGCTGTCCAGGTATTGCAAAGTTTAGACATAAGTAACTTGTGCTTCTTACGATTTTTGAACAGCAAAAATTGTTGTCTCCCAAAAATCTTATACTCATTAAAAAATAATTTAGAAGGTTATTAAAATAAGTTATTTATGTAGTGGAATGCATCACTGAAAAATGTTGAAGAGGCATCCAAAGAGTGACTCAGTATTTCCAAAACAGAAATGACAGCTTACTTTTACTTTTTCTTACATAAGTTTAGTAAGAACTGAATTAAGGTCAACTGGTATTATTTAAAGGAGGATTTTTAAAAGGTCCTCTGTTTTATAAAAGTACTTGTCGGCGTAATAGGACCTAAGCTCTGAAATATCATCCCTGAGAAATTTCTCATGAAACAGAAAAACTAATTTTTGTTTGGTCAAAATAGCAAAATGTTTTAATACTATGAACATTTCTGTTTTATTTCTGAGGCTATACAATGGGTAGAGTACCATTTCAGTGATCCCACCTACATTCTGTCTAAGGACCCGTGACTGATAATGCCTAGTTGTTTCAACATAGATGTTTACAGGTAACGGTGGAATAACAGAGAAAGAATAAAGCAGCAATACTCAACAGTAAACCAAAACAAGATGCTTTACATAGCAGGAATGACTTTATCCACAGCTGACTGCTGTCTTTAGCCTCTGAGCAAAAGGAAGCTCTAGTATAGGCCTGTACCATTTACAAGCTTCACGATTTGCTGCCAATCTGTAGAAACCAAAGTAAACTTCTGGCAGGACTCCTACATACCATAGTAGTTAAAGAAACTATTGTCCCACCCTGATTTTGACTACAAGCCTTGAAAGATTAGTCTAATGTTTCTTTCTACCCTCCTATTCTCCTTATCTAATAGAAGATCTAATGTAAAACTTCAGAAATATAATTCTGGAAAGTGCGACTCTGGTTATCTTCAGTTGCTTCACAAACCCCCAGTTAATTTTTTCTCATTCCTTTTTCCTCACCAATATGCCTCGGCAACAGAAAGCCTTCACTAATAATTAAAAGTGAAAAGCTAGCAAACAGACCCGGTACCCTGATGTTTCACAGCTGCTTGCAGAGCTGCCCAGAGACACCTGCTTATTTTTACAGCAATTCTTTTTACTCTTTATCATTCCATCCCTTAATGTTGGGTTATAAAATGAGGCAGAATAAACTAGATCATTTCATGAAACGATGGTGCATTTGTACATCCCACCTTTACCGGAAGACACAAATCACCATTACACAATGTTGTCCAGTTGCTGTAGCAGGAAGCAGGAATCAACCAAATTGACCTTGCATATTACGAAGTCTTTGCAAAGTATGGCTTTCACAATGTTCCGTGGTTGTGGTTACCTCAACTTCCAGGCACAACTTGAGTATGTAGTGCCAAATGGCCACGTATGCTGGATAATCAGAATTCCTGCCCCAATTTCTGAAGATATTTTAGACACATAAAAATATAGACAGTCTGCTAGTAGTGCTTTTCAGTACCTATGTAGTTGTTTAATTCTTGTTGAGTCCAGTGGGAACTAGGAAGGGCGACAGACCCAAAAGTTGAAGGTTCTTAGGTGCTGCTTACCAGGCTCAGTGTATCTGCTAATTGGAAATACTGAGCCTCTAAGCAGAGGTTAGGCTGCCAAGTAATCTTACACTGAAAGTATGCTTCATGTATCCTGTGTCCAAAAGCTGACTCTACATTGACGCTGTACCTCCTGATAACACTGACAGAGCTCAGTACAGTGCAGCATCTGCCCTCCCACTACCACATCTCACTGCAGGACCTTAGGGGTTGGGCAGTGAGAGTATTCACCAGGGAGGTAGGGTATGAAAACTCAAATCCCCCAGCCCTAGGAGAGAAATGAATTGGTCCAGTTTTATATCCCATATAAAACTCTAACTAGGAACAAAACAGAAAGCAGCCTCCCTTTTCTGGACATGCTTTGTAAGAAAGTGATGACTTCAGTACCCAGCCAAAGAAAAAGATTCATCTGTGATTCACAGCTGGAGGTACGTGGCTCCATGCAGCACCAAAGAGGGTGAATCCCTGAAAGTGCACCTAAACTGGGGGGCCTCCAAGTGTACCCTTGCCATGGCCCAACTCCAAAGACAGGAGCATCTTCACGCAGATGAGCCAGGATGTGTCCCTGAAGTGTGTGTGGAGAAAGGGATGTGTTGTGATTCAAACCAGCAGCTCAGCTGAGGAGTATTCGCAGAAGGCCAGGCTGACTGTCATATCTTTTCTCAAAACTCCTTGGAGGCCACTGCTGGCAACTGCCTGCCCATTATACTCAGTTTTGTGGTCAACAGTCATAGGCACTTGGCACATTGTCATACAGTCACCTCAGTTCACTGAAACTGGCACTGCCAGTGAGAGGTTCAGGCCATGCTTTGTTTTCCCCACTTGTCCCTGTCTTGCTCTCCTCTGACCTCAGGCTGAGCCGAATGAGGTACCTGCCTGACCTGGCTGAAAATACAATTTGTTGTTGCTGTTGTTGGCAGCGCAGTTTTCAGTGTGATTCACTCTGGAGAGCTGCACAAAGGCTGGGCAAAGGAGGAAAGAGCAAACATGAGGTAAGGTGTCGGTCTCTTCTCCCAAGGAACAAGCAATAGGACAAGAGGAAATGGCCTCAAGTTGTGCCGGGGCAGTTTAGATTGGATAGAAAAATTTCTTCACCAAAAGGGTTGTCAAGCATTGGAGCAGGTTGCCCAGGAAAGTGGTTGAGTCACCATCCCTGGAGGTATTTAAAAGATGTGTAGATGTGGTGCTTAGGGACATGGTTTAGTGGTGGACTTGGCAGTGCTAGGTTAACAGTTGGACTTGATGATCTTAAAGGTCTTTTCCAACCTAAATGATTCTATGATTCTAAGGAGGGGGGGTGACCACACTTTTGTAGTGATCATGCAGCCGCAGTTTTGTTCTTCCAACACTTTGTATGGGGCTATAATATAGACACCTAGTTCAAAGCCAGGGCTGATGCTGAAGTGGTCAGTCATACAAATTAGTTGTTGCAGCATGCTGAGTGGCAATGCCTACATACTCTGGGCTGCAAACAATTTATGTTCCTATGTTCCTATTCCATTTTCAGGTAACTAGCATGTTTATAAAACTTGCTTGTAGCCCTGAGACCTCTCATAAGCTAAGCCAAAGATTTCTCTTATTAGCCACCAAAAATTTATAGCACATTTACTGGTTCTGACCTTTCCACACCAGTGACAGAACACCTTTAAAACTGAGGTAACAATGGCACATGAAATTCCTCAATTGTAAGAAAAATAGAAGGCTTTGGAAAGAGCAAGAATTGATAGACTTTTATTCACTCTTCTGTTTCAGTGAATGTGTCTTGAGGATATCTCCTAACAACTTCAGTTGTTAGCATTTTCCATATGAGCATTTAGCTCTGAAATCCTTGGCTTGTCACTAACTTAACTGAGGCAATGCAGTAACCGGGTCTATCTACTATTTGTTCCGCATCAGTGGGTTTTTTTTGCTTAAACTTAAACTAGCCTGCATGTACAGAATATTCATACGTTTCAAAACAAAGGGTTTTACTGAATTTCTCTTTTTATTCTCTCATGATACTCTTGCTTTAGGAGATTTCTAGTGAAAAAGAGGCAGATACGATTCAGTAAACTGAGCTTCTGTATGAAAACAGGATGAGAAAGATATGCCTAACGGGCAAAAGGGAAAGAAACAGCTCTTGCATGTACTTGTTTCTAGACAAAAATATTTGGCAGCATGTAAACAGCATCAAATAAGAACAATTGAATATTGAATAAGAACATAGGCCAAGACTGCAGTCCCAAATAAATAAACTGTTATTATTATTCAAATTAATAGCAACATAGTATGTTTCTATGTTAAACAGTGTTTCTAGTCATCACAACTAAGATATGTGTGTGTGTGTGTGTGTGTGTGTGCGCGCATTTATTTACATAGCTTCTAAGAGCTAAATCCTTACATATTTCTCATCTCGGCCTACCAGGCAGGATCAGGCTGACGGACCAAACAAGTATTTGGCAGAATTCACCTCAGTTTTCACAGTTATTTCACCCTGTGGCTGAAAGTAGCTATGACAGCTCCTTGAGATTCACTGTAAGACCAGTGGATCTATATGTAACAGGCAGCTATGCGTAATGAGGCCCTGTTCTTCAGCCTGTCCACACATGGTTCCCTGCTGTTATGAAGAAGGTGTTGACCAGGAGAGGATTCTCCCATCAAAGTGTGATCTAAGGTTGCTCCAATTGGTTTCTCCAGTCAAACCAAAGTTAAGTTTTGCTGCTCGCTCCCAGCTCACACCTGCTGCATTCTTCTGGATAAAGTTTGTGGGATTGTAGGGAAGAGACAACACAAGCTCAAAAGCTTTTCGGTTGTGTAAAGGACAAAGTTTCACCTCTTGTAGTCTCTCTTCTGCAGGCAAACAATACTAAATGCTTTCCACAATAACAAAAAAAAACACCCTCAAGAAAACAAAATGCAGAGTCAGCATGTTGACAGCTAGTAGGATTATCCTTCCTCTAATTCATGCAATTCCACAGAAAGGTATTTCTTTCTGCCAAATACCTAGTTAAAAAATGTTACCAACAAAAAACTGCCCTCAAATACCCACGGGGGCAGAAAAGTGTCATGCTTCCTGAGGTGAGGTGTCCCTGCCAGTGCCTCCCCCAGCCTTCACCACAGCACATCTAAAGAGCAGAGTTGGAATGACAAATAGCAGGAAGCTGAGCTCTGAAGGAGAAATACGTCATTCATGGAGATATATCCAACCAGCCATCTGATACAGATGTTATAATCCGGCAGAACTGCCACTTCTGGGTTTACAAGGTTTCTATCAAACCTCCACATGTAAAATGTCCATCACTTTAAAAGATATTATTAGAGAAAAAAAAAAACCTCCATTAACTTGCTATTTCTTCCATACACAAAGTCCATAAAGTTCAAGAGTCAGAAACCAAGCCAGTTGTCACACATAATAACACCCCAATAACTCAATGAGATAATATCTGAGAAAAGTAAGAGTCACTCCTTATATTCTGCATCCCAAAGGGGTTGAAAATGGTTGATTTCACATGCCCAGAACTCTCAAACTAATTTTTATGTGTTTTTGGATGGCTCCAAATGCTTTCAAAGAGTAAGCATCATGCAGTGTGCATGGAAGAGACATAAATATATATTTTACAAAGATTTAAATGCAAATCATGCTGCTTTATGAGGATTCAAGTTTCCTATACTTTCATAGAAGAACTGGTACTTTCTACTTGAACTAGATTGAAAATGCCATGAGTGTCATAATGCCTTACTTGTTCTCGTTGCTGGCATCATATCGAGGCATAGGGTCAAAATCATTTCCATTGACATCAAAACTGGCCTGCGAATCCTGTAGCCAACAGGAGAAAGAAAACCAGTTTCTCATTAATTAGCCGTTGACTCATGTGGCCTATACATTCTTCAGCAGGTTCCTACAAGAGAGTAATTAGATTAACATTCCTGCAGTTTTATGATGATTGCATGTTTTAGGAAAGGATTATATATTTAATAATTACAGGATTTACAAATTTTATTTTATTTTTGGAAAAGGGAGAAGGATAACAAATGCTCTGAAAAAGCATAGTTCCAGTGTCAGAGAGGAAATAGACAGTAGTGTTTCATTAAACAAGAAGACTGCATTTCTTCTAAGAAACTTCAGGAAGTTAAGAGAGTTCATTCTCAAAATTGTGATTTTGCTAAATGTTTCAAGATTCAAGAAATTATCTGCACAATGATGACTGAAATTTCAGTCACCATTTCAAGGAATAAGAATAATACCATTTTCTTAAGAATATTGTTATAAAAATACAGCTTGAAATGCAACATAAACTTCATTCCCATTTCCCTGAGAGTGTAACTGTTTCAAATATTTGCAAGATATCTCCCTATTTTTGTTCCATATTTTACATTTACCAGGATTCTTACAGCTGAAAATAGTTTATAGAGTAAATAGCTGCTGGTTTGCATGGCTCCCATTAATCGATGTGGTAGCATGTGGTGTGTTGACATGGCAAGCAGCTCTTTTTAATCTCTTCTTTGTTCAAAACCAGTTACCACATCCACCTCAAATATTCCTGTTTGCAGCCACACCAGCAATAATCTGACATATAGAAGGCATTTGTCATCAAACAAGCAATGTGTACTGCTTTGGGGGAATTCCTTGTTGGCGTGAGGAAAGGGAGAGAGGAGGTGGTAAGGGAATAAATAGCTGCTTTAAATTCAGTGGAAGGACAGTACCAGGATGAGGTGACATATGATACAATCCGGGTCATTCATTGAGGAGGTAAAAATTATATTTGGTTTGTTTAAATAACTTAAGAGATTAAAATGAAAGATGTGGCATGCATTAGGATCAAGCATACATTGAAAAATAGGGCAATTGTCTGTCACTTGTGTTTGTGCAGTCCTCCTCATGTATTTCAAAGCTGAGTTCCACGTGCAGCATGGGGAAGGATACAGATGTAAGTATGGCTAATTTAAAATAAATGGCTTTAAACTGTGGACACGACTGTAGCTTTTGATGGGTTGTTAGAGATGTTTTGTCACCTTCATCTCTTCAATGCTCTGTCAAGATGATATGCTCACTGGCAAAAAGCCCGCGTTCAGGGCTTTTTTACAAGACCTACGTCTGTAATGGGACTGAAGGTATAGGCATGCCTTGCGCTGGTCATCTTCACCAGTCCGGCTCAGTCCAAATATATCTGTTCGTTTTCTTACCTCGTGTGAATGTATACATTGCACATTGTATTTCAGAGAAATGATAAGGTCCTCAAGGTCATGTGCTTTCATGTAATGCCTACTCCCAAAGCACAGGACTAAACACTCCAGCAAAGCGCGGCCCTGATGCTCTGAACAGTTTCAAACTCTGACACTAACACAAGAAGTCACCCACTAGCGAAGCAGCTTCTCCTCATGTTATGCAATCCTTCCAAGGTATATTAAACCAGTCATTTAAACATGCTGAACCACAAGCAAACAGAAACCTCCGGAGGCGACATGAAACACAGGACACAGAAAACAAAGCTCTATTACAAATTGTGAGGGAACTCACTGGAGTTAAAAGAGATTTACTAGAAAGACCCCAGAATATTCTACACCTGTTTTCAACTGAGTGAATCATAATGTCCTTTTCCTTTAATATTATTTCTAGCAGTAAGATAAATAGCTTTAAAAATAAATACATGGAACGATATGCCTAAAATTAGTCTTTGAGAAAAGCTACTGTCTTGCTAGCTAAATGTATTGGCCAAAAATGGACTTCAGCTGCACACATTAACTGAAAAGCAGTGTATTCCATTTCTAAGTTCTGAAAGAGTGAGGATATTAAGTAAAATAATTACAGAAAAGAGAAAAAACATCCGATGATTAGTTCCAGTCCTTCAGAAATTCAGGACTCATCTACAAGAGGCATCCACATATTAAATACGTTCAGACTGAACATAGTCTTAACTAAAATAATACAGATTACCAAAAGCTATCTTCCTTCCTCCCATTGGTGTTAACATTTGAGGAAATCCTCCTATGATTCTTCCTCCTTCCCTCCTCCCTCCCTCCATCTCTCCAGGAGCAGCAAATTTATTCAGGG
Organism: Pygoscelis adeliae; assembly: GCF_000699105.1. NCBI lineage: Eukaryota > Metazoa > Chordata > Aves > Sphenisciformes > Spheniscidae > Pygoscelis > Pygoscelis adeliae. The sequence continues at coordinate 7,320,640 of NW_008825114.1, forward strand.
TAATAATAAAGTAGCAAATCTGGACTCCTGTGGACACTCACATAATTCTGCATCAAGTCTGGATGGTTTCTTTCGATGCCGTCATCCAGGATGGTGACCACAACATTCCTTCCAGTGTAACCTCTCTTCCAAGCACCTACTATATTCATATCTGATTGGCAATGGTGGGTGTTATCACTGCAGTGCTGGGGACAGAAGAGGAGATAAAGATGTTGGATGTTGCAGATTAGTGAGCAGTGTGGGGTTGAGAAATTATCCTACTTACATTAACATTACCATTTAAATAGGCACATGAGCATATTGATTTGAATAGCAACTATACGAGATCAACACCTTCATTTAGACAAAAAATAATTTAAAAAGAAATGCCAAATTGAATGAAAATTGCTAGACCTGCTTATTTCTCTTTCAGATTACTCTTCATGCTAAGCAATAGAAAAGGGAAGCATCCAGCCATACTGAACCACTAGAAGCCATGTGTAAAACGAAGCAACTATTCCTGGCTGTTAAGCACGCTCATTTGAAATGTACATTTGAATTATTTGAATTTTTTCAGAAAAACAAACCATATGTGGATAAAAGTAGACAGATGCCTGTACAGAAATGGTCATGGAAACAAAACTTGCTTTTTGGAGCTTATGTGCTGTATAATTTATTGACAGAATGTCTGGAAACTAATCCAGATTCATTTCTATCTACAAAAGAAGGCTTTTGGCAGGTTTTGTGCAATATCAGCAGGAGATGAGCAGCAGTAAAGAACCTGTAACCAAAACAACACCATGAAAAACTTGCAGCTTAAGGTGCCTGATGAATTGTAGATAGATTGAGAGCAACCTAGGGTACAGCTTTCAGGGCAACCAAGTCCAGTGTGGTGGAGAAAGAAAGTTTAGGGTACATTAAAACTAAAAGCCTCTTCCTTGATATGAATGCACCCTGCCCATGTGAAGAAATCTGGCTTGCCATGGTAATGAGACATGACCCTCAGGTATTCATATGCCCCATTAGCAACTCTCTAACCCACACGCAGAGCCCTCCCCTGTGAAGTGAGGTCAATGAGCGTCTCATCGGCACTGCCTTCCTCCAGCTCCTTCAGGCTCAGACAGAGTAACAGGCAAAAAAATAAAAAAAGACAGGGTGCAGGGAAGGGGAGAAGGGTAGGGGGAAGGAAAAAAATTAAAAAAGAAACTTCTATCATAGCAACAGTGGCCCTACGAGCACGCTCCATCTCACTCCTCATGTCCCCACTTCAGCCTCATGTTTTGACACTCTACAATTGGTAAAGAGTATAAATACATTCAGAGGGACGTGCTCTGCCTTGACTGAGTCCATCCCTCTCCTCCCGAATGTAAGCACATTGGAGAACTATTAGCCATACTGGGTGCAAACTCATATCAGATTACTATTAAATTATAATTTTCCTCCTCCTTTTTCTCCGCTTTACCGTGCTGTACTGTCATACACAAACCAGAGGTTTTAAGAGTGGTCATTTGCTGGTACTAAAGCAAGATTATATTATTAGGCACCATATATATGTACATAGTATGAAGTCTCTCTCATGGTCTTTCCCTTGTGTCTGCAAGTATCTGTCTCTCTCTCTCTGGCTTCAGGGACCAGTTCCAAGGAATGTATATAGGGCAGGCTTAATGCTTTTGTTCTGTGTATTGCATGAAAATGCTCATGCTGCTGGCTTTATGAAATTAATTACAGTCTAAACTTGCCATCTGTACACTGAATGTAATGGTTGTACACATGAGGCTTTCCAATGTACAAATAAGGGGGTTAAAATTGTGTAATGTTTCCAGGTGCATTTGCATTTTTCAAAAGTATTACTGAATTAAGCATCATAAAATACCTGCAAAAGCTATGAATATCATCATTCACATTTTGCTGATACGAAGACAAGGAGACAAAAAGGTGGAAGCACCGAAATCCAGCCACAGAGTAAAACCAAGAGAGCTACAATGGGCAATCAGGATTCCTGGCTCTGAACTTCAGTCAAATTTACTGGGCCATTACACTGCCCTTTCATCCCATACTCTGAAATACCAGATGACTGTTTGGCTGCTTTGCTGACTGTCTTGTCCTCTCTTCCCAGGGGATGAGCTTGTCGTTTTGCTTCCATGCCAGTCAAACCACTCAGGCTGAGCAAGCATATGGGTTTTTAATCCCCATTCCCTTGCAAGCTCTTTGGCTCTCTGTCAGAAGATCACTGCTTTTTCCCTTAATGATGTTGGCACAGACAGTTGCCCTCATTTACCTTCCCTGAACTTCTGCTTTTGTGGTGCTGTCTGAAGGGTGCTAATTCATCAGCTGCTTTGCTACATGCATGTAGACAAACACAAGACAAGAGACATCTCTTGCTTTACCATGTGCTCTGATGATTCTCTCAAGAGACGTGCCAGATCAAACTGATATTCAAATTATCTTGTTCTGCTCCAAGACTGGGCAGAAAGCTAGTCTAAACAATCTTTCTGCATAAAAGAAATGCCAGGGGTAAAGCAGGCGTAACTGCATGCCCACTTATAACTTTGGATCACAGTATACGTAACATATGGATACAAAATGCAAAGGCAGCAGCGAAGCATCCAAGTGGGAGTAGTTCAACAGCAGATGAAGGGTTCAGTACTTATGGTTAGAATATATAACTTACTCTCAAGTCCTATTAAAAATAGCATCTTTGTTTTCTTTTCACCTCTATTCCTTACTCTTCTTCCCCCTCTCAATTCTTTTTCTATCAACGCTCTTCTCTCCGTGCTCCTAGCCTTGTTCTTCTCTTCCAGTACTGTCTTCTACCACTTAAATTCCAGTTTTGTTTGGTTCAATATCTGATCTCAGATTCCCATATTTTAACCACAAACTATACCTTCCCCCAGATTAGTGTGTGATTTTCTCCAGATTAATCAGATTGTGCACTTTTCTCTCAAAGCAGTCAGATTTGGCCTTTATCAGGAACACTTTAAAACTTGTGGTGCAATTACTCTTCAAATACTATGCAATATGGTATAGATACACTGTTCCACATTGAACAGCATCTAAGATGACATCTATTACTTGGTTTCATTTGCATTCTTTCCTGTCCCTTTAAATTCCTCTTTCCTTCAAAAATATTTCTTGTAAGGAATTTTCCGCTACTGGGTTCCAGTCTATAATTGTTCTTTAACCATGTGCTGCTTCTTTACCACCTATCCAAATTATATTGTCAGCTTCTTAGCAGAGGGCTGTTTTTTAATGAATTTGGAAGCACTGTCTCAATTCACAGTGTTACACAAATAAAAAATAATAAAATGTCTGTCATGAGAATAGAAATTATGTGATCCATAGTGATTGAATTTTATATCAATGGGCAAGTACTGAATTTCATAGCTCATTTTTAATCTATTTTGCCTGTTCTCTCTTTTTAGAATAAAAACTTTGTCATTATAATGTACAAAAGCTGTGTACTTGCAAGTTTTTATTAGATCTGTTAATCTTTGAACTGTAGATTTTGAGTTTTAAAGGGAATAGTATAAAATAGGTTAGTCTACAGAATTTCCCCCCTCTCCAAGCAGATAAAGTAATTCAGAAATTTCCTGCATTGGTACCATGACTAGACAACTGCAGTAAGCCAGCATTATTTCAACATATACTGTTTTCATCTATTGCCTGGAGGATACCATCAAAAGGAATAAACAACCTCTTGCCCAGTTACATAGATTTTAAAAGGCATTAAAAGGATGATATTTTTCTTTGGACTGTTTAATTGGAAAATGTTAATGATATCACTGTCAGTATTTAATAGAAACCATCTGCAAGGTTGAGAGGCTCTTGAATTCCATGTAGGAAGGAAAAGGGCTATACTAAGAAAAATTTCAGATATTGAACTTTTCTCATACTTGAAATTTAATGCTTATGAGCATAAAAAGACAAAAGAATCACTAGATTCTTTGGAATTAGACGTCTTTGGACAGACAATTTGGAAGCCTGCCTTTGTGCAATTAACAAGCCGACATAACATTAGAAAGGTTTTCTGTTTTGATGTTTGCATGATGCTTTCAGTATCAGACATGGGCCTGGATTCTCAGCTATTTTGTGAAATTCTCTCTAAAACCTTACTTATGGGCATTATCATTAAATTAATGCTTCTTGTCTGCTGCACTGATTTTTGTGGTCGGAGGCTTGGTGTATCCAGTTAGGGATCAATAACAAAACTGAACGGTTAAACTGAGAAATCAAGACTCATATCAATGGTCAAAATCTTTTGGAATTCCAGAGCTTAAAATCAAATTAAAAGAACAATGACTACAAAATTCTGTTCTGTCTTTTGCAATGCCTGTTAGTCTATAAAAACAGAGTAGAAACAAAGTTTCTAATCCTGTGACATGCAGTCTCTCAGAAATGGCATATTGTGCCCTCTGTAAGTCTTCATGAGGTACCTTGCATTGGCTTCCTGTAGTTTTTGACAAGATCTTGTCAATATCTAAGCGGATATAGAGAAACACAAGATGATAATCAGAATGACACAATTTTAAAGACCAGTTGTGAGTTGGCAGGTCTTGGATCTCATTTAGTGGAACATTGCACATGCTTCTGATCCCAGGAAAGCTCTGAAATACTAGTTCCCAGTCAGAGATTAGAAAAGATAACTCTTTTAAAAAGATAAAGATATTTAAAAGATAGAAAACTCGTTTTTAATATAGAGGAAGAGGAAGAGGAAGAGGAAGAGGGAGAGAACGGGAGACCTGGTTACCTAGGACACAGAGAAGGCAGACGTACTCAATGACTTTTTTGCCTCGGTCTTCACTGGCAAGTCCTCGAGCCTGACTGCCCAAGCTGCAGAAGGCAAAGGCAGGGACTGGGAGAATCAAGAGCTGCCCACTGTGGGAGAACATCAGGTTCGAGACCATCTAAGGCACATGAAGGTGCACAAGTCCATGGGACATGATGAGATCCATCCGCAGGTCCTGAAGGAACTGCCAGATGAAGTTGCTAAGCCACTATCCATTATATTTGAGAAGTCGTGGCAGCCCGGTGAAGTTCCCAGTGACTGGAAAAGGGGAAACATAACCCCCATTTTTAAAAAGGGAAAAAAGGAAGAGCCGGGGAACTACAGGCCAGTCAGTCTCACCTCTGTGCCTGGGAAGATCATGGAACAGATCCTCCTGGAAGCTATGCTAAGGCATATGGAGGACAGGGAGGTGATTTGAGACAGCCAGCATGGCTTCACCAAGGGCAAGTCC
>NW_008825114.1:7326391-7349533 GCF_000699105.1 Pygoscelis adeliae
AGAAGGACTTGGGGGTACTGGTGGATGAAAAGCTGGACATGAGCCAGCAATGTGCGCTCGCAGCCCAGAAGGCCAGTCGTACCCTGGGCTGCATCAAAAGAAGCGTGGCCAGCAGGTCGAGGGAGGTGATTCTGCCCCTCTACTCTGCTCTGGTGAGACCCCACCTGGAGTCCTGCGTCCAGCTCTGGAGCCCTCAGCATAAGAAAGACACGGACCTGTTGGAGCGAGTCCAGAAGAGGGCCACAAAAAGAAAGGCTGAGAGAGTTGGGGTTGTTCAGCCTGGAGAAGAGAAGGCTTTGGGGAGACCTTATTGCAGCCTATCAGTACTTAAAGGGGGCTTATAAAAAAGATGGCGGCAAACTTTTTAGCAGGGCCTGTTGTGACAGGACAAGGGGGAATGGCTTTAAACTAAAAGGGGGTAGATTTAGACTAGATATAAGGAAGACATTTTTTACGCTGAGGGTGGTGAAGCACTGGCACAGGTTGCCCAGAGAGGTGGTGGATGCCCCATCCCTGGAAACATTCAAGGTCAGGTTGGATGGGGCTCTGAGCAACCTGATCCAGTTGAAGATGTCCTTGCCCACAGCAGGGGGGCTGGACTAGATGACCTTTAATGGTCCCTTCCAACCCAAACTATTCTATTCTATGATTCGAACAAGAGGAAGAAGAAGAAGAAGAAGAAGAAGAAGAAGAACAACAACAACAACAACAACAACAACCAACAACAACAAGACAGTTTTCCTAGTTTCATTAGAGTAGTAATTAAATGGTCTTTGGCACAGACAGAAACAAGCAGACTACAATCACATTCTCTACATCAGGGGGTTTTGCCAGCTACTAACCTGCGAGCACAAAGAGGACAAGAGAAGTTGCACAAGATCACACATAGAGGAAGAAGAACAGTCAAGGGCCTACGCATTGACCTTGATCAACACAAGCAGAGAGAAGGGGGACACACAGGGCCAAGGAATGGATCCTGACATTTTGTGGAGCTATCAGAAAAAAGAGATCATCTACCTGTTCTGTGAAGGGAATGTAATGTGGGGCATTTGGCACTCTTAGCTGGTCCAGGCAAATGTATGGGCAGCAAAGTTTATCAGCTTTTAACAATAGTAGAGGAGACATCCCGATGCTATGTTCAGCTTTCTGAGGTACAGTTTTGTGCAGTGTTCTAAGTTAAAACTTGCCAATTGTTCTCTCTTTTCCTGCAGAAAAGAGAAATAATCTCTTTTCTTTATGCTTTTGATGTAATCCAATTTTAAAGTGGAATGAAAGAAGTAAGCAAGGAGGTAATCAGGAGAGTTGAAAAGGTAGGCTCCTTATTAAAATGGCTCGTGTAATGTAATAGAAATCATAACAACATGCTTTGAAGAGCATCATAACCTGTAAAGCTAATGTGATCTACTGAAATTATTTTTGGGCTTCTCTAGAGTAAGCACTTGAAAGCTACATTTTCTAAGACGACTATTAAAATAACGTTTCTTTTTAAAAGTATTTCTCACATTTTTTATTCTTTCATCACAATAAACAGAAGGTGAAAGAAGGATTTTTAAAAGGAGAAAAAGGTGTACTTGCAGGGTTTCTTTTTTCATTTTTCTCAGACATAACCTAATATTTAATGCATGATACACAGCAATTGCTAAATGCATAGGAAATTATTTTCTTCTGAGTTTCATCTTTAAATAATTTCTGATTATTGCTGCACACAATATTTTTGAGCTCTAGCAGGAACAGGCAGATAATATAAAGTTTGATTCATCTCAGACACAGGATTTTTTTGCATTAAATACTATCCAACTTCTGGAGTCATGCTTTACTGAATTGTTACCTTTTTTTATCTGTGTCTGTATCAAGAGAAATATTTCAAGAGTGTACCATATTAAATATTTAACACCAATTTATTGCTTGTGCAACTTCAGAGGGTTTAGTTAATTTACTTCAGAGATGAATTTGACTCTTAAGCTTTGTTGATTCTTTAAGTTAACAAACAAAAATACACTTAGAGGCCAATAAGAACAGTCACAAACATACATTATTTTATGCCTGTTTAAGCAATGAAGGAGAACAGGAAATCAATATAAAAGGGCTTCTTGTATTCACAGGAGTATCTGATGGCTATAGTGAGACAAGAATAATTTACAAGACTATATATATGGGTTTTTGCACTGAAAAATAAGGAGCTCATAAATCTTGTTCTTTGGCTGTGATTACATTGCTATTCTTTCAAAAAATAGAATAATTCATAATGTGTTATATTTGTATTCAAGACGATTCCATCACTTTTCCATCACTGACACTTTTTTAAAGTCAGCACTGGCTGTTTTTCTGTAACCTGTGTGCTGGCTTAAACATGAGTTAGTTCAGGGAAGTCCTGTATGTCCATATGGCACAGGCTGATGACAGCGCACCCTTTTTAGGAGTGGGAAACTTCCCCCCTTCTAGGTCTGCAGACAGCAAAGTTTCTCTCCCAGTTGCAAGTTCTGGAACCTGCAGAGGCACAGAAATAATCTGCCTCTAATATCACCTCTTCTTTCTACATGGGGCATGACCTGTTAGGATGTCTGCCTCTAGTACTGTTTCTTTCCCATGTGGCAGCAACACAAGAGACTCCTTCAAGGCGGGGAGAAATGTAGCTAAAAATGCCTCATGGTCATTGTGCATGTTCTGCCACCTCCACTAAGAGGCAAATATGAAAAGCTACATTCACAAAAACTGCAAAAGGTCTACCACATCATCCCAAAGAGCAAAATACATATATGTACAGAAAGAAATGAAAGTAGGAGAAGAAGAAGACAGAAGAAGAAAAAGTAGAAGATGAAGAAATACAAGAAACTGCAAATGAAGGCAGCCAGAATGTGTCCATTTTACCCTGGATGCAAAAATCATCCATATGAATGGCATATTACAGACTTGGTGGATCTTGTATATCCTTGAATCAGTGCTCACATGTTGAGAGGTATGTGTCAATGTGTGGACAGATTTCTCCCTAGGACGTGTTGGGAGAAATATAAGAACCTCATGCAGAACATCCCGGGGAGTCAGTAAAGCACAGAGAGGGGAGAAAAGAAGTAATTTTCACAGCCCGTGGCTACTGCTAAGAAATGCAGGAAGGAAAGGAGCATGCATGGAAATATATCTCTACAGGTGGCTGTATTCTCTCAAGATGACTGTATGATGACTGTTACTACTGCTGCTGCTGCTGCTGCTACTACTGATACTAACACTACTATACAAATAGCCTACTTAGCAAGAAAAGACCAGGAAGAGGATCAAAAGTTAATGCGTTTTTACCTGCCTGAAGTCCTGTCTAGCAAAAAAAAGTATGACAATTCTTTTATTCATTAGAGAGAATATGTGAAAAGAACAGCTGCTCCCTGGCCTCAGCTGTGCACCATCAACCCTGGGGATCCAGTATGCATGAAGGATGAATAATTCCTCAGAGAGGCAATTCTTTCCATTCTACCATTTTTTGCGCCCTTTGCCTCATATTTTCATTTGACCTCTCTGAGTCCCCAAAAAGAAAGAAAAATAGGACAGTTTTACAGAAAGTCCCAAGATGCTTTTTTTTTTGATGCATCAGTTCATGGAGTCGCAGTTATCTAGTAAGACCAAGTATCTCCCTCTCTCTCCCTCAAGCTAGACTTGATGTTTTCGCTATTTCTAAGATAACAATTAAACAGAGAGATGGTAAGTCTTGCTTTAAAATCGTTTTCATAAGTTTCTAAGGATTCTTTCTACGTTACTAAGGACAGGCTCTTCACAATTTACTTTTAAAGCTGTTTTCAAGTCAAAGACCATTATTTCTATCTCGAGTTGTTAAGAAGCACGGGAGAGGAAGGTGGTTTTATCTAGACTTCGTGTGAACCTATGTGACAGAATTGAACTAACCACATGGAGAGAAGGCCCTGAGCAGATGGATTAAATTAATCATTAACCTTCCCAGAGACTGATGAGAGTGTGAGGAGCCCAGGGCTTACACAAACCCACTTCTGTCCCCTTCCCCTCTCTTTTCATTTTACAGGGAAAAGAGAAAAGTGATGTTTAAAAAGGATATGCTGTTATGGGAATGCTGGGGTTGGGGGTGAGCAGGGAGCTGATTTAGGACAGACCAGGAAACTTGTTTTTCTGAGAATGTTATGAACTTGTAGGAATGAGAGGACTCATGAGGAAACAGATGAAGAAATGTTGGCTCTGAATGCTCATACCCAAATTTTAAGGACTGTTGCACTACTGCAGTCCTTTCTCTATTTTATGTTGTGGTCAGGTCCCTCTGATGCATGAGGCAATAGCCTGGTGACATTCTGGTGTTAATGGTGGGATGTCCTGGGAGAGAAGGAGGGAGAGAGGAACAATGAGAGGGAGGGATGTGAGACAACAGGACTTGTTCAGGAGGCTGAAGGAAAGATACATGTCCCTACTCTTCCTCAAGGGACAAAAGAGAGTAGGAAAAGCAGGGCACATGTAGGTCAGAATATGATGACAGACCCATATTCCATTATTAGTAATGGAGAAGGAGTTTTCTCCTGTTTTCTTGTAGGCATGTGGAGTTCCTGAGGCTGGAACTGTTTCAGAGTGCCTTCAGCAATAAACATCTATGCTACTCGATACCTAGAAGCCTTTTCCTGAAGAACCATTAAAAGCCATCAGGTTATTTTACCCTTGGTGCCATTATTTGCTTGTTTGATATGTCAAAGGAGATTATAACTTGCCAGAGGACAAACTTTAAGCCCATGAAACTATTCTCTTGAGACAGAAGTATAAAAATCACTCCATGCCCTCCTTAGACAGCCTTACAGAAATGTTTAATCTAACACTGAAATGCATGCTGTGAAAATTCATCAACAGTACAGGCTCAGACTAAGATGAATGGCTGCTATTTTAGTTTGCCTATAGGGAAGTAAGTGTCCTAGGCACCAATGGGCTTTTCACCATTTGAGTGTGCTACGGTTGATGAATGCAGGGCCCACTATGTATTATAAGTGAAACCTGGGAAGATAAGGCCAAACCACTAGAGGGAGTGGCTAGTTATATTTTGCAGATGAGATCATCTGGCAGAAATGAGAGAACTAGCCCAGAGAAATCTAGGGAGGCCTGGGAAGGAAAATGAAAGGCTATTCAAGACCAAAACAAAACAAAAGATTTGCATAAGGCAAAAAAGCACCACACAGTTACTCTTGTTACTGTCCCAGGAAATTTGACTCAGCTGATTAAATGTTAAAGTCCTTCTGCAATGCTGAAGAAGGTTAGTCCAGAGACATATGACACAGCTGTGCATGAAAGACTGTGCAAAATAGGCAACGAATATAAAAATATTGTGAAAATTGCAAAGGGTCTTAAAGGAAATCTCAGCAGAGTGTCAGGATTCAAGCTATCTCAGAAAATATAGATATGGCAGAAAGGTTCTGGAGAAGTCCAATATATTTGCAAACACTGTTTTTATGGAGAACTGAACACAGACCGATGTCTATGGAGCTTTCTAGTAACAGGACTTTAAGGACTTGGGGAGCTGATGCTAAACTAAACCCCTGACTTTATCACTAAAGACACCTAGATTGTGTTGACTACAGCAATACTATGAATGAACTTCCCCAGTTGCAAATAAAGTAATTGAATATGTGGAACTGATCTGAGAGCATAATTTTGAACTGATACTAGAGGAATGTATTCCTGTAGACAGACAGAATATACAACCTCAGTGTAAGCACCTTTTATGTACATCAAAGACTCGAAAATGTAATTTGTCTAACTGAGACTAGGAGGAAAATCACATTCATGACTGTCAGGCTTATATAGAGTCTGTGCATAGGGCAGTCTCAACTTTGAAATGATACTCGTTAATGATAACTACTTAGCATTTGCAGGTATCTTAAAAAATCCAGAAAATCAGCAGATGAGACACCCAGAGAAAGTAGTAAAGAAAACTATGATCAGAGCATTGTCAGAAGGGAAATCTATACACAATCAGAAATAAACTAAAGGTAAGAGTTCTTAATTTTATGACTGTTGACAATTCCTCTGTGTCCACCGCTTTTCCTGGTACTACAGCTACAAAATACTCTTTGTGGCTCCTCTTCTCTGCTGTCTGCATTCTTCCTTATCATTCCTACTGTCTCTATCCATCTCTTCTGTGATTCCTGCTAGCTGACCTTCTGACTCTCAGCTTTCTCCATTTTCAAATCTCAGCTGTAAATGGATCTTCTTTTCCTTGTTTGTTTAGTTTCTCATACTGGCTCTGCTCTTTAACTGAAAATACTATTTTAACATGAATATGTGCCAAAAATACATTGCAAAGCTAAAAAGGGTCTTCTAAGTAAAAGGGGGAATTCTCAGGGAAATATAATGTACGTCTAGTAAACTAATTGTTTTTTTCAACTGTTATCTTCTACCATGGAAATAAAAACAAAAATGTTTTTATTTACTTAAAAACTGTAATGAGATCTTTGGCCCCATTAGAGATGTAGCATGAATCTGTAAGCACTTAATAACATAGCCACTCATAAGGAAGTTAACAGAGGATCTGACATGTCAGTTTGTACTTTGAAGCCATTATGATGGCTTAACAGATATAGTTATACTCATTTTGTTTAAGGAAACGTTACTAAGCATGTGCAATTATTAAGTCTCAAATCTTAAGAGGCTACAATGCTTCCTTGTAGTTCAGGAAAGTTGAAATTACATTCTCCTATAGCACACTCTCAAATCTGATGACACAGAAATTAGTGGAGTGGGAAGTAATGGTGGCAATAGAGTGATCTGGATCACTTATGAAGGTGAACCTATTTAAGTGGTGTGTTTGTAATATACTTTTATATAAAATCATACATAAAATTGTGTATGTAGGACTGAGAGTGCAAGGCATAAAATGAGAGAAAGTGTCCAGTAACACAGTAATGGTGAAAAGAATTTAAGATGTAAGGTAGACAGTCACCTACAACTTCAAGGAGATGCTCTATGAAGCCATGTATTATTCTTTGATAGTTACGCAGTGGGATAGCAAGAAAGGTGGGTTAACACACTTCTTTTAATGACAGCAGTGATACTACTGCTGGAATGATATGTGCATGTGCCTAGTATTGATGTTTCAAAAAGGATGCTCTTGGAAAATGAGCAATGAGTCCTTGCTGCTTGTTTTCTGAACCAAGTGCTGGGAACACAATTTACAGTGATTCTTAACGAGCTCAAAGAATTTATTTTACCTAAGAGAGGGTGAAGACGTGACTTGATTGCAGCATGCAAGTAACTCACCACAGATGAGATTTTTGAAGGGGGAACATTTCTTTAATCTAGTAGAGAATGGCCTAGCAAGGTAAATACAGAGCAAGATAAACATGCAGCTACAAGATGTAAGATTTTTAATAGTTAATCATTAAGGCTCTTATAGGGGTGACTCTTTTACAAATGTGACCTTTTTTCTAATATATGTATGTCTTACTGAAAACCTATTGCAGCTTGATTAGAAATTCTGAGCCTGTGATTGCAGATTACCAGTTGTGCTGATCGTTGGTCAAACGAAATGATCATACAGTCCTCTGCCATACCTGTGAAATGAATCAACCAAAGGAGTTCAGATCCTGGTACTTGCTTCTGTGAGACTAAAGCAAGCTCGGTGTCAGGTACTCCACAGAAACCTCAGTAGGAAGTAAATCTGGGAGAAATAAACTTTTTTCTGCCATTTCACTGCCTTCAAATACTTTGAGAGGGAGTTTTGGTGTCTGCAATTAAGTGTTGCTTTAAATAGAAGCATATCTTGAACAGCTCCACTCTAAATACGCACAGAAATATTAATTACGATGAATAAAACTCAATTAAATATGCAAAGCAATAATGTCAAAAGGGAATTGACATGAAACATTCAAATGAGGTGATGTTTCGAGTTTTTTTCGCCTTTGACTTTTACATTTAGGAGTGGGTGACAAAAATTATTGAAAAAATATCTTTTCATTACTTCTGGAGCAAAATCTAGACATTTTAATTGATGGGCATCTCTATGCATAGGTATGGATTGTTTTAAAACAAAAATATGAGTGTCTGTGGTTGCTTTGCTACTTGTATGAAAGATAAAGATCTTTCAAGGAAAAGAAGTTTCTAAAAGCAAGAAGAAAGTTAGTTTTGTTTTTATAACCTTGGCGCTGTATAAAATAAATAAAGCTTTTGTATTGGTTCAACTGAAGATCTGTTTCAGAGTCTTGTTACAGACACCCTGGGCAATTCCTGTATAGATCTAGGGCTTGGCATAAAACAATCCACAAAACCAACTAAAGAGTAATCACAATGTAATAACAGGCTTATTTAAACACAAAGTTTGGGCCCGTTAGCAGCCATTTAATGTGGGTTTGGGGGACACTGAAAAAAATCAAGAAAACTTTTAAGTACACGCTTAAGTTTAGGAATATGCTTAAATCTATCCTTGAACTGCAAAGCGTTCGGGTGGATGCCTAATTCCAGTGAGGCACATGAGACCTCATCACATGCCTGTGTACTTTGTTGCAGAGCTTCTCATTAACAGCACTGTTGCAAGTAGCCACTTTGTTGTTAAAGATTTCTTTTTTTTTTTCTTATAAACAGCCAAAACAGCTTTTTTTTTTTTCCTGTTCAGCTACTTTCTCTCAGTTAACCTATTATCCTTTGACTTATGGATGCTGGGATTTAACATGGATACAAAGGATAAAACAAGAATCTAGGTGAGAACTTTTCAGTTCACAATAAATGTTTTATTTGATTGCTCTATATTTTTCTCCTTGCCTCTCCCCCAAAACCAACACATGAATCAAACGAACAACTCGATACAATGTGACTACAATCACAGGTTTGGTACAGAAAGGAGAAATCGGGGAAACCTGTTCAAGGCTGTCATGCATGCCTTACTTTTAACTTTCCTGTTTGAATCAATTTCCTAGTAGCACCCCTATTCACAACTGCCTAGAAAAAAAATGGTGATGACTTAGATTTTTTTTTTAAATCTAAACACATATACAGACATGTAAATTGTTCCTGTCCTTTCTCACACAACGTAACTGCATCAGATCTCTGCCGCTTAGTGCCTGCCTGGAGGCAACATGGGTCATAACCTCTGTTTCATTCACAGTCACACTCATACATACAACTTCTACCTGCTGAGCGGCAAAAAGAGATGAATGGCTCAGCCTTAGGTTTATTTTTCCTGTTAGATTGTGGGATAAATCGTGTGTGAGTCTTTCAAACATTGAGACAATCTACTTTTTCTAGGGCTTGGCAAAGTAACAAACCAAGCTTACAAAGTGGTTTTGGCCGCCCTTGTAGATTCATTCATTGAGAATATCTACTGAATTAGTCCTCAGAATGTTTCAGTGGTGATAGTTTACACAACGTATAACATGGTCTCAGGCTATCAGCATGTTTGAAGCCCCAAACAAGGTCAAAGCTGCTTCACACAGTGTGGGCAATACTTGAAACTTGAATAGTGGAGAAGCAGCAGCATCCAGACATAGTGAAAGCAGATGGCAAGCCCAATGTGAGTGGGCTTAAAAGACAGGAACCTTTCAGATTTTTGTTCTCTCTCACTGGTCAGTACCATACAACTTCCCTGTTAAGCAAAAAATGGATCAATGTCATAACAGTGTGTTTGGGCAAACATTTTCAAAGGACAGATACAAAATAGAAGAATGCTTTCACTTTCACAATACTTTTATCCTCTTATGCAGTAGTTCATCACCAATCTGGAGTGGGAGCAGATGGAAACTGCAGGAGACAATGGTTTAAAAAGGAAAACCATATGAGGGTAGCAAATACACCTAATAATGAAATCAAAACGAAGAGAGTAGATACCCTAAATTGAGTGCCAGGATCCTCAAGAAAGCTGAACCAATCTAACTTCTCAGTGGTGTCAGAAAAGTTAATCCTGCTCCCTATTCCTTTATATTTTTTGTCTCTGCTGTTCAGGTAGTTATAAGAGATGATGCCAGGAATTAGGACAGGATTGAAAAGCTGGGGGCAAAGATACTTTAGGTCATAGGATGTAACACACAGAGCCTTGAGCTTTTATTTGGTGTTTTGGGAAACTTTATCAACAGGAAAGGGTTCTGAGGAAGCCTTGAGACACAAATTCAATGGGCTACTGAATCCCTGAAAAAATTCAGGGAATTTTTCCTGAATGTTTCCATGTTTTCTGTAAGCAGACCAACACCTTAGCAAGATGTAAGGGCTGTAACACCGTGTCTGAAAGCTTGCACTTAACATACTTTCCTCAACAGCCTACATGCAGCCAGACTAGGAGATTTATAAGGAAAAATATCTCCTCCTGATTCAACATTAAACCTGGATGTGGAAGAGTACATGGAAGTTGAATGAAGGAGAAGTTATTCAACCTCTCTGTAACTTCAGAAACATCTTTTCCTTGCTTAACTTGTCTTTATTTTTTTCTAAATGGGTTTTCTGGCTCCCAAATGTAATCTTGTAACCAGGAGGTGATATTCATAAAAACCAAAACACTATCTCCCAAGCAGTAGTTTACTGTTTATTAATAAACTGTCTTATCCAAAAAACACAGAAGAGGAAAACCCCACTATATACTTAATGTTTAGTCTCTCATGTACATTTATATATGCCTCTCCTTAGGCTTCTGTGCTTATATTACTTGGGTTTAATATAGTTTTGAATTGTTTTCAAAACTGAAAATATCTTGCTTTGTTCTGTTAGGAATTCACATAAAAATAGATAAAGACAGGGTAATTATATGCTTAAATGGCATGCTACTCATGGATTAGTGGACTCTAATGTAATAGAAAGGGTAAGACAAAAGTGGTATAAATACTGGAAAAGATTCACACTTGCATCTCTTGGGGCTGTCTGAGGCTCTTCCCTCCTGCATACTTCCTCCCCCTGACCACCATGCATTTCTGCTGTTTCCTGGAAATGATTTTATTTTGAAACAGCCAGTGCTTAAGTTTTTGCAGAATTTATAACCTCCACAGCAAAAGTGCGAGCACAGATGTTACCTGCATTGCTCCACACCTTAGATTTGGCACACTTTCCAAAAAACTCTACTGCCTCTCTTTGAGGAGATTTGGGGTCTTGTGCTGACAGGGTCTCCTGTATTCCATGACTGAGTTCAAAATGATCACTTAATTTATTTAGGTTAATTTTCATCAAAACTGTATTTAAAGTCATGCATATGTGCGAACACTCGTTGGGTTTCTCTCCAAAATGGCACTGATAGAGTTTACTATACTTTCATTCTCCTCTGCTCTCTGTTTCTTGTTTGGCTAGACAAAAACCCTCTTCAGAGGGCTTGAGCAGCAGATGTAACTCACAGCAGATTTCATGACATTAGAAGCAGCTATAAGCAATGCCAAGGATGACCTGCATCTAATGAAGTGGTGCAGAACACACCTTAGTGAAGTCTCCATCCTCACTGTGTTTGCTTTTTCTGTTTTTTGTTGTAGTTGGTTTTGGTTGGTTTTTTTTTGTTGTTGTTTAAACATGGTTGAAAAAGGAGCACGAATTAAGGTCAAAAAAGTGTCAGCAAGAATTAAGGTCCTCTGCATACTTGTAATTTTAGTCACAACGTTTGCTCATGTGATATACAGGAAGACATGTTAGAGCATGGATGCAGGAATCAAGAAAACTGGAGTTTTGATGTCCCCATTCTCATGGTATCGTATTTCATATGGCATCTATCTTCAGTAAAGAGGGGCATAATGATATTGAAAGACTGGTACAAGACCTAACGTCCTAGAGCTAAATAGTGGTTCTCCAATTTCTCCTTTGCAAAGGACACTACACAGATCAGGCTCTCCTCTGTACAGAACCATTAGGAAATTGCCTTATAGAAGCACAACGCTAATTTTGGTCCCTGACTGGGAAGTAATATAGCTACTGTTTGTGTCAGAAATTTATATAAGCCTCATAGGTTATGAGTTTGCTTCTGATGAGGGCAAACTGAACATGTCACACCAGTTCATTCTTTAGCAATCAGACAAGACGGCAGGCAAGCTTCAGAATCGATTCTTCTGTACCGTGGCTGTGCACTTCTGGTCATTTTGGGGTTCCTGATGTTTGTACGGTGTTCTTTATGTGAAAAAAAGCTATAAAATATTAGTTAAGTGGATATAATATTTAGCAATCCCTTTCCTGAGGTATCTGCAACTTTAGTATGCAAACAATAGCAAAAAAATAGGGTTTGAAACAAGGCAGTATTTTTTACAATTAATTAAATCACCTCTTCCTTTTTTCAGTAACGTTAATAGAGTACTCAGTATTACACAACAAAGAAATTGTTTTGCTATTTGATATTACTTGATTTTGATTAAAAAAAAAATCTGAAAAGTGGGAAAACAACTGCTAACTAAGCAGTTGCTCTTGGAAAACTGCTTTTAGAAAGTAATGATGGGCAAATCCTTTCTCCTTTGAAAAGTGAAAAAGTGTACTTCCATATAAGTATGTAACTCTGTATAGACATGAATAAAAACTAAAATATGCCAAATTGTGCCCCAGTATGGCACACTTTACAGTTGTTAATGTTAGCAATTTTCTATCCATTTATATTGTATACAATTTATTGTTAGCTGTTTAGTTTGAACTAAAGCTAAAGGCAGATATTTATTATACCTCATTAGAAATTCAGCAAAGAATTTGTGGCACTATTCTTTCCTTACTAATTGCAGAAATTAGTCAGAAAAGGGCAGTTCAGAAAAACAAAATATTATACACAAATGATACTTCACAAATGGCATTATACAGAAAAGTACCTGCAGTTTCTTAATGTGACTCGGCTGTTGCCCAGAAAAAAAATTCCATTTTAAATAAATTCTTGAAAGATAAAATGAAAGTGGATACTCTCCCTCTGAAGATAAAATCACTGTAGTAAATAGGCAGAGGAATGTGTGCTATTGCTGTATGATTTATTACCGAATCTTTGACACTCAAGAAAATCTGTCCCAAATCAAGTACAGAAATTATTTCAGAATTGCTGCTTCTTGGTTCAGTGAAAATGCTGGCACAACCCCTGAACAGTGCTGACTTCCATTTTGTGTTTCCTGGGCACTTCCAGGGCTGCTTATCTGGAAGTCGGAACTACATGTCCCAGAGGAACAGATCAAGTAGCCTATCTGGTCATTCTGTCTTTAAACTATTTGCTAATCTCGCTAAACTAGTTGCACTAATAATCTCTTTTCAGTAGATAAGGATAAATCCACTTCTACAGGGTTTTGATTACTTAAAGTATGCTGTCGTCTTCCAACAGGAAATGAATTAGGTCAAATCGTGCATTACCTGACCTCATGTTACCAGTTCTACCTTGTCCACAGAGAACGAGAGGTGTGTTTCCACAGGCAGATTTGCCAGGTAATGTTTTGACAGGCAGTTTGATTCTTTCTAGCAGCACTTCCACTGAAGTTAAGTCACAGATCATCTTCTTAACTTTCTAAAACACCAAAAGCTTGATCTTCTCATGCAATAAAAACCACAAATACAAAAAGTGCATGCAACAACCAAACCAAGTTACAAGATATGCAAAACACTTACAAGCATGCCACCTCAGAAAGAACAATGATTTGGCTTCCGCTGCACAGACGGAGAGAGAGAGAACAATTCTTGGGAGGGCAGTAAAAAGAGAGTGAGGTTTTTCCTTAGCTGCCAATGCCTGGCATAGGTGGGTTGGAAATAAATTTTTAGGAGGGTGACACGTATTCATTTGCTGTGGTGTTAGCATGTGGCAGGTGAAATTCTGTCCCGAATTCTGTCTCCCCTGTACCCAAGCTTGCATTCGGACCCAGTGTGACCTCTCCTCCTCCTTCCACCTCTCTCCAGCCAGTCCCATCAGGTGTCTGTCACTCCTTCCTTTGTCCCCGCTGTCTCATTCCACAGCCCCACTCGCCTTAGCTGACCTCATTAAGGGCCAGGCCAGGGATGCAAAATCCTTTGCTCTGCTGCTCGCATTTGGAGTTGGAAGAGAGGCACAAGATAAGCCAGCTCCCCACAGGTTTCATCAGCGGTATAAGGGAGGCAATTGGCCTGTCTAACTCTTCACGTCCATGTTATTTCATGACTACAGGACTTCAGGAGACTCACATTACTCACTGCTGATAAAGGCTTATTAGCCCCATTCTGGCTGCTGTCTAGAGTCAACTATACTGTGTCAGAGCAGGAGTGTCTGTCCCTCCCTGTGAATGCTAGTATAGCTCACCTGGGAGCTCACAGATATAACTGGAGAGCACTATGAAACATACTGGAGGAGTTTTCTGAAGAAACAAGTAAGCTGGGTTCACCAGACCCTTCGCCGAAGCTCGAAGCAATGCTGACTTCACAGTCCTCACCGAAAGTGAAAAGTAAGCGACTTTTCCTTTTTGGTTTCAGCATCAGAGGTCAAGGCAGCCAGCCCTAGATGCAACTAATTCAGATCTCATCAATCTGCATGGACTGCTCTCAATTGCCGTATAAATTATATTTCATCTGGCTATACCAGAAATCTTATGGTGCAAATAGAAAAGGATGACTGATAAATATTGGCTGATGAGTTAAGCTTCTCAGCAAGTCTTTTATCTTCAACAGCTTTCTGAAAATCTCAGTAACATCACACTACCTCTATAATTGTGCCACAATATTATGTAGCTGTCTCATCCAAGCAATTTACCAAGTATTATTCAACAAGTATGTTGTAAACGTTAGTTTCCACTGCAGCTCAGTCACCTAGTTTTATCATGCCCTGCTGGCACTGCTATAATCTTCTTCCACCTTGAATCCCCTAAAACACTTTGCATTTGTGGCATCTGCTTGTCCTTTCGGTCCAGTTTTGGAAATTGGGAATGCTCTTCCAAAAGCCCCCAGAGCTAAGTCATAATATAAGCAGTTGAAGAAACAGCACAGCCAGACATTGTATCTTTTCTTAGGTTTACAGATTTCTATTAGAGTATATTTTCAGAAGTTTTGTACGAAAATTTTACTTTTTCAGCAACTAAAGTGCATTATATTTACCTAATATGTTTTTCTTATTTTTAAAAAGACTATGTAAATTACAGTGTCTTAGAGTCCTTTTCCATTTGCTAGCTCTCAGAGAAAACTAGCAGACTATGGAGAGGTACAATGCAGCTTTACAAAAGCCCTTCTTCTGGGTTCCAAACAGAAGACTGTGAAGTCATCTGCTTTTAGCACTCCTCCAAATGCATTTTGTCTTCCACCTACTCTCCCAAAGCACAGTTATGTCTAGAAGGAAGGAACAGTGAGGAATAAATGTGAAAAGAAAATAACAAAGGTTGAGAAAAGGAAAGAGATTCTGAAAAAGGAAAAGAATTGTCAAAAAAGGAAGTACTTTGTTTGTAGAGATCAACAGCAAAAACAGACCTTAAAATGATTTAAGATAGAAGGTAATCTGACATCACTGTGGACCTAAGATACATGTAAAACAAAATGAATGCTTTACTTCAGTGAGGCTTTGAATTATACTTTATGCTGGTGTGGGATGTGTTTAGCAACGACAATTCAAAGAGAGTGTTTTCTTTGGTTTAGATATGTCATAGGTCATGTCCTTCTTCCTCCATTCCAAGCAGCTTATGAATGTGACTCTCTCACCCATTTTTTACCGGAGAAGCTGACAGGCAAGTTCCCATGTTCCCCTTCTTGTTGTGGTTAATAAATTTAGTTGTCAGCTATTTCCCTATGTTCTTAGGTAAGTTTCACTGCTATAAAAATTTTCAGGATGACTTGCAAGTATGCATTTTAGAGACCCTGGCTAGCTTCTTCTCTGAGTATAACACTGTTTTAAAAGTTATATTATTTATTTTTGTGGGTAGCTTAGTTACTTTATGCTGTAGTTTCTCAGAGGAGTATCATGTGAGGCCCCAGTGATTTACTGCAATGGAAGTTCCAGCTTTCCCCTGTTTCTCTCTAACAGTGCCATACCTTCTCCACCTATAAGGAGTAACCTCTGGATACACATTTCCTCTTTCTCTGATGAAGTGGCATCCAGTGATAAGAAAACACTTGGCTTATACACTTTAACTATCACATTTATTCCAAGGTCCTCTAACAGAACAGTGCCTCTCCCTCCAGCCTCACATCTCAAAACATCACACTCTCCTCCAGTAAATGCTCAGTCCCACAGAAATATCCTATTATATGTTCAATTCCTGCCCAGCAGCAACTGGGCCGTGCAGAGTGGGAAGAACCTGGTAGGAAGTGGAAACTTCTCCAAATTAGAGAATCCTGTCAGTACTAGCAATTATTATTAACAATAGAAGACATGATAACAGTACTATAGAGGATTATTATCCTTGATCAGTGTTGAAAAAGACTTGTGTCTGTCTGAACTGACTGCAAAGACATAGTCAGCATCTTTGTAGTCTAACAATGGTTTGTTAAAAAATAAACAATGGTTAAATTAATTTCTTGCAGTTACGTTCTATTTTAAAAAAATATGCAATGGAGCTCAGCATCACAGCAGAGCTAGATTACAGCTGCAGAAAGCTGTGCTTGTACGCCTGTGCGACTCCAGTTTCAGCTGACCACTACGAAGCTCTTCTGAAGTGGGGAGCAAAAAGAAATGGTCAGGAAGGAGAGTCTTGTGACGGAAGACTATTAAAGTTAAAGTTAGTTATGTTAACCACATCTTTGAATATATTTTTAATTTTTTTATATTTACCTATTTCTTTACTGAAAGAGTGGTTAAACATTGGAACAGGCTGCCCAGGGAAGTGGTTGAGTCACCATCCCTGGAAGTATTTAAAAGACGGGTAGATGCAGTGCTTAGGGACATGGTTTAGTGAGCATGGTGGTGTTGGGTTGACGGTTGGACTTGATGATCTTAGAGGTCTTTTCCAACCTTAATGATTCTATGATTCTACCTTCTCTAGTTTTTATGACCGTTTTTCCATGCAGGCAAGATGAGGAAACTCATTAAACCAACTGGCAGGTACAGTGAAATTGGTTAGGCATAAAGTCCCCTTAGTCATTCCAAAGACATTGTTTGTTGTTACTACAAGTTAAGTAAAACAGTTTCAGATAGCAGTAGGGCTTCAGGGTTGACTTCGACCTCTTTCAGTTATGCAAACTGATCGTATATAGTTCATCCAGTTATTGACAAACAGGCTATTTTGTCAACATTAATGAAAGAGAAGAAATTTATTAGATATAACATGATGATAGAAAGACAGCTAAGCTCTGGGGATGGCATGCGGGACTTAGCTCTCTCCTGACTCAAAAAGGGATGTTAACTAGGGACCTTCTTTCCCTTTGATATTATTTCTTTGACAGCAGTTCATTCTGAGCAAGCTGGACCCAATTCTGTAGGTCAGTTTTGAATGATAGTTGAACAGGTGAAGTTTCACGTATTACTTGATCTATAATAATGTTCTATTTTACTCTTAAGCACAGATGCCTCAGGATTCAGAGATCATGATAAAGCAGTTGGTTTTTTTCCAACTTACCTTGCTTTGAGGGAGGGAAGTCAGAAGAAAATCACCTTTTCCTTGTTATTAGAAAGCATGAGAAGCTGTAATTTCTCAATAGATAATCCCCTGGTAATGAAAAGTACAAGTATACTTGTTCGGGTGATGAGTGGTCCTGGAATCTCTGTCTGCTTTGGCTTCCACAGAACCATAAGGTGGTAAATAACTGTATTCTTAAACTCTCTACTCTTTCTAGGAATGTGTTTAGAGCAAATGGAGAAAAATAGAGTGATTTAAAAAAAAACTTTTAATTTGTTCACAGAATAGTTCTTGAGAAATACTTTTAAACTTTGTGATGGCCCAAAAGAGAAAGAAGGCCTGAGTCCACCTCGTAAATTCTTGCTATAGATATCACACAAACAAAAATGTATTATTTCTAGCCCAGACAATTAAAATTACAAGGGGTGGTACTTGTGAAGAAAAAACTGGGGGAGGAAAAACATAAATCAGATATTGTTTGACAAAGTCTTCGAATAAAAGGACTTGTGTCAACAAATCTGAACTACATTTACGGCCCTGTTAAAGATTATGCCAGTTCAACGGCCAAAGGTATCAATCTTAACCCACAACGAAGTTACTTATTAATCAAAATGCAAACCTGTACATGATAATACTTTATTACTTTCTCAATAGCTCGTCTGCAGCCAGCAACCTAAAAACCTCTTTCTGACATAGCAATGACTGAAACCATTAACTAACCTCTAATTTCTTTTTTCCCTTCAACTTAAAAAGGTAAATAAGATTAACAAAAGTAGCTATGGTTACAATCACAAACACAGTCAGATGAGGATATCTGGTAATGACCCATCAGTTCTGAAGTCAACCCATTCACACATTTTTAGCTATTGTCTCTGCTGAAATAGTCTACTTTACTGATTGTGCTCAACAAAATGTCATCAAACCACTACCACTAAAGATACTGCAAATACACAGTTATTCAGTGGAGGTAAATGCAATCAGCCAGGAACAGTCCCTTCCCAGAGGGTCTGCAAATGAGGACATTCTTCCACAGGTATAGAAATGACAATTTTCTGAAAATTGTACAAGACAAACAGTAAAGTCTGTTTGCTGCCCTAAAGCACTTTCTGTATTAGACTGGCAATTATGGGGCATTTGTGAAGCAGTGTGGCTAGGTAACACGACTGATTTATAAATAGGAGACTGCTACCTTCCTGAACAAAATTAGAGGCAACTACTATAAGCATCTATTATCAGTTAAAAAACACCCCACTCATCTAGTTCCACCAAAAAGCTACAGTGGCACTAAAAACGTTGTCTACAAACCCAGGAGCACAATGGAAAAATTACATAACCTACCCTACACCATATATAGTGGGCTTTTGCTTGACTACTATTTTTCTCTCGAAATTTGGCTTCCCTCTTTTTAGTCTAACACAGAACTGAAAGTCTGTAGCAGTAACAGCAGACTACTTGTGCTGGTTTTGGCTGGGGTAGAGTTAATTTTCTTCATAGTAGCTGGTATGGGGCTATGTTTTAGATTTGTGCTGGAAACAGTGTTGGTAACACAGGGATGTTTTTGTTATTGCTGAGCAGTGCTGACACAGAGTCAAGGCCTTTTCTGCTTCTCACACCACCCCACCAGAGAGGAGGCTGGGGGTGCACAAGAAGTTGGGAGGGGACACAGCTGGGACAGCTGACCCCAACTGACCAAAGGGATAGTCCACACCATGTGACGTCATGCTCAGCATATAAAGCTGAAGAAGAAGAAGGAAGGGGGGGTCGTTCAGAGTGATGGCGTTTGTCTTCCCAAGTAACCGTTACACGTGATGGAGCCCTGCTTTCGTGGAGATGGTTGAACACCTGCCTGCCCATGGGACACAGTGAATGAATTCCTTTGTTTTGCTTTGCTTGTGTGCGCGGCTTTTGCTTTACCTTTTAAACTGTCTTTATCTCAACCCACGAGTTTTCTCACTTTTACCCTCCTGATTCTCCCCCATCCCACCGCGGGGAGTGAGCGAGTGGCTGTGTGGTGCTGAGTTGCCAGCTGGGGTTAAACCTCGACAGTCCTTTTTGGTGCCCAGCATGGGAAGAAGAAGCAGAAAAGGCCTTGACATAGCCCCATACTAGCTACTGTGAAGAAAATTAACTCTATTCCGGGCAAAACCAGCACACTACCTAAAGATAAATCACTGTTATTTTCTAGTTTCAATTAAAAATGCTGAAATAAAGTTTTTTAAAAGTGAGAACTGACAGGACACAATATCACGATCTACTGCCATTATTGGAATGTCTGTCACCTTATGCACATATTTATAGGATAGGCAGACTGAATAAACATACATATTAGAGGAGACAGACAAGTATACACATTTCAATAAACTGGCAAAAAGACCTGCCATGATCCCATGACCCAAATTAATACAGCTTTCATAAACAACTGAAAAGAACTACATTTTGGATAAAAGCCGTTTTCAAAGTGGACAATGAACTGTTAAAAAACCCTTGGCTACATCAACCCAGTACTGCAATAAAACGTAAATGAAATAGATTTCTATTATATGAGGAGAGTTACTGCCTGAAAGACATAGATCTCTAATATCTCAGAAAAAGTAACATGGAACAATTTTTCCATCAAAAAAGAAGAGTCAGTAGTACAGTTATTTAATAAAAATAAGAGGAATTTTGGAAGTAAAGTTATTACTTAGCCTCTCATTAAAATACAAGAATTCAGGAAACTGAATAGCGAAGCTACTAGACCTTCTGACTGTATGTGCTGGACGTGCTCGTATGATATATACGTGAAGATAAGGACTTCTGACTGAGTTTACCAACAGCAACTGTTTATTGTCAGTTACAAATTACCTATGATATTTTTTGTTTTTCAACTTATGCATCAATGAATTACAAGCCAGAATTAAATGAATAAAAACTTAAAAATATTTTTAAATATTGTGTCCTGTGTCAGGACAATTTTGTTCATTCACCTGACATACTAAATTAATGCTTTGAAAGTAACAAAATACCTGAAAGGACAGTATCTACTTATAGGAAAATTATCTTACATGTTGTTGCCAGAAAGGCATATTCTCCTCCCTATCTGAAGCACTTCAATCTATCAAGTCATAAAACCTTCTGAGTGTCTTACTGTCAGCGACGTAGGTGACGTAGTGAGAAAACAACATGTAGGGATTTAGAACTACATCAACAGCACAGTAGAGACAGAGAGCAAGTCTTTTATCAGCCAAAATGGATACATGTCAGCTGGAGTCAACTGCCTACTAAATACAACTTTTCATTTGCACCTTCCTAGGCAAAATGAGGATATTTTTAAAAACACTATGGATACAGAAGTTTCACTCCAGGCTTTAACTGTGACTACTGGGAAGAAAAAAAAAACAAAAAAAATTGCTGAGAAAACATGCAACTCATGTCAGAAGGGAAACAGCACAAACAATTCATTTATTTCAACAATGCAATTATTCATTTCTAAAAAAAGTATAATCATAACACTGAACAGTCAGTGTTTGTGGCTCTGTTCTCCTGTTTCAGGACACGAGACATTTATATCGCATTGATGTTGGAGACAGTGAATTAGGCACATTGAAAACAAGTGGTTTCACTGCTCTCACAGATTGTGGCTAAGTTCCTTCCCTTCTCATTGCTGAAAGTTTATCCTCTAATAAGCAATTCCCAAGACATCTTGCAATAGAAAGCATTCATGAATGAATGCATTAATAAATGTTTCCTATTGCAGGGCCCACCAGGAATTCTTTATAATACTTGTAAGGAGTTTACAGACCTTCATTAGTTACATAAAAAAAACCAAAATTTGTTTTTTCTGGACATACTATTCTGCCCCTTTTCAAAATATCACAGCATACAACTAAACGCTAGCATGAAACAGAGCCAATGACCGTGTATGTACTCACCATGTACCACATGCTTGGCCACTTGGGATCATTGAAATAAGTGGATTGGGTACCACCAGGTTTATAATCCCTCTTTATCCTTCTCTTAACCACCTGCTGTTGTATCCACTCCACCTGCCAACCAGGAAAACATATGGTAAGTGTTAGGGTTCCATGGAGATTATCAAGAAATGTGTGAAATCTTGGGAAGTTTCCCATTACCATAGTCCAAGACATATTTCATGTTAAGGAGTTCATTTTGGCAGTGGGAATGCACAGCTCACCTTGGCATACTGTTCACTAAGGAATATGTCCAATTTACTTAATGCTACAAATCTCCCTGAACAACTACTTAAATCCCCTACTAGAAGGACTTCATTGGCTATCATCTTTTGAATGCCATTATTTTATTATTTTTCGTTATCAGACTACTGCTTCTTTTGAATTTACAAAAACAGTTACTTCTACAAATCATAACAGTCTATTACAATGAGAAATTAGTTAATTTTCTGACAGGTGGGGGTTTTTTTGTTTTGGTTTCTTTTTTTAATTTTTATTTTGGTTTCTTTTTTATAATTTTTATTTAAGTCTGTTCCTGAAAACAAAAACATTCAGAAAAATATTAAAATGTTTTGCTTAACCAATATCTAAATCACCTTCAACACTTGCAGTGAAAAAACAAAATTAAACTGTATTTTTAGCAAAGTGACTCTTTGTCAAGATTCTCTCAGCCAGGCACCCTGGAACTTTATTTTATTATTTCTATGTATTATTCTCTTTCTCCCCAGGGAGAAACAGTCGGGTACTGAGCAACAGGTCAAATTATAACAGCAACAACAAAAAAAAAGAGCTTGAAACTTGAAAATAAATATAAGGGTTAAAAATCTAATTCTGAAAGTTATTCTTGTCTGTCTGACACCTCTTCAAAGATTCATGACACATCCAGAAAGGGCAACACCAAAAGTGACATCAACGTTAGAGGAGACAGGACTCTGCAGTCATTTCTACATTAGCTATTCTAAATGTGAGCTAGTTTCTATAAATGTAAATAATATAAACTATCCACAGAGAAATCAAAGTTATATTTACACACATCTAGCTTCCTGACAGCTTATATTTCTGCTGAATTGTTTCATGGGATGTAACTATAAAAATTCGATTCACCTCTCCCCAAGCAAGACAGCCATTTCCTACTTGCAGCCAACTCTGCACCTTTTATTTGTGCTGTTTATAAATATCTGTGTATGCACACAAACATACAAATACACAAAAGAAGTTTACTTTCAGCTCACGTATTTCTTTGTCACTTGTCAGAGATGGTATTGATGTTTACCCTTAGCAGGCTAATTTCTCTACTGTGCACTCACAGCTCAGCTTCAAATCCTTACACAAGCATAGGCCCATTGACATTAACAGAAATTTTGCTTTAGATCCATACCACGCCTACCTCTGCCACCTCTAGCATACCACTCTGGCCTCTGCTTCTTCATCAGATGAAAATACAGGAAGACATCCGTGAATTCGGCATGAGAGGATTCCTAGGACATTCCTTATAGAGATTGGCAAGGCTTCATGGTTTTCTTTATAAAGAAGAAATGATTTTTTCCCCTTCCCAAGAACTAACTTCAGGGTCAAGAGTATTCTTCTAGAGGAGAAATTATGCAGTTTAAGAATACAGACTATCAGGTGGTCTTCACACTGAAATCCATTTCTTTGTTAAATCTTCTAGTAACAATCAAAGATCCCCTTCTGCTTCTAAAAGAATTGAGAAATTGGATAGTGTGTCTTTCTCTCCTGGTTACTGTGCTCCTCCTTCAGCTCAGGCTGAAATCCATCTTGGTGGATGCCCTCTCGAG
>NW_008825114.1:7349638-7362113 GCF_000699105.1 Pygoscelis adeliae
ACAGCTAATCAGTCTTAGGTGCCATTTGATGTAACAAAGTCTGGAGGCCTGTAAGATGCACAGAGCGTATCTGGGCAAAGGCCAAAGGAGGGAGAGCCAAAAGTCTTTGGTAAGCACTAAGCCTTTCGGTTGCTTTAAAGTGGGATCAACAACCCTCTTAACTAGATCTCTGCTCCATGACAAAGACTGATTTATAACTGACTTTTAATGAACCCTACTTCCTTGTCACCTGCTGCTAATATATGCTTTCTTTTCCAGACCCTTACAACAGAAGCTTGTTTTTCTTCAAAGTTTCTTTCCTTGCAGGTAGCCCAGACCTCCCAACACATCTGAAGCCAACTGAGAGGCATCCTATGTACCACTTGATTTCTGACTCTGCAGCTGCCTGGATTGCCATAGATCATGGACCTCTCTTCTTCTATCACCACTATTTAGCAATCAATAACAAAAAAGCTTCAACAGGTTTGAATAAGCCACCATTGTTTTCAGGGCTTATACAGATCCACATTCCAAGCCTTATTATGAGATTTGGGTCTCAGTGCTAGAAACATTTTCAACTGAGTGAGGGGTCTCAGGCTTCTATGCTGCACGAGTATTTACTATCATCTTGACTCATCCTTAGCTGCAGAAATGAATCACATGAGCATGTTACCATGTTGAAAAAGTTGTTGAAGTCAACAAATTTCAACACTGCACAGGCCAAGAGCGCACAGAGCACACTACGCCATGCATGGTAATTCACTACAGAAAGTCATTCATATCTTGAGTCTGCAAGGAGGAGTTACAAATGCCTACCACCAACACAATCTGAGGATCTGACAGTGGTGTAAAAGTGTCCACAAAGAAAAAACAATGGACAGATGCAGCAGAAGGGGATTAAACTTTCTACCACTGTTACCTCTGATTTAGATGCATGAACATCAATGGAAGAAGGTAGTCACCAACACTACTATTGCCTAGAGGAACGGTAAATCAGAGACCCAGGGCATCTAATTTGGCACTAGGGACTCCTATGCATCAAGGCTCATATAAGAACTACCATAAGCAACTGTGAGAAGTTTTTGAAAAACACCTTTCGTTTGTAAGTGGAGCCAGAGGAGCGTAAAATATTCCAGGAACCTGCGCAACACACAAATTTAAGCAGAACTTCAACAACTTAATACCATTTCTATATGGATAAATGAAAGGGGTTTTCTTGACAAGACAAATTGCAAAACTCTTTACTATTCACTGTGAAAATATGTTGTCTCCTTTTATTTACTGCCTATTAAGCTGCAAATATCTGCTGACCATTAAAAAGATCGAAACATAAAGGCAGCATAGTACTTGTGGAGATGTATAAATGCATACACTGATGCCTCAAAAAACCACTCAATCAATTCCTTTTTTTCCCTCTTTCCTTTATTCCAGCCAACATTATTGAGAACACTTATCAGACAGTTCTTTAGTCCAAGCAATCATAAACACTGTCTCACTGCACAGATCCAGTTTATCGGAACAATAATTTAACACATAAAGAATTTTGTATATATATATGTACATGTACATTTACGTACATGCATATATTTGTACAAGAGCATGTATGAACTGAGTTAATCTGCAAGCCTGTAGTACAGCAGGTGGTTAGATTTTAGTGAGGTATGGATAAATATTTTTCTGTATCTTATCCATAGCCTTTTAACAAAAAAAGTAAGTGACTGTACTTCAGATTATGTATCTGTTGCAGGGCCTGCCCCTATTACATGCTGGATGTTGTCCATAAATCCTATTTCCTCAACTCCTAGCAAAGTTAGGGAAAACATGAAAGAGTAATTTTGCAGAAGGGCTGTGCAGCTTGCATGATCAGACCCAAAGCCAGAAAAAGAAACATAACTTCTTGTCTTCCCATAAAACCTAATGACAATTTTACGTATGCATAAAATTACAATAAGGAAAATAGCCACTTGGTTTCATACAAATACAGAGGTGGGTAAATGGCATGTTTGCCTGAGTATGCATACGGGAAGAGAGCGCAGGAAGCTCTCTAATGATGGAATAGAATAGAATAGAATAGAATAGAATAGAATAGAACAGAACAGAACATTATATTTCAGTTGGAAGGGACCTACAACAATCATCTAGTCCAACTGCCTTACCAATTCAGGGCTGACCAAAAGTTAAGCATGTTATTAAGAGCATTGTCCAGAAGCCTCTTAAACACTGACAAGGCATGGGGCATCAACCACCTCTCTAAGGAGCCTGTTCCAATGTTTGACCACCCTCTTGCTAAAGGAATGGTTCCTAATGTCCAGACTAAACCTCCCCTGACGCAGCTTTGAACCATTCCCACGCGTCCTATCACTGGCTACCAGGGAGAAGAGATCAGCACCTCCCTCTCCACTTCCTCTCCTCAGGAAACTCTAGAGAGCAGTGAGGTCGACCCTCAGCCTCCTTTTCTCCAAACTAGACAAAGCTGGTGTAAAACATTAGGACTCACTTTGAGCATTACAGATATCCACATCAGTGAAGGGGGGAAGTCAAAATGACCAGTCCCAGTCAGTGACTGTGCACAGCTGTGAGGGAGATGGTGCAGGATGCTAGACAGAGTAACCTAAAACATCACAACATGCCTGATCACAGTCCTGATTATAGCCTTGTCTGGAAGACTTTTAGCAAGCACTTTATGTTGAGATCTGCTTACTAATTGTTTTTATTCTGAGAATGTACTGATACAGCCACCTAGAATATAATTAAAAACATCACAGGAAGACAATTTTCCCATCTGAGAAGTCAGTGCATAAAATTTAGTTTACAGAAAATATCATTGCTATATAAATAGAATAGCTTACTCCATTGAACCATAGGGTTTGTGGTTCTTCTCTGATAAGTGAACAGAAAAACTTGCCAGTAGTCTTCAGTTTAAGTTAAATTGTACAATCACTAGGTTATATTAATGAACACAAGCTCAAGACTCAGCAGCTATTTTAGTATTCTGACATATATTTCCTTTGAGTATTTTATGGGTATTCATCCACGTCATTGTCAAATGCCTGGTATATCTTGGATTTGTTTGATTCTGTATGAAAAGAGCTCATTTGTATAAAAATATTTTCTTTTAAAAAGTGTCCAGACTTTCTAACCCAAAGGCCTTGAAGGAAAATCTCTGGAGTAATTGATTATACAGATTCCCGTTTCTTACCAAAAGGAGACTCTATGCAAACAATGAGGTGCATTTTAACATTTCCATAAAATCACACTTACTGAGGGGGAACAGTGTACATTTTCCCATCGACTTCAGTTTCGAAAGTTCCATTTCCTGAATGCCTAGAAATCAAAGCCAAGCCAGATTGGAGACCAAACTATTTTAAAAAAATCATCATTTCCAGTCTCCTCACTTCAGCACTCACAGGGTTGTTCTGTGCATGACGCAGCTCTTCACAGACCTGCACGGAACAGTGCTTTGGCATAAAAGCTGCTCTGAGCTAATTCAAGCATACCAACTCTTTTATTCTCTTTAAGTGGTAAAAATTATAATGAAATGTTATCTCTGTGTGAAACAAAACTACTTTCTACCATTTTTACTCTCATGGATTCAATAGAATTCTTGGGAAAGGAGCCCCATGTAAGTATGCTGCTGTAAGACCTCCTCCAGTGTAATAAATTGTGGGAAAAAAAAAAGTTTGAAAAATTGAAGAAAAATTAACATGCTGAAAAAAATAATCCACCAATTTATTAAAGTAGTGTGATTTTTAACATACAAACACTAGACAGTCTTGTGAAAGAGTACTTTTTGAAATATATCATGAGAGGGTCTGCTTGAATAAATATTTTCAAATTGATTAAAAATGTGTCAAGTATGTGAAGCCAGTATGTGAAGCCCAGTATGTGAAAATGCCATTACTATAAAGCAGAAGTTACATTTTGAGGAAAGCATGCATGGGGGAAAAAAACACCCTAACTCTGAAGTAGGTTATGCATTTCATACCAGAATCTATGATTTTTATGTTGCAGAATTAAACATGAAGGTGTGGGTCTTCAGTCTGTGAAGAGTTGCTGAAGGTACCACTCCCAAATGTAATCGTGGCTTTATCCCTTGTACTGCCATCATTCACCTCAATCTGTCCTATGCCTGTAAGAAGCAATTAGAAATTTCTGCCCAGATAACAAGAAAGTAGGTGCCACAGGAACAATATAGATTGAAGAGAAAAAGAGAGAGAAAACTCAGACAGGGGATGTGGAAAGTATCGCCAAGCAAGGAGTGAATCTGTATAGAGCCAGGATGGATGAGCAAAAGGGGCAACACTCATCATGTGGAAAGCTGGCACTGAACAGCTGTGCTGGTTTTGGCTGGGGTAGAGTTAATTTTCTTCATAGTAGCTGGTATGGGGCTATGTTTTGGATTTGTGCTGGAAACAGTGTTGGTAACACAGGGATGTTTTTGCTATTGCTGAGCAGTGCTGACACAGAGTCAAGGCCTTTTCTGCTTCTCACACCACCCGACCAGAGAGGAGGCTGGGGGTGCACAAGAAGTTGGGAGGGGACACAGCTGGGACAGCTGACCCCAACTGACCAAAGGGATATTCCACACCATGTGACGTCATGCTCAGCATATAAAGCTGAAGAAGAAGAAGGAAGGAGGGGACGTTCAGAGTGATGGTGTTTGTCTTCCCAAGTAACCATTACGCGTGATGGAGCCCTGCTTTCCTAGAGATGGCTGAACACCTGCCTGCCCATGGGAAGGAGTGAATTAATTCCTTGTTTTGCTTTGCTTGTGTGCGCAGCTTTTGCTTTACCTTTTAAACTGTCTTTATCTCAACCCACGAGTTTTCTCACTTTTACCCTCCTGATTCTCCCCCATCCCACCGCGGGGAGTGAGCGAGTGGCTGTGTGGTGCTGAGTTGCCGGCTGGGGTTAAACTGCGACACCACCATTGCAACACTTTTACTTGGAGCTTGTCTACTGAGGAATTGCTCTGGGAGAGCATCCTCCCTCCCCGTGTGGACGGTCTCACGCTGCATCTGTCACACCTCATTCTTCACTTGCCTAAAGACCCTCAATGCTCACATGCACGTGAGTTCTGATAGACCCAGCTGGAAAAGAACAGGAGTGAGGCTGTCACTTTCAGAGACAGAACGTGAGACTGTGCTAGGCCCAGAACAGGCAATAGAAGAAAAACTGTTCTTACAGTTCTTACTCTAGAGGGAAGAGATGTCCTCCAGAGGGGCCTTGATAGGCTAGAGAGGTGGGCCCATGCGAACCACATGAAGATCAACAAGGCCAAGTGTAAGGTCCTGCACCTGGGTCGGGGCAATCCCAAACATGGATACAGGCTGAGCGATGAGTGGATTGAGAGCAGCCCAGAGGAGAAGGACTTGGGGGTACTGGTGGATGCAAAACTGAATATGAGCTGGTAATGTGTGCTTGCAGCCCAGAAAGCCAACCGTATCCTGGGCTGCATCAAAAGAAGTGTGGCTAACAGGTAAAAGAAGGTGATACTCCCCCTCTACTCTGCTCTCGTGAGACCCCACCTGGAGTACTGTGTTCAGTCCTGGGGCCCCCAGCATAAGAAAGACATGGATCTGTTGGAGCGGGTCCAGAGGAGGGCCACGAAGAGGATCAGGGGGCTGGAGCACCTTCCATATGAGGACAGGCTGAGAGAGTTGGGGTTGTTTAGCCTAGAGAAGAGAAGGCTCTGGGGAGACCTTGTTGCAGTCTTCCAGTACGTAAAGGGGGCCTAGAGGAAAGGTGGGGAGGGACACTTTATCAGGGAGTGTAGTGATAGGACAAGGGGTAATGGTTTTAAACTGAAAGAGGGTAGATTTAGATTAGATATTAGGAAGAAATTCTTTACTGTAAGGGCGGTGAGACACTGGAACAGGTTACCCACAGAAGTTGTGGATACCCCCTCCCTGGAAGTGTTCAAGGCCAGGTTGGATGAGGCTTTGAGCAACCTGATCTAGTCAAAGTATCCCGGGCCATGGCAGGGGGGTTGGAACTAGATGATCTTTAAGTTCCCTTCCAACCCAAACCATTCTATGATTCTATGATTCTAACAAAAACAGTATGCACCTTAGTTGTCGCATCATGAAATTTTCTGCGACACAAGCTCTACTTAAGCATATCATTTGAAAGCACTCTCTTTTTGCGTTTCACATTTTAATGAAAACAGAAAGTCAATAAATTCAGGACTAAAGTGCATAGGAGGATATACCAATATCCAAGGGCCACATCCTGGTTACTGAACAACTGAGACCCAAGCCATTACTCAGGAATGCAGGAGGGGTGACTAAGACTGTTGGCACACCTCCTGTTGTCCATGTGCAGAGTCACAAAAGTGACACCCCCTAAAGTTGGACTATTCAGCTTAAGAAGAATTTTGTGGGTTTTTTTAAATTATATTCCTAACCTATCAGTATTCCCTGACTCACAATGGCAGCAGCCAGTTTGCACCATAAAAATAGATGAAGACAGTTGGGTAAAGTAGCTGTTGACATAGGTCAAGAGCATGGAAAATTATGGCAGATACCATTTCACAAACTGTAAGGGTCTAAAGTTGGATAAAAAGTCAATGAATCCAGCAGCGCTAAGTGATCTATTCTTGCTGATTGACAAAGTGCTTCTTCAGCAACGGTCAATGACAATCCACAATCAAAGCAGTTGTCATAATTACGCTACACATTCTGAAAAAAGCAAGATAAAAAAAGAAACAGATGTTAGGACAGGCTGGGGAGAGAAAAGAAAAGCAGAGGAGGAAAGAAGGCAGCAGAGAATGCTTGAAATTACCACTTAAGCCCAAAGAAACACAACTTGCACAACAGCAGGGCAGGCTACCGCAGTCTCACCTGTGGAACAAAGCTGAAATTCAATGCACATTTTCCCACATCATAGCCACAGAAAAGCCAGTCAGTCTTGATACGAATTAAGTGGTTTCCACCTACTTTGCTATGTACAAACCCATTACAGCACTATAGCCATACTTCCACATCCATGAGGTACAATGATCCACAGCTGTGCATTTTAACAGATCTGAAACACCCTTTGCCTTTCCCCTGCACCCTTCCTACTCCCAGAGCTCAGAGCTCGTCACAAATATCAATACATATCAGCCTACAGCTGTGCGTGGCAGCAAAGTCTTCCTTCTGCTTTAGGAGCAAGACTGTAGGGGAATAAGTTGGAAAGAGAAAAGGGCTAGCGGTGGAGATGCACAGCCTCTGTCCCAGGGCAGTTTATTAGTGGGCCAGAGCCGCTAGGAAGGACAAGCATCACACTGAAATTCTGGAGAAGCTCAGCGTGTCTGCTGTTGGCCAGGACTCACGTCCCACCGGAAAAGCAGGGAACAATGAAAGGCAAAAAGACCCACATTTTCTCTCCTTGGGGAAGTCTCGGTAGGTTTTCTATTTATAGGTAGCAACTGCTGAGTGAACGTGGCCACGGCCTCTGCCCAACCTCCCCTCTTGCACACTGTACCACAGCAGACCACAGAGCAGTTCAAAATTACAGGATGAAAATCACACAGCAGCTTTGCGGCAGAGCTGAGAACAAGTTCCAAGGAGCCTGGGCTCCTGCCTGGTGGCTTCCAGCAGCACCAGCCCCAGCTGTCGTAGGCAAAGCGTGTCTCAGGCAGCTGGGGATTTTTCCCTTAGTCACATCTGAAGTGCCCTGACCAGCTCAGATGCTCTGGTTCAGTTTCTAAACTAACTCTGCTTTGGAAAAGTAAGGAAAAAATCTTTGCTGCACCAGCTTAAAAGCAACTCTTATGTTTATACAAGGTACGTTATCATTTGTAGCCAGAGGTCATACAACTCACCTCGTAACAACTCAAGAGCTACAAGGCAACACAATTTAAAAAAAGACCTCTAATTGATAGGTCTGCTTGGTACAGCACCTAAAGCTTTGCTTACACCATTACATACAACATTAGTATATCTAGTCTTGGGACAGTATAATCGTCTAGAATTTCAATACACCATGAGAATTAGTATTAATATCACTCCGAACGTAAACTCCATCTAACTTAGGCCTAAAATTGCATCTTCTTAATAAACTGAAAGGCTGATGCTAAATCCAGTATCCACTAGGGGATAAAACTTTAGGCTCTCTAAACTTAATTAGCTTTGGAGTCTAACATCTGGCAGTTGAAATATCTTGGGTTTTATATTTATATTACTGTAGCAATGATGATATATGTTAAAAAAACCTGTAGAAATTTCTAATGGATTTTTTTTCTTTCCTTAGGCTAGTCCTACAACTCTTGTCATAAATCATTTAAGTCCTTCAGACATCTGCACGTGCTAATTTAAGATGGCCTTAACTCATTTACTAAATGACTTCTTAGGAAGACAAATCTCTCCCATGAGGTCAAATTCAAATGTCAAAAATACCAGTGACATTCCAAAAGTGTTGATTCAGTCAAGGGTTTGCCATGTCTTCTATTGCCATAGATATCCACAGCAGTTCAGCAAATCCACTGAGAAATGGTGAGACAGTAAAAGTATTCCATAATTAAGTGATATATAATATCCAACAGTGGTATAATGGTCTTGCCAAAGCAAATACTTCTCCTGAGTAGTGTCTTCACCAACCAAAACCCCCTTGAAACTGTCCTCATACAATATTGTTGCTCTCTAGAAAGGAAGAAACTATCACCTACTACTCAGTGTATTTATTTCCAGCACTTTTGCTTAACGATGCTTTGCCAACAAGGAAATCTTTGACATAAATCCACCATGGAAAAATTCAGTCACAAAGCATATACTAAATATCAAATCAAGCACTTTTCTGATCAGAGTGCTTTAAACCACAGGAAAAGTTGATCCCATTTGGGTTTTTTGATTGTGTCTGTATCACTACTGTTTAATATATCCCCAATCATAAGAAAAGGATCAATTATTTTTTCCCAAACCTACCCTGTTAATATCATATACTTAGAAGTAGGTATTTAAAATTCAGAATTGAGCCAAAAGTGCTTATATCAAACTTCAGTTTTAGAGTTTTGAAATATTAAAAATAATCGGGGTTTGGTCTTTATGAAAGTATCAGTGGCATATTTTACACCACCCGTGCACTACTTCTTTGGCATTTCAGATGCCCTTGTAGCACAACTTGATAAATCCTCCTATTTCTTTCATGGCCAGCATATTTGTCTCTGACCTATCACTTCAAATCAAGAGAGGAGAATCATCAGCATTGTCTCCTCTGGCACAAGCTCTAGTGAAAAAAAAAACCCAAAACTAAACCCTAAACAAAAACAGAAAAGGGAAACATCCTGTGTCCTTTTAAGTCATTGCTGTCTTAATCTCTCTTTTCCTCAGCCTATGACCCAAGCTCCAGCATATCTCTTTCTGTCCTGAACTCCAGTCTTGCAGTTGACAGCGAAGTTTGCTGCTATTAAAATATTAATTGCTGAAGCTACTAAACATCATCATCACCACCATCTAAAATAATCCGCAAAGAGCTACCTCTGAAAGACACACACAGCCAGCCTGAGGAAACATTGCAGTCCAACCCCCCAGGCAAATGAAAAAGGACTGAAGTTTCTTTTCCTACATTCAGTAGGCTGAAGAAAAGTAAATGTTTTTTCAACTGAAGTACTATTCCCACACCTCACGAATTGCTGACAGTGCTTCCAGCAAGGCGGTATCTCTCAATTTCTGCAAGTCAGACCACATAAAAGCTGGAGTGATGATTAATGAACCTGCTGGTTACTGCTTTTATTTATTTTAAAGCCCTGCCTGAAACAAGGGCAACATCTCAGCTTTGCAACTCCCGGATGGTCCCTGTGCACATTCTGACATTAGAAATGTGCCAAGAACAGTCACTTAGTTATGGATTCATTTCTCTGTGCTCATAATTCACAACAATCATCATATTATAAATTGAGAAAAAGAAAATAAAGAGCATTATTTCTATGGCTATCATTTATGGGATAGACTTTTCAATCGCATATACTAAAGCTTTTTGGTCTCCAATCAGCACACTTATATGAGGTTGCAGTGTGGTCTCTACAGTCTTGCCAAAATTTCTGTTATCTATGTTTATGTCATTCGATAGCAATCTTTATGAGCTGTTTCTATTTTGTCTTCTGTTGGGATAAAAGGATTTTAAAATGGCCTAATATAAATGTGATTCTTTATATGATTACAGGCTATGAATACTCTCTGTACCGATAAAACCTTTTTTCTTCTGACCAAGACAATCTTCAAATGTGCAAACATATATCTTCTGAAGTATACAAACATAAGCTTTGTTTGATATAATCTGGGATGTGCTACAGAAGATGTCTGCTCTTGCCAGGGAAGACATTTCAGGAGTTTCAAAACCTGTAACGGCTTTCATAAACTTTCCTATTAGTACTATTACTGTATCTCTAATCATCTGTCCAGTTCCTTTACCTGCTGATAGGAGGGACTGAAAGACAAAACGGGTCTCTGGCGGATTAACAACACATGTATTATTATCATACAACAGCTTAAAACCACCTGATTGCATTTCCACTATTTGCCAGGACAGTGTGAAAGTCAAAATAGATGGTGAGAAATCTCACTCTCTCACAAAGGTGACAGTATTAAATTACCTAAATGCCTTCTTCAGACTACCTCATCAAAGTGTATTTGGGCTCATAAAATGACAAGCAAGTTTACCATATATCTGCCCTGGGCAGGATTGCAAATCTCACTGCTAGCTTCCTGCATCTAAGGCAAAGGAAGCTTGTTGACACAGCAAGGAACCCAGGAAAGAAGCCCAAAAATAATGAAAAGAAGAGAAAAGATCCACAAGGAAGTGTTTCTAGGAGGTGTTCCTAGCTGAGGAAAGGAAAGTTTATAGGCATTTAGGTCACAGTGTCCAAACACACATGCAGGTCATCAAACTGCTATAGAGCAGTATTCTTCAAACTCACAGACAGTTATAGCTATGTGAAATGGCTAGAAGTTGAAGCTAGATAAAGTTGAACCTCAGATAAAGCAGAACATCAGATAAAGCAAAAATAGAACATCTTAAAAACTTCTGGAAACTCTCCATTGCTGGCAGTGTTTTAATTAAAGTTGGAAGATTTCTAAAAGCTACACTCTGCTTCAAGTAGAAATTAGTTCTGGTGAGCCATATGACATCTGGTCAAACATGGTTTGACTGCATAACCACAATGTTTCCTTTTGGTCTTACAGACTATGAGTGTATTGGCAACTGTATTTTGGAGAAATAGTTTCTTAGGAACACCCTGGAAAACAGAAAACTGTTTAGAATTCAGAAATTCTAGTTTTATTATATAGTCACACAAAGTTGTTATAACAGCTACTGATGAAACAGTGGATTGACTCTGAGTTTGGTAAACATACTTAAAAAGAAATTTTTAATTTGGATCCTTTACAAAAACAAAGATAAACTGACATTCTGGCCTTTATATTTATTTAGGACTTCACTGTCAATGGAACTGACAGCATTTACTCCCCCTCAAAAAAGGGGAAAAAATGTCAAATGTCAACAATCTAGGTTAAAGACAGCTTATGTAAGCAACTGTCAACACACCAATGGATATGACTGCTTTAAGTGGATTATATGGAAAGGATTTAGGGAGAGTGTTTTATTTTACTAAAATGTTGTTTGTATTCATAAAATGCTCTGTGTGACACCAAGAGAAATACACTTCGACAGAATAAAATACATAGTACTTGCTGTGCATTTGCCATTTGCAGAAGTTTTTATTCAACTGTCAGCATCGTCCCCATTTCACAGGTAGGGAGGCAGAAGCATGAAGGAACGAAGTCGTGTGATGAAGGCCACACACATTCAAGCAGCACAGCTCTGAACAGGGCATAGCTGCTTGGCACCTCCTCTGAGCCGTTAAAATTTGCAGCTCGCAGGATGGTGAGGATCTGCTAGAGTGAAACAGATCAGCCAAGGAAAATGAGCAGCTTTCCAGTGACATTGACTTTTTGAAATGATCCTAAAAGAAAAGAGGTTGTTACACACAAAAAGCTGGGCAGGGGGGAGATTCTTTTGCTTTGTTTTTGGGAGGGTTATCTTTTCAGCTCCCTGTCCCTGCCTTTAATTACCCGTTAATAATGCTAGATATGACAAATTATCTACGTGTATCATGATTTCTTGCTGTTCATAATTTAGAATAGCTGGCTGAGATAACAACCACTAGAATTAAACATGATTGTCTTGCCTGTCAGAAGCAGGCAGACAGATGCACAAAAATGTTGATGTGTTACATCAGGAACATACATTGCTGCCAGAAAGTTTTCCAAATGCAAGGCGGGCGGGGGGGGAGACCTTTAATCCATTTTTCTATGAATATCCTGCACTATAACCAATATCATCAGTATCAGATGAAGCTGGATCCCCTCAGGAAATGGTGTGTAGAAGCTGTTCTGTCACATTCCTAGACAGTCTGCTCTGAGATGCTCCTTTCCAAAATGTGTTTTCTTTCAATATCTCCCCCCCCCCCCCCCCCATCCTGGCTTTTCTCCCTCCCGGCCAGCGCTCTCTCCGAAGC
>NW_008825114.1:7362912-7366594 GCF_000699105.1 Pygoscelis adeliae
ATATCCTGGCATTTGGCCCTGCAGGATCAGCTTCTTCCAGAATGGTGCATCCTTCCCTGGTTCAAAACTAGGATGTCTCCACTTCCTCCTCTTCTGACTCTTTCTGATATCCTGCAATTTTATAGCCCAGTAGCCAAGCCAGCAATTTGCTATCTCTCTGCCACTAGCAATGCAAAGTGTCTCTAATGACAGTAAAAGCAACTTAGTATAACACGAGACCATTGCAGCTGTCAGAGCTGCTGTCTTCCCTGGCAAGCTCTTAGAACACAGATTAGCAATGAAAGGACTAATTCTCCTTACTATTTTTAAACATTTAGTCGCCCTATCATTTTTCACCTATAAACCCACTTTGCTGCTAAAAATCACAGGAGCATGTACTGCTTTACTGGAACCGTAAAGAAACTCAAACGTTATTAACACCTACTAGCATCCCTGGACTAAGGATCACCAAGCAGTTTCCCTTATAACCCTCTGCTTTTACATGTTTACAACTGCTATGATGAAATAGTCATCTTATGGGTTTAAATTTCCCACACACAGATTTACCTGAAGTGCTTTTGTCATCGTTAAGGCTGAGCAAAATCCTTTAGCAGTTCCTGAATTGTGAAAGGAATGTAACACCCTTTTCCTTTTTAGGCTGCAAATGGATTTTCCTTTTTTTTTTTTTAACATTTGCACATGCAAAATAAAGCTGCACAAGTCTGTGTGATCTGGCTGCATATGCATTGTATGTCCCTCATTAATGGTCTCACTTTGAATGAGGATGAGCTCTCCCAGCTTGCATAGGGAAAGCCAAGCAGGCAGATGTGCCGTTAAGCAAGAAAGCAACAGCCACATGTTTAGAAATTTTGACAGAGAGCTGCTGAGAAAATCTTATCCCAGAATGGAGAGATTTTAGAAAGCATTTAGATAACTCAAGGTACACAAGATGAACTTAATGATGCCTAGTTAAGTTAGCTGCACAGCATGCCGCATATACCTTTTACACTCTCAGCAAAAGTGGCTGGGACCTCTACTAGTCCCTGCTCAAATTAATTGCCAGCTGAAGACTCCCATAGCGTGCTGTACCATAACTGGAGTGCATGCTGCCCAAATCATTTCTCCAACCTTTACCTCCATGGTTGTGATGTTGAAGTGTCCTCTGATGAAGCGATGGATGGACAGAGGTTTTTTCCTCCTTGTTTTTGTTACTTCATTAATGTACAGTCAACTTTGCAATTATGATATCCTGAAATGTTCTAATACCTAAAGAATATAAAGTTGGAACCAAAACAAGTATTCACAACTAATTATCTATACCCAAGTACTTTTACTTTCTAAAGTAAGATGACAAACATTAAATTTGCAGTTTGGTCTAGTAAGACGTTTTTCTGAATTTATCCATTGCTGGGATTAGCATTGCAGCTCCAGTAAAGATCTGTCTGCACAAGAAAATTGTGACCACTACCACATATGAACAGGTTAGATTTAGGCTTTAAGATACCTAAATACAGTTTTTTGTTGAGCTGCCACTAGTGACAGTGAAGGGAAAACATGTACAAAACTCTTTTCCCTAATTTGTCCTCAAATTCAAGAAATTTAAGAGGTATGTTACATTTTGAATCTTAAATCTTAAATTGTGAATGTAGCACTGTATAACATTCACTTTCAGAAATATTTGTTCCCTCTACAGCAAAAGTAGCCCCTGAAGGGAGTTTTCCTCTCCATCACTCCTAAAGAACATTTCTATGTATTTTTGAAGGTTCCTAAAAAAATTTCTGTAACAAAATCTAGACTACAGTCACAAATATTGCCACTGATCCAAACCTCTCTCGACACCTTTACTGGAAAGAGAATGTTTTTTAACAGCAGAACACACACTATGACGCAAAAGCCAAGGAGTCCCATTGCCATGAGCCCCTAATTCACCAAGTGCAGAGAGGTCAAAGAACACGATTTCTCAAAAGAAAAATCCTCCATGTTTTTAAACAGCTCTAAGC
The DNA here is from genome assembly GCF_000699105.1 of Pygoscelis adeliae. Classification (NCBI taxonomy): domain Eukaryota; kingdom Metazoa; phylum Chordata; class Aves; order Sphenisciformes; family Spheniscidae; genus Pygoscelis; species Pygoscelis adeliae. The sequence goes on from NW_008825114.1 coordinate 7,364,892, forward strand.
TAAAATCCAGCTACAGTCGAGCTAATTTTTTGAAGTCTTTAAGACTTACTATGTTCAAGACACATGTTGCTCTGCAAAATTCAGAATTCTTTTTTTTTTTTCCCCCTTGATAGAATGAGTCACTTGCAAAGCCTCAGGCCATTGCGTATATGTAGGGTCTTTTGCTTTTGCCTCTCCAAAGCCAGAAGGCTCCAAATGCACCAAACTCAAGAGACTGACGTGATCTGCCTAATTTTGAATATTCTTGACTCAGAAGATTTTAGCTACTTCTCTGGGAGATGGCTGAGTCCTTGCCTGCCTCTTTAGAGTCAGCTAACATCTTTCACATTGACCATGAAGTCCAGAGACCATAATAGCAGCTCTACCGCAATCCCTATAAACTGTTGAGTGCTGGAATGGGATATTTGACAGCTGGTCTGACACCGGGTTTCTTGATAACCTGATAAAAAGGGTAGGGCACTGAAGTTTTTCACAGCATACAACTGGTCAAAATCTTGACTCAAGTGAGACCTATCCTGTGGTCTTTCAATTTCCTTGCCCATCTCATTACCAGCTTAAGAAAATAATGATATGAAAATAGGAAGAGAATGCAATCCTGCTAAATAATGTCTTTCTCATTCCTGAAACCATTTTCTACACTAGTTAGGAAGTGAGCCAGTTAAAACCTCTTGACTAATCTCCAATTCTTGCCCAAAAGTTAACAGTGAGATTGTCATTGCCAAGGAGTTCTGTAAAATGACTTGGCAACCAGAAAATAGGAGTGTTCTGAAATCTAATATCTATCTTTTTAATGCACATGCAATTAGCAATATCAAGGGGACAAAAACCCTTTAAGGCAGGTGCTAACAACTGGGATAATCATGATGAAATGGAAATATAAGTGTAGGTAATCAAACATAATAATTTATTTCAAGAAACACTTCCATATTCCCCAACAGTGGACATTTTTCTTTCCTAAAATTATATTACACTGAATTCCTAGTGGCCATTTTTCTGCTTTTAGTAGAAAACATCAAAAGGCAATTCCACTAGGAAGCTTCAGTGGTTATTTATTGAGGGTTTCTTTAAGTACTAATAGAAAAGTCAGCTATCTCATGAACATAGAAATAGAATTAGACATTAACAAAGCTTTTATTCCTCAAAAATAAACTTCAGTCCCGTTAGTGTTACAATTAACTTCATTAAATATTTCTACCTATTGTAGATAAATGAAATTACCTTTACATGACAAAATTTGCTGACTGAAGAACCATTATCTCCTGTTACAGGAGCACTGGATGTGACCAGTACAGTACAAAGGGAAGGCCATGTATATTCATGTGATACTGTCTGAACATGCTCTGGATTAAACTTTTCATCTTTAGGTTACAGTCACCCAAGGCTCAGCTTTGAGCTGGTTTTGTAGCATCCACAGACCAAACATTGTTCCAAGTGCTGAAAAGGAACACCAAATTTTAGGTTGCTATTCCTCAGAACCATTAGATATTTCACCCTACCTTCTCAAGTGTTTCAGATATTGGGCTGGTGCAGACAAGGGAGAAACCTACTACAAAATGCGGCTGCAATTCCACTCCATTATTGCTCACTTGGGTTTATCACTGTGGTTTTCCTCTAGGTCTAGGTATATTGTGAACTGCAGCCTAGTCCATACTGGGTCACAAATGAAAATAAGTCTGATGCAGCCTCAGCATGGTAAAATTATT
>NW_008825114.1:7366611-7367982 GCF_000699105.1 Pygoscelis adeliae
TTGATTGCTGCGGAAGTAACACAGACTTCTCAGGGATTTTTGCTGATGAAGAATGTGGTTTAAGCTAAAACTAATATACCAGGCACCCCTATAAGTACAGATTTCAATCACCATTAAGTAAAAAAAATACCAACCACCTTGTGCAAACTTTACAACAACACGATGAGCGGTTAGAACAACATTAATTACAACAGGATCTAATGCAGTTCTTTGTCAGTGAACAGCGACTTTATATCTCAAAAAGCCCTGAAAAAAGATCCAAGTTGTACGGCTATTTGCTCATGTTTACATGAAACTTTTTAATACTCAGGAGGCAGGTGCTAAAGGGAGATGTTGCTATGCCCTCTCACACATCGTGATTCAGTTCATGTTCTAACTCACCCAGCAACAGGCTCCTTGGAAATAGCAAGACTGATTCTTGATTTTGACTAAGCTGAAGATGAAAGGATTGCTCATGTAAAAGCTTTTTGAGGCAATTAAATAAAGGGTCCACAGTGGTAAATATTGCATTACTTAATAACTAACTTAAACCTCCAGTCAAACTCTGAACATGGAAAACAGCATGACAGTACCTATTATTTTGCAACCAAGTAGAGTAGTATTGATTCTTTGTCCTCTGAGTGCCTGCACAGATTATGGCTACCCAGGCAGACATCAGTAGCTCACCTGGTCCCACTGTTTAACTGTTGTGTTATTCTATTTGGCTAACAAAATCTTCTTGTTCACTAATGAGGTTTAACAACTTAACACTTAGCATTGCCAATATGAAACACAACCTTACCCATAACAACATTCTCATCTGAATTTCTCTAAGCTCTAAGTCCACGATGCTGGCTTTTAAAAGCCTGGAGTTTTAGTACTGTAATAACATTCTTCATCCCTGCTGAATTTTGAGCCCCCTACATTAAATCCAAATTGTTCGAAGCTTTATTTTCTCCTTACTCAACCTCATACTGCAATCTTGTAACATTTAAATTCATAAATAATTGGAAAACACAACTTGACGATGATCTTTTCAGTACTGAAAATTTTAACCCTCCTCTCTATTTGCCGTGAACAGTCTGATCCAGTGATCGAATGTATGTTTCCCAAAGGCATGCTCCACGGGTAGTGGCATACTCCTTGTGAAAGCAAGACCATCACCTTGTGGTGAAATCCATCTTTTCCCCTACTCTTTAGACAGCTGTCTCCCATATCAACCCAGGATATTATTTAGCAATATGACTACATAGCAACATAGAATCATAGAATCATTAAGGTTGGAAGAGACCTCCAAGATCATCGAGTCCAACCGTCAACCCAACACCACCATGCTCACTAAACCATGTCCCTAAGCGCCTCATCTACCCGTCTTTTAAATATTTCCAGGGA
>NW_008825114.1:7369475-7399856 GCF_000699105.1 Pygoscelis adeliae
GGGGGGTTCATCCTGCTCGCCATCCCTGTCCTCCAGCTCAGGGGGCCGAGTACCCTGAGGATAACTAGTCTGCCTGTTAAAGACTGAGGCAAAGAAGGCATTAAGTACCTCAGCCTTTCCTCATCCTCGGTGACAATGTTCCCCCCCGCATCCAATAAAGGATGGAGATTCTCCCTGGCTCTCTTCTTGTCATTAATGTATTTGTAAAAACTTTTTTTTGTTCTCTTTAACGACAGCGGCCAGGTTGTATTCTAGCTGGGCTTTTGCCTTTCTCATTTCCTCTCTGCACGACCTAACGAGATCCCTGTACTCTTCTTGAGTTGCCTGCCCCTTCTTCCACAAGCGGTAAACTCTCCTGCTGCTACAGTTCTGCTCCTCTCTGCTCTCTCATGAACATCCACAGTGTCGTATCAGTAATAAGGACAGGATTCTGGCATTACTTTCCTATCCTCTGAAGACAGCCCATATCATTTGGTGTCATCTCATCAAAGATATGCTTGCCAGCATTTTATATGCTGCTACCACCAGTTCTGTTCAGCTTGTTATGGCAAAGGTAAGAATCACACACACAGTACTTACATTTTTTTGTATCACCAGGTCATACAAATCTGTTCCATGTGTGGTTAGGTGAGGCTGGGTAAAAAGTAAAAGTCTGCAGTAATGTTTCCCCAGCTATTCTGATCCTGGCGCAGAGGTGACAAAGGGATGACACTTCTGCAAAATCCTGGTCAAGCAGGGTATCTTGCTGAAATTAGGTAGCTTTATGTCTTATTCCAGAAGTGAGACTGGAAATCTCCCCATTTCTAAAAGATGAGTGAACCTGACCCATCAACCAGGAGTTCAAACCCCAAATAAACCTACCTGAAATTAATTAAAATTTTAAAAAGATGAGATGTCATCTTAAATGAGATTGATAAACAAACACTAATGCTGTAAAATGTTTTCCCCATTAGTAAATGTGACACTTTATTCCATTTTTGAGCATTGCTGTGGGCCATGTGTTTTTCAGATCTCCATTGTGATACAGAGCACTGGAGACCTCATAAGCAAAATGGAACAAACTTTAGTTCATATGTACATCAATTTGAATATATTGTCAATCTTGAAGCTGCCTTTTATTACCTTAAGAATTGTGCTCTAGGATTATTGCTTTGCCATTTATGCTACTTGATTCTGTGGAATATTTTTCATCATATGAGTCACAAATTTCATTATCATAACTGTTCACTACAAACTCTTCATCTCCCGTAGTAGTTCAGTATAAAAAGACAGCTTTCTTATCTATACTGTCCATTTAACTTCTATGTATTATTGTCATGCGTGGGCGCTTCAACTCTGACATTTCATTGGAACTGCTATCTCTTCAGTGATAGAAGAGCTCCACCTGATTTTCCTTATGCTTTGTTTTGATGTAGAGTCTAACTTACAGACTGAGGTTGCAATCATTCTTTGCAATTTTTTTCCACTTTGTGACTCTTCATTTCACCACTGCAGCAAACCCAGAGGTGCACCACAGCTCTTTATTCCCACCCCTGGAAGTGCTGTAATAGTCTGATTTCAGTAGAGGGCCTACCAGCAATAAACTCAGCTATTTAATAGTTGAATTAGAGTTTCATGATACTTTTCAGCTATGGACTGATTCTGTCCATCTTCCCACTTCCTTTTTGCTCCTGTTTCCATTGTTTCATGCATTGCAGCATCATGAGAATAACTTTGCTGAGCAAACTCTATGGAGCTAAAAAAGGCTCTCGATTCATGGTATGGTTCTTTCATTGACCCCTGCCAAAGGCCAACCACAAGCAGCACATCAGCTGAAGAGACCGGAAACCTTTGTAATAGATTTCATTCAACACTTAGCTTTGATGCATAGTACTAATGTCTGCTTTGAATCCACAAACTTCTCTCACTTCTTTGTTTGTCTATCAACACATAGGAAACACCACGTAACTATACACAGGCCTAGAAAACATGCAGTGGATAAAGCTATGTTTCAAATTTCCTACATGACAATCTATGTTAGGAATATAAAGCCTCATTTGGGCACCTCTTCCTAAAACTACTTAATCCATTTAATCTCTAAATGACAACACATAGTATTGCTAGGCAAGGATGTGGATGACAACGAACAAAATTGTGTTACACCGCATATCCTTTATCTTTTCATCTAAATACAGAGTAATGTTTGGTTAATGCTGAGAAAATTGTCAAAATGTATAATCCACATGTCTTCAGTTTATGTTCCCTGTTGGGTCTATTCATATTGTTTATAACAGTGTCAAGAGGCTTTTCCAGAAGAAAAAATCAAGCCCAAGATCTTCAAAGCAATTCATTAATTGAAACCCAGAATAGCAAGATTTTATATTACCTATATATCTTTCCCTGTGCATTCACACAGTGAAATCAAACACTATCCACACAAGTAGTTTAGAAATACCAGATTTCATAATGGTTCTTCCATTATATGCAGGTTATTTACACAATGAATTACCACTCAATAAAAATTTCATAATTTAAAATTTCATAAAGGAGTAAATTAGTGATCCACACCTGAACCAAGCTCAGATCAAGCTAATTGCGTGTGCATGTTGCACGGAGAGGATTTTAAACATTAAGTAAACTACTATTAAATGATTTGGAAAGTAAACAAACCTCAGTGTTCCTTTGTTCACAAATACACATGCCATCTAATCTGCTGCAAATATTGGCATTAGATACAGTCACACTCGTAAATATAATAGCATATAGTACTGGTCCTTTAAAATTCTCACAGCCGTGCAATGTGCCTCATTTGAGATTAAACCTTTTGTTTTTAAAAGGTCCAGTTTATATAATACAATTAAATTTTCAGTCTGCTTTAATAATCATTAAATGTTATACACACTGAGGACAAACTGGCTTTTATTCTACAAATACATGTCTTTATATTGACATGTCTGCAGCCACACAAGAATTCCCAAGCCCAGGTTCAGTGGAGTCGTCACAAAGTCCATCACAAACACTTTTGCCAGGTCTAGGTGTTAGACTGTCGGCTTCTTTTTGAGTACAGAATCATTAACAGGGTTGAGTACCTTGCACAACCCTCACTAGAGCTTCTCAATATTAAAGTGATATTTAACAATGATTCAGAAATTCAGAAATTCTGAACCAGCAGCAGCATAGACTGGGGACAAGACCTAAATGGCGTAACGTGGAAAGTGCTGGAAAATAAATGATGGCTCTGATTTTCTGCTGTGCTCTGCATTAGAGTCTCTCAGGATTCTGGCCAAAGTATTCTGGGCTGGCTGTCAGAGGTGCAGAAGGGGTATCTGGGTGTAACATCAAAGTTTATGGTGGTACGTGCATGTGAACATGTGCATTTGTGTTTAAATCACTCCACCTCTGTGCACACGTGGACTGACACAGATGTGAACACTTTCCCTTCGTTTTGCAGTATCGCCTATTCTAAGTGCAGTGCTTGTTGTTTGTATGGTGGGTCTCAGCACTCGTGGGAACAGAGATTTGGGCCCTGATCATTTTCATACTAATCCCCAAAATATGCTGCTCAGCAGAGCTGCTGGTGCTCTTAAAGGGTTAAGCAGTTCAGCCCTATCAACAAAGGGGTGAACACGCTTTGTGTGTACTTCCCTAGTCTTGTTCCATCCTCAAGAGGAACTTCAGCCCTAAATACGGCTTTCCAGACAGCAGAAGTATTCCTGTATGATGCTCAACTTGTACACTGTACATCTACAGTATTCAAACCGTCTTTTACTGATAACTTTTACTTCTCATTAATTATTTGTCAAGTAAAACCTGACAAATCTTTCACAGACAACAGTCATGATCCAAGGACTTAAAAAAAGCTTAACTCTTATCACCACTGAAAACACCAGGGACTTGGGGGTGTGTTGTGCATGAATAGCATAAAAAAGCTAATGGGATCTTCTCCAAACTTCCTTTCTAAAAGGAAACCAGAAGAAATCCAATTCTACAGTCAGTGATGAAGCTAGTAACCACTGAAATTAAAGGATTAAAACAAAAATGTGTCTCGGGTACAGATACAAGACAATATTATACTTAACTATAAATCAATAATTAAATTATCTGGACAGTTACATATATACTGTATATACTCCAAAGATATGACACCATTTTTCAAACAGATCTTAAAATTAAGATCAGTAGGAACTGCCAAAAGGACCACAGAAAAGAGCATTCTTATTTTAATCCCTCATACACCAAGTCCAGAAAAAGACCAGAAAAAAGCAAGAGAAACTTTTCTCTGAACATCATACCATCCCACTTTGCTCATCTTCATTCTGAAAGCTGGTTGATTTACAGAGGAAGATCCGCAGACATGACTGTTACACATGTGGTTTTGCAGAGAAGCACAGCACAGTGATTAGTGCATTAACAAAATCCCCGTACTCTTCCATGAATACTGTTGGACCTTATGTTCCAAGAATAGCACATACTTAATAGAATGGTATTGTCTTCACTTCGTTTTAATGGGAAGCAGAACCTTAGCGAACAGATAGTGTGTCAGTTCTTGTAATGCTATATGTCATTCAGGTGAATGTCCTCTGGTATGATATTTCATATAAAAAATGCAAAGGCTCTTGCCTCAGACACATAGGTGGATTTTCTTACCTTTGGTTCCATTGAAATGAAGCTGTGGGTACCTCTACTTGAAAGAACAGACCTTTTAATTGTTTTACTATGGTAGAAGTGGTAGTAATCCTTCAGTGTTCCAATCTGTAAGGGAAGAGAAGAAAAAGAGAGAGGGAGATTTAATTTATGAAAACCAGTTTTCTGCTTTTAATTTCTAAAAGTCTATAAATTATGCAATATCCTGTGTGCTGAAATGTTACTTGAACCCACTGATCATCTTTCAAAAGAAGGACATATGATATGAAATGGATGGAGTGTCCTTGAGGCTGTAAATGCATAACCAAAGATTATAATTGAGCTGCTTAGTCTGGCTGTATCTACCTTTTTAATGTTTAATTTATATGCAGTACTTTAAGTAATTCTATACCAATCTATATCCAAACTGTCTTCAAATGGCAAGTATAAAAATCATCAAATGGCTATATGGTTATTAAAAAGCATTCCATCTAGTTTGCTTAAGGAAACGTACTTTAAAATGCACTAGATTCAGTTATTTATATAATTAAATTATAAAAAGGACATTCACAACAGGAATAGGCTTCTCTTTCTGCCAGTGTGGATGAGAAAGAAGTAGAAGAAAGAAAGATGGAAATGGTAACTTCATAGGATAATGACTAGCTCAAAGTATAAAATCACTTCATGCAACATTGCGAATTTCACAATGGTACAATAAAATTACTTCTTATTCATCCCATCAGTACACAGTAGCAATATAAATATTAAACTAGACAGCCTTCACAATTTGACAAAGAAATTTTCCTTTCCAGAGTCATTAATATCTAAACATTCATAACTTGAAACTTTTAGTTTCACGCACCTATAAACAAACATTCAGCCTCCTTGTCTTTAGGGAGAATGTCTCTCCAACTTATTTGGAATTTGACCTTCTATTGCACTGCAAATCTTGTAAGACACTAAATAATTTAGTTAAAAGTTCCTTAATGATGAGCAAAAATGGGACAATTGAGCTTACTTTCATTTCAAGTTGAAACTCAAACTGACCTCAGAAAACAGGCTTGGTTTTGCAAATAAATCTGAATGAAATCACCAGAGAGGATGGAACAACACTTGAAAACTCTAATCTTAAAAAAAACAGTATTCTGAATTTGCATGTATAAGAATACACATATAGGAAACTTGGGAGTTCAGCAGTAAAGGTTCAGAAAGAACTGGAGATAAGCCATTGAAAACCTCCAAGAATATGCTCTTAGAATATTAGAAAACAAAAATCTTGAGAAAATATCAAAGTAGACTAAGAAGAAATATTAATAGAAAGTTTTTATTCTCAAGGAGCACTTGAATATTTTACCTTAAAATTTAAGGATGTAAACAGCACAGGGGAATGAGGGAGAACCTTTTTGGAAAAAAAAAAAGAAATATCAACAATTTAAATGAATTCACCTAATGCGAAAAACTGCAACAGGGTCTAAGATATTAATCCCAGTCTGTGCAGTTGGTCCACTGATATCTCATGCCAGGAAGAGTGACTTATGTTTAGTTTAAGTCAAACATTCAGTTAAACTGAGTTAGTTTATCATAAAGTAAATAGGAAGTGGTTTGACTAAGCCTAATTAAAGTATATTAGCACTGTGATAATAATTTTCATGCTGCCTTCTCCTTGAAAGGCAACTTCAGCTGAAGTGGTGCAACTCTGTAGCTTGGATGAGCCTGGTCTCACATCTCCACATGCATGCCATGAATAAACCCTCCTTAAACATATATGGGGAAGTCTTCTTGTAGACACCACAAAGGGCTGCAGGACCCTGGACCTTCTGGGGAGGTCCCTGCTGACTGGAAGCTAGTCAATGTTATTCCAATCTACAAAAAGGGCGTGAGGGAAGACCCAGGGAACTACAGACCTGTTAGTCTAACCTCAGTTCACGGAAAAATTATGGAGAAGATTATACTGGGTACTACTGAAAGGCATTTAGTGCAATCATCAGGCACAGTCAACATGGGTTCACAAAGGGAAAGTCCTGTTTAACTAATTTGATATCCTTTGATGATAAGGTCACCCGCTTAGTGGGTGAAGGGGAGATGGTGGATATAGTTTTTCTGGATTTTAGTAAGGTTTTTGATACTGTCCCTCACAGCATCCTTCTGGACAAATTGTCCAACTGTGGGATGAGCGGGTTCATGGTGCGCTGTGTGAAGAACTAGCTGAATGGCAGGGCTCAAAGGGTTGTAGTGAATGGGGCTACATCAGATTGGTGGCCGGTCACCAGCAGTGTTCCTCAGGGTTCAATTCTAGGGCCAGTTCTGTTCAATATATTTATCAATGATCTGGATGCAGGAGTTGAATGCACCATAAGTAAGTTTGCTGATGATTCCAAACTGGGAGGTGCTGTTGACTCTCTGGACGGACAGGAGACCTTGCAGAAGGATCTAGATAGATTAGAGCACTGGGCTATGACTAATGGGATGAAATTTAACAAGTTGAAATGCCAGATACTGCACCTAAGATGAAGTAACACCGAGCACAAGTATAAACTGGGAGAGGAGTGGCTGGAGAGCAGCCCTGCAGAAAGGGATCTCAGGGTGCTCGTCGGCAGCAGGCTCAATATGAGTCAGCAGTGTGCCCTGGCAGCCAAGAGGGCAACCCGCACCCTGGGGTGCATCAAACACACTAATCAAAAGAGGTGAATATCCTGCTGTATTCAGAGTTGTGCGGCCTCACCTTGAGTACTGTGTGCAGCTCTGGGCCCCACAATTTAAGAAGGATGTGAAGGTCCTTGAAAGCATCCACAGGAGGGCAACAAAGCTGGTGAAAGGGCCAGAAGGCATGTTCTACGAGGAGCACCTGAGGACTCTGGGTTTGAATAGTTTGGAGAAAAGGAGGCTGAGGGTCGACCTCATTGCTCTCCACAGCTTCCTGAGGAGGGGAAGTGGAGAGGGAGGTGCTGATGTCTTCTCCCTGGTATCCAGCAACAGGACGTGTGGGAATGGTTCAAAGCTGCACCAGGGGAGGATTAGACTGGACATTAGGAACCATTTCTTTACCGAGAGAGTGGTCAAACACTGGAACAGGCTTCCTAGAGAGGTGGTCAATGCCCCATGCCTTGTCAGTGTTTAAGAAGCTTCTCGACAATGCCCTTAATAAATGCTTTAATTTGGTCAGCCCTGAATTGGTCAGGCAGTTGGACTAGATGACTGTTGTAGGTCCCTTCCAATTGAAATAGTCTATTCTATTCTATTGCATCACTGTTGACTACATTAACTACAGTTTATTCTGAGTTTAACAGTCTGTGGCACATTGAATGTCCCTTAGCATCAGGCTACTGTTGCACTCTTTTAAAATTATTATTATTTATAACAACCATTGAAATTTGGTGCCAGGGTTAGCACCAGTGCAGGTGATGGCACGCTTCCCTGAGACAAAGGGGTGTAATCAGTCACTTCCTGGACACTTCCGGGACTCATCAGTAGCCTCAAACAGAGTTGAAGTGCTAACTACTGCAAAGTGATGCTACTCTTGCTCCTTAAGTCCTCCGAGACCAGTAAAGTGCATGTTCACCACACCAAAGCACTCTACAAATGTTACAGGCCTTTTATGGACCTTGCTGTCTTCAGAGTGAATTTGAAACCTACTGCTTTGTGTGTGTGTGTGTATGTGCACGCACACGTGTGTGTCTACATGTGCACACACGTTACAGAAAAGACACAGTTCAAGCAGGTAACTGTATTTTACCACTGCACAGAACTGCATAAATAGCAAGGTCATATTTTAGGGAAAATAAATGTCTGTCCTGTTTTGTGCTACACAGATCTCATTATCACCCAGTTCTCTGTGTCTTGTCTTGCACTAGTTTGAGGATTTTTATTTATTTATTTATTTATTTACTAAAGATAAACTCTAGCTGACCCCTCTGAGGGCATCCAAAACAGCAAATTTAGGAGGTGACCTAATTGCACTCCTAGAGGTCCTACAGTTTAGCAGCACTAGCCACCCACAGAAGAGACCAGAGGGATCTGCATGCTCTACCTTCCAGCCGAAAGGGGACAGCCTGAGGCTTTGTAATGCTTGACAGCCGTACTCCCTCTGAGACCTTGGGCTCAGGAGACAGAATTAAGCTCTTAGAATTAAGTGTGGTAATTGTAATGCCATGTCTTCCAGGCACCATCAGTTTTCAGATAATAACAATTATTAATAATAATAATTAATGAAAATGGTGAGATCTACAGCTTTAGTTCATAACTGTCAATGAAATGAAAGGATCCCAAATCTTTTAAATGGAATTCAATTCATATTCACTAACTGCCAGTTTCTCTCACAGTAAGGTAACACCAGTGTTATTAAAAATTTTATTGCCTTCTTTTCCTTTAATGGGAATTTCCTCAGACCTTCCAAATCCTTGGACTACTTGGAGAACAGTTAAACCATGGAAATATAGCACAATAAAACTTATCATTATGGATGTTCTTGTTAAATTGTTTCTTATACTTTTAACTACCAGGTCTTAGAGGCACTCTCAGAGGAAAAGCAATGCAAAGACAGAAACACCAGACTGCAGAGCTAACTACCTTAGAGACTGATGGCAATTTAACTGTTTTATCTTTGGGAAATCTTTGTAATCTCCTTTTTGACCTGGAGGGCCCAATTTCTTCAAAAAGAAGTAAGAGAAACATTCCTGAGGAATTGCCTGGCCAAAAGCAAGGAGAATGGATGGCGGGGGCAGGGGAGACTTACTCTTTTTAGAAGTAATCTTCATCATTGAACATTTTAAATAGATATATACATATATTTTAATTGTACCATACTATGTTTACTCAAGGATGAAATAATTCCTGGAAGTAACAATCCTACAATATCACAGTGGAATCCCAGAAAATCAAAGCATCCACATATTTACATTAATTTTATATTTACTAGGTTGAGAAAATGTGTGAATTTTAAAGATAATAGGAAACAAGAGCCAAACTTTCTAGGCTTGTCCTTGGAAAATATTTCTTCCATGTGTAGTTTTATAGTCTAAGGCAATATTAAGAAAATTTAGGATATAATTACTGAATGAATTCATCTACATCCGCATTGTGTCCTCATAAACTCTGTAAGGAAATAAAAATGCTAAAGCTGCCTGTTAAATACAGATATACAATCACCAAACTGACATAATCTGACTAAGCCCTGAAACTACAACTGGAACTTCCATGTAGCAGAACATGAGCAGGGAAGTCATTCAAGCTAATGGGAAGGAACCCAAGAGATGCATTCCTAAGTTTCTTATCTAGTAAAATAAATTTTTTTTTAAGAGAAGAATCATTTAGACATCTGGCTGCAAAGTACACTTCTCCCAGCGGGCTGAATGGAAAACAATATGCTGTTGAGTGGGTGAATTGGTGGATATATTGTTAGGGTCCCTGTTTCTCCAGTCTTTAATGACTTTGGTCCTAAATGGATTGGAAAAGGAAGGCAGATCAGGTCCAAATCTGGTTCTGAACTCTATAAAGCACTATAAGAGCCAAAGAAGCACAGATGTGCTAAAAGTCTGAAACAGAATGTGTTGGTATTGCCAGAGCTTTCTTCCCTGTGTTAAATGCCAGTGAAGCCAATCCAGTATCACAAAGTGTTTTGACAGACCCAAATGTTGACACAGGTTACAATACCGCTTGTGTTCCTTTGACACACACCACTCTGTAACGAACATGAAGGAGCTGAGCCCATAGCCCTTAATTCTGATCCCTGTTGGCCCCTCATGATCCACAGGTGAAGACAGGTTCATTGATACTACAGAAAACTGCTGCTCCCTTTCCTTCTTGTGTTCCTCCAGACTTAGGAAGTATGAAAAATCTTAAAACCAGGGTTCTGAACTCAGCATTTTGGGGCAAGAAAGCCCTGCAGAAGCTGTTAGTTGTTCACTGACCTACTTAAATTAAAGCACCCAGGTCTGTAAAGGGCATGTTCATCCAAGACCTGGAACCTGAACTCAACTTGTATTCCAACAATACTGTGTACTGGAGTTTTTTTGGGGGTGGGGTTTTTTTCCCATAAGATACTGCAGTAGTGACCACACTTTCCTAACCTCCAGCTCTCTTGCCCAAAACCCCACTCTTGCGTCAGCACTGACAGATCTCCATCACGTTGAGGCTGGAGGAGCAACCACCATGAGGACAGCTGCAGAGCTGCTCCCCCATCTCTGACTGAGATGGGGGCTCTTTCTCTCCCAAATATACCCTCAAATCAAAAGCATTTTTATTGCTTTTTTGTCATCAGAATGGGGAATTTCACCTGCTATGTGTAATTCACAAGAAATATTAGCAAGGTTTGCCCACATATGGCACACTGCAGTGAAGTGAAAGATTGGACCACTTTCAGTTTTGGACAGTTTGGGGCTCTCACAAAGATCAGTTTATAAAATATTTAGGAGAGAGAAGCACAGGCCCTCTGGGCCTTACTCAGCCTAAAACCTAAAATTCCAACTCTTAAGAAGAGGCCTCTATCCAAATATTTAAGCTCTCTGCTAGTCCCCTGTTGGGCTGATATCCTACTCTACCCTGCATGAGTTAAAATAGCTTCTTGGATTACTACAGGCAGAAAACATTAAAAAAAAAGCCAAAACCACCGGCACTATTGAACACTATGGTCTTGTCTTGAGTTGCAATAGCAAGATAATACTGCTCTGATGACTACTCTAAAGGATGGAAACAATGACGTTTAGTCTCTGTATTACAGAGGCTCTGAATCTGTATGTTACAGGAATATCTACCAGGTGGGGGAAAAAAGTGCACTTTTAATGTGCCCAAACTTAATTAACTAAAAGAATTTGAAGCAACAGCAGAACCAAGGTGATGTGGGTGTGAACACAGATTGTCATCTCAGACGCAACCCAGACTACTCTGAAAGCCTGAATTCTAGCTATGCTCAAATGCCCAAGTAACCCAGTTCTCAGCTCTATTTTAAGCCCAATTAGCTGACAGAAATTCGACAGCCCAAGTTGTGAAAACATCTCTGTATGTGCTTGAGGTAGGAATAGCCTAACTTGCCAGTTCATATCTTTGCTTTTCTCATGTTCCTTTCTCTTCAGGTTTGTTTTAAAAGGAACTGATGCATCTGCAGTGTTGCTGTTCCTGAATAGTGACACTCTGAACAAATTGGGCTTGGTCTTTAATGCACCCCTCCTTCTTGAAACATTTTTTGTCTCCTAGATGGAAAAAAACCTATACTGTAATCAACAGTTCTTGCTCAGTTTGTTAAATATTTGGTCTGGAGGACAGGACAGTTCAGCCAGAAAAGGAGATTCCCTTCTGAACCACCTGCATATGAAAAATAAACAAAACCCCAAAACAGGCACATAAGTTAAACCACATGGCTATGACAGCAGAAACATCACAATTTCCATAGAAATAAATCAGATTGTATCTCTTCACATGGTAGGAACATGCTAACACTTTACCACTTTACCTTTAACATTCCCTCTCCTTCTGTTTAAATGTGGAGAAAAACATATCACCTTACTGAATTAACATATGCCACTCTGGACTTCTTTTGTATTTTTCCTTTGTGTTTCAGATAGTTGAATGGAGAAATTTTGTCTGGGCACTTACCTTGAGCTAGTTAAGTACAATTTGGCTTTTTAAACAGTTGATGTCAAAAAAGAATAACTGAGTCATTAAAATAAAGTAGCTCTGCATTATGTTCTTTCAGGTAACGCCACTACTGTTGCTTACATGCTGCTGTATTTTGCTTTAAAAATAAAGTAGCACATTAACTCTTTCACTAGAGAAATAAACATAAGCTCTCTAGTCTTTTAACTTTTCATGTGCCTTTGTTAGTAGGATAAAAAATAACAATATCCTGAGGTCAATTATAATTCTTTATATCATTCTAATTAGGTATCAAGGCTGAGATTTTTTCAAAGTCACTTCATAAATTTTAATGTGAATGTGAATTTTTCTGTATCTATTAGGAAGCTTTAAAATTCTTAGAAAATACTACCATAGCTAAACTAAGTGAAAATGCAGATTAAAAACAACATAAAAAGAACATTTCAATTTGCAGTGGAAATTCTTTATAAGAGTTGGTATATTTAATTTTGGATTACCTCTATAAAAATACTTTTTCTAATAGGTTTTCTTTTCAAGGCTTTCTACTGCATTCCAGAATATAATCTAAACATATTTAGAGTCTCAATTCTAAACTATAATTAAAATTTAATTCAAATTAAAATCTAAATTTAAATGTAGAATTCTAAATTCCTAGTTAGATTTATTCTAAAATATTTTTAGAATTCCAAAATTCTACTTCTCTAAATAGAGAAATGTTCTATTTTAAATATATTATAAAATATTCTTAGCAATAGAAAACAAATTGTTTCCTCTGAGACTGATAATTGGCCTATAACTTTCACAAGTTCAGGTAAATTGGAAAAAGCTTCCTAGATCATACCTTCTGCATACAGGTTACTTTGTACAGTTGTATTTTTAAACAAATATTGCCAAATGAAATTCTGCTTTTTGAGATTCCAGTACTTTAGTGCTTTCTCAGTAACCTTATTTAACATGTGGTATTACTTGGAAAAAAAAGAGAAAAAACCTAACAACCAAATGGGAACATAAAATGTTTTGCTTCATCAAAAAAAAAATGTTTTGTCATGTAACACAACTAAGTTTTAGTACAACTATCTTTGCAAGAATGGGAAAGCATTAAGTCATAAAAGAGGTCACAGGTCTCATGATGTAATATGAATTTATAAAATAAGTTCAGATATTAGAAAGATATAAATTAGAACTGTATCATAGCTTTATTCTAATACATGCTAAATCACACTAAGATTTATTAATTAATCTACCCTACTATACAGGATGAACAATCCTTCCAAAGGGGATTGTGGCATCTTTTTTGGATTATATATTCATATAAATCCTGTGGATATTGGAATGAAGATCTTTCGGTCTTATTAATTGAGTTCTGAAAGGAGGGAGAGGTTAGCTGATTTTCTTTGAAATAAAAACACACTTTCATCATATTTATTTACAAACAATGCTACTTCTAAAAGTGCAGGAAAAAAAGAATACTCATAATCATAAAAAGAAAAATCCCTAAAACAACCATCAGGTAAATAAAGCCAACAAAAAGCTGCCTGAATAAAGACCAGGTGAAAATGATGTTTGAGTCTTACATGGATGAGCACTTAAGAGAATTCTGCCTTATAGGCCACAGGTCACATGAGACCACAGTAAATACATATTCCTTCCAAAAATTATGACAGAAGCAGAGCCTGAGCTTGACCCTTACCTCTTTCTGTTGCAGCTCTGAGAACAAGAACATGCATTGATCTTTACAAGAGGACAAGAGCTGGCAGCCCTCCTTGAATCTGAACTGTGCTGTGCATTGGTACCCTCCAAACACTTGCTGTGTGGTATCACTTCCCCAGAGATGAGGGCATACGAATATGTCCTCAGTGAAGTCAAGAATGAATAACATGTGAGAAGTGCAAGGTATCTGGACACTATGTTGATTGTTCAAACATTAAATTGAAAGAAATCTCACTATAGGACCTGAAATCTTTCTTTTAAAGTTAGTAAGGAAGACTTTCATCCACCTCCTCTCTAGGATTGATAAACAGGTTGTGATTATTAGAACAATGTTCAGAAAGGTAGCTAAAAATTAATGAACACAGAGTCCTAAATTATTGGGGGGGGAAGGTTTTTGTATGAAGTGCAGGTTTGGTCTTCCAACAGATACATTATCCTAAAACAGTTGGTGGGAGATGGAGAAGGAAGCCATTTCCACACTGGTAATGTGAAATGTTAGAATTCAAGTACAACGATGGATATTAATAATTGCAATCCCAGTGTCACTGCAAGCTTCGCCTAAGGAGGCATTGCAGCAATTGGCAAGTTCATGTCCCTATCAAATAAAGCAATGCAAGGTTGCTCAGCAACCTGTGACTGTGGGTTTGCAGTTCCAGGGCAACATTACATATTTCATGAAAATTCTCAAAAGGAAATCAATTACTGCCTTAATTCCCATTAATATTTTCTATTGTTTCTTTTCAATACAGAAAGCAGTGCAATGTAAACTGGTAGTTCATGCCCCTTTTTGTGAAGCCCAATGAGTCGCCACCTTATTTCTGCAAGTAAAAATGAGTGCAACAAAGTGTATTTATTTTCTGCTGTATGAACAAACTTAACCTCTGCAATATTTCAAGTGACTTCAACAGTCATCATGCATTGCAAGTTCAAGCCATAACAAATGTTGTTTGTGTCTGCAAAGAAGTTGTTAGGCAATATGGTAATGTTTGTTTCAGTAAACAGCCCCCATTCAAAGCCATCGAATAGGAAACAAATACCTTTAACATTTTGAGGGGTCAACTAAATTGCCACTGCTTTCTGAAATGTTTTTTTCTCTTTCCTAACTCACTACTCTGTAATTTAAAATATCTAAATGATATCCTGCATCGCCTGAAATGAGCTTTGTCACTATTTTATTGAATGCCAATCCTATTTCATGTTGTATCACTGAACAAACGTAAAATGATGAGAGAACGAGGATGGATATTCATGCAGTATCGTGAATGTTTATTTAAGTAGCAAACAGAACTGCCATATTCCATACATTATTAGCTACTCCAGACTCTAAGGATTATTGTTTCTTCATAATCTGTACTCTCTGATATGTAATTATAATAAAGCATAAGAATGAGGCTTGACAAAGTTCTGACACTGCTATTTCAATCATGCAAACAGTATAAAGGGTAGTTAAGAAATAGGTTTTATTTTTTAAAAAACTACAGCAAAGAAGTTTCACAGCAAAGAATGTTCATATTAATTTATTTTTAAATCTTGATCATGAAATATTTAATAACCATCGTCCCTGTCCTGAAACTTGTAAATATCTACCCAGTCCCAGTGGGATCAAGTCCCTTCTCATTTACAAAACCATAAATCAGAAATAACTCTGTGGAAGCTAATGGAATTTAAGAGGCATAAATCAAGGGCAATCAAATCTAATGGGGTTACTTGTATGAGTAAAAGATTTAAGAACTGGGCACCAAGTTAGATATACTGTTATATCTCTATCCAGTTATTTAAACATCAATATAAAACTCTTAAGCACATTAATAGCAAGAGAGCTTATAACATTGAAAATGACTAATGCAGTGACCTACAGTAGTCACACTGTTTCCAGTGAACATTTATATTGCCAGCAATAAACCTTTTCACACTGTACTTTGTCTTACAAATCTGAATTCAGCTCTTATTGGTCATAGTAAATACAATGTTTTCATTTAACTGACTTTTTCATGAGACTTGATTTAAGCCATTTCCTCCTCTATCACCAATATAATTTACTGAAGTGTAATAAAGAAGTGACTCATGGGAATACCTAGGACTGAGTTAAGTTCATCTATGTGGTGTGTGTAGGCACTAAAGCCAATGCTCTTTTACAGTGAACCTAGATCATACATCCTCAACTTTGTACTGTATCAAAGTCTGACGATCTTTTGCTCTGTACAACATGCTTAGCCGAATATAGAGAAGCACGCAACTTGTCCAGAACCAGGCATGATACTGACATATTCACCTGTCTTACCTGGCTGATGCCAGAGCTGCACAAAAGTTTACACTTTTTTGTGTAAAAGTAAGGTTTGCCAGTATCCATTATTTATATAAGCAGTCTCCACACCCACATGTAATCTCAGTGATTTTGATAAGACAACTTGAGCAACAACTATTCATATGAGTAACAGCTTCTGGAGAGCATCTTATAGTTTCCTAAGTTTCATAGTATGAAAACAAGAAAATTCTCTCTTTGACAGGATCTAAAGATACACGTAAAGAAAAAGCATGTAAGTAAGCAAATGAGACCAAAAAATAATCACCAGAATGACTGCATTAGGTAGCATTCAAACCTAGTAAGAAAGAAAACATCAACATCATCATAACCAATGTTTAGAGAGGATTTAAAAAAATAATAATCTTACAGCACACCAAGGGACTGTTAATTCTAGCATAGTCATGTAATATTCCACTTAACGTAGCTATCTGCAACCACAACAACATCAAAAAAAAAGTGATGTATTAATTCAGATGTACACAGGTCTCCTGCTGTACCAACTTCCATAGTGCCAGAACAGAGATTAAGGTTCAGTTCAGCTTTCACTGGAATCAGTGGGATCTTCCACTGTATTTAATGGGATTCTTCTTAATTAAGTGCAATAAGCACTTAATGAAGAAACAATTTTTTTTTAATCCAGACCTCAGTGAGACCTACATTTTAGATTAAGTGAGCATCCTAATGTCTAGGTTCACATACCAGCTTCTAAATTACTTCAGACTTGTCCTGGTTTTGGCTGGGATAGAGTTAATTTTCTTCCTAGCAGCTGGTTTTGGATTAGGATGAGAGTAATGTTGATAACACACCGATGTTTTAGTTGTTGACGAGCAGTGCTTACACTAGTCAAGGACTTTTCAGCTTCTCATGCCCTGCCAGCGAGAAGCTGGGAGGGGGCACAGCCAGGACAGCTGACCCAAACTGGCCAAAGGGACATTCCATACCATATGACGTCATGCTCAGTATATAAACTGGAGGAAAGCTGGGTGGGGGAGCCACTGCTCGGGAACTGGCTGGGCATCAGTCAGCGGGTTGTGAGCAATTACATTGCTCATCACTTTCTTTGTATATTCTTTTTATTGTTGTTATTATTTTATTTTATTTCAATTATTAAACTGTTCTTATCTCAACCCACAAGTTTTCTCATTTTTACTCTTCTGATTCTCTCCCCCATCCCACCGGGGAGGGGGGAGAGTGAGTGAGCGGCTGCATGAAGACTACAGAGAAAAGTCAAGGAGAACTGATATCCAATTCATGATGAAATATCTGAATTTACTAAAACCAATGAAACAAGTCACAGCTTTCATACACTGTCCATTCCACACATTTAAAGAACATGCCTTGGTGGCCTTCTTGTTTGGAGAACAGAATCTTACAATCTGAAGGCTGAGTGAATGCTTAGCTGTGTAACTGAAAGTAGATTTTCTTGGAGAAAGAAAAGTTTCTACTGTATATTTGTTTAATACATTGGTATTAAATATATAATACCAAAATGCTGAAATAGGGAAAAGCCAGTCAGTTAGAATGGTAGCAATGAATTGGATAAAACCATGTATTCTTCTTCATAAATGGATTTGCATTTCCATTTTGAAACACTTGTTTTCATGTCAAATGAGTCCTACAAGAACAGAAACATCAGGAAATCAACACAGATTCCAGCCACCACTAGAGTTGTTCACTGTGCAGTTAAGTGCGTCAGATTAATATTTGTAGTTGCCAGGCAAGAAACAGAAATTACTTGAATTTTGCAAGAAGGGAATGGTATTTACCTACAAGAAAGCTTCCAAAAGAGCAATCCTTGCAATGGTAGAACCATTTATTGATAAGACCTGTGATGCCAACAGAGTCCAGAGCTCCTTTGGGTCACAGGATGGTTAACTCCTTTAGAAAGCAAGGCTCAGCAACCCTGTTTAATTCCAGTTATCAGTTTTCCCAGGCGATGGCTTTGTGATTTGTCAGTTAGCCACGATCATCATGCACTGGCCTACGAATTATCGGGAGGAGTCCATTCACTGATGATGGATATTTAAACTTCTCTGAGCTGAAGCAAAGGTACCCCTTGATCAGACAGGCAGAAAGGAGTAATGACAATAATGCAGACATGGGCATGTGTCAAGAGTGTCAAGGAAATCCCAGATATTGTCATGCATGTCCTCTCTGGAAATGACCTTGTACTTCAAATAGTTGTGAACAAAATCCTACTAATGTGCTTTCAACCCAAGGAAGGGGAATGATTTGGTTTACAATGGAGCAAAAGGGAATCTTTCAAGAGGAAAACTGAAAACAGTACCATAGTTAATACTGTCATGCTAGTTAGGGCTGGAGCTCTTGTTGTGTGGCAGTGATGAGACACATCTGATGTTAGACTTTCTGATACAATTGGGGTACCTGCAAATGCATTTCTAATGTTCGTATTAAAAGGTTATTGAGACATTTATAAACTGCAACTGAATACTTTGCTGAGCTAAATTTCAGAGACTCTCTTTGAGGTCCAGTGAGAGAAGTGTTCTTTAAAAGCAGGAAAAGCTAATCTGAGCTGTAAGACCACTGTTCAGGTATCTGCATTGGCTTCACTCCATTCCCAACTGGTAAAACTACTGCTCCTCGTGCAGGACAGGGCTTGGTTGCTCAAGAGAAGACAGAGCTTATTCTGCAGTCCATTCCTGCAGGGAAGTGGTGCTACTTATTTCCAAAAGGGGTAGGGGAACTTTCTCAGCTTAAAGCCCTGCTATTGCTGTTCATTCATGCTTGGCTCACTGGAGCCCAGCATGCTCATAAAGCATTGAATTTTTTTCAAAGTTTAGCATTTGATTGATTTGTTTTCTTCAGTTCAGCTCAGATGGGTTAGTCGAGATATGATACTTGAAGTACAAATATTCTGCAGTCCAGAGTGTGGAAGAAATATGGATGAAATAGCTGAATAAAACATTCAGTAAATTAAAGTAATTGAAAGCAACAGAAGCAGTCATGAAATCTCTCACTTAAAAAACAGTTTTCACATTTCAGAACATCTGGGTGACAAATGTGATGTCAATTTTTAAAAGGAGATCTGAAGCAGTATGGACTTTCAAGTCACTACTAGGCAAATGAGTAGAAACTAAGAAATAAGAGAATTAATGGACACTCAGACAAAAAATGACCACTTTGGAAATAGTTAAACAGAGAAAAATTCTGCCTCACAAATTTATTAGTGTTCTTTGAAGAGGTCAAGCATATAGGTAAAGATAGGTAGATAGATATACTCTGGTTGGAATTCCAAAAGGCTATTGACAATGTCCTTCACGAACAGCTTTTAAGAATTTAAGAAGCCATGGCATAAGGTCTTTGCAGAAGCAAGCAATCAGTTAAAGACTGAAAACAAAGCTTAGGCGTAATTAGTTATTTGTTTATTAGAAAGCAATTAGCTTCTCGCAATGGGCTGAGATCCCTGCTGGAGCTCTGCTGGGGTCCGTGGTAGAAGCTGTTCTGGGACCTACACTATTTCATAAAAAAAATTTACATGGAAAAGGGAGCGAGCAATGAGGTGTAGATGTCAGCTATTGCCAACAATCACAGATGTAAAGACTGCGGCTGGCCGTGTGTGAGCTGCAGAAGGACTCTGCAAAACTGAGTGACGACAATAAAATGGCAAATGAAATCCAATGTAGACAAATGTACATGAGCTGATGTACAAACCTAACCTCACACTAAAATGAACTGTTTTGAGCTGCCCAGTACCACTGAGGAGTGATGATCCCAGGGTTATGGCAGCTAATCCATGGAAACTCAGCTTGGTAGGAGTCCCAACAGCAAATGACATACCAGACATGATCAATAAAAGTATGGAGAATAAAGCAGAGAACAGGGCAATGTATGACTAATCCAAGGTTTTGTTACACTTTAAGTACTGTGTGCAGTTCTAGTCCCCTCTGTTCAAAGAAGATATAGTAGAGCTGGAAAAGTTTCCAAGTGGGAGAAGAAGGATGGACAAAGATATGGTACACCCTCAGTATAGGTAATAGCTAAGTAAGCTAAGACTCTTCAGTCTAGATATGACATAATTTAGGAGAAAATATTAGAAAACTAAAAAATCATGTATGACATAAGAAGAGTGGACAGAGATTGACTTTCACCATCTCCTTCAGTAGCCATCAAACGAAGCTAGTAAGTAACAAGCAAAAGAGAAGTGGTTCTTCATGCAGTGAAGTAGCAAACTTTTACAATCCTTGCCAAAGAATATTGTGGATGCTGAAAGTTTACTTTTATCTGAAAGATTTGACAAGCATCTGGACAAAAAAAAAGAAAAAAAAAAATCGAGAATGTCTAAGTACACAGAAACCATACCCAGCTTAGGCAGTCTCCTGAGCTGAAAACAGCTGAAGGGAGTGTTAGGGAGAAGCATCAGATGCTTGTTTTGTTCATTCTCCCCTACAGACGGTAACTTAACACCACTGCCATAGTCAGGCAGGCTAGATGGATCTTCTAATTGACCCAGAATGGCCTTGCATCCTCATGGGTCTATTTGAATAAAGGCTGTTCACGTGAACAAAAATGTTATAGGAATTACTTCTCTGTGCCCTAGATGTCATACTACTGGCTTTAGAGGTGCAACACAGCATGCATTTTCTTTCCTGTTTGTTTTTAAGACATCAGGTTACTGTGTTAATATGCTCTACAAAGAAAAGCTCAATAAAAGCAAAAAAATGTTCTCTAGGTTTATCCAGAAGGGAGGCTGCATGCTACCATTGACTAAGCTAAATATTTTAAAAAGGAGAACATTATCCAATTCTAGGCTTGAATTTCAGCCACACAGCACTACTCAGTAACACTTTCATTGCCCACTAAGCACTCTTGCACAAAACCCAGTGGTTTTATTCCAGTTTGAAAAAGAATGAACAAGAGAGTGTAGCAAAGGTTTTAATTGTGACTTGTAACATCTCTGTAACTTCAGTTTGGCCCTGGAAAACAAATATAAATAAGGCCTATTCCCTCCTGGCACAAAAAGGTCTCTAAAAAGAAAAAAAAAGGAGAAAAAACATCACGACCAAAAATGGCCCCTTGTTGATCGCTATCCCTCATTTAGAAGCATGCTGTCTCCCTGGGAGCAGATTCCTTCTATATGGAAGTCTGTGCTGAGAATTTTTTTCTTTCCTAATTTGTTTAGAACTATATAATCCATGATCATGCCTGGCTAATGTGCCTTTTACAATCTCATCTCCATCATACACCATCATGCAATCCACAAGAATTTCCACAACAAGCTATTCTGGCAGGATTTCATGGTGTAGCTCTGATACTCTTCTGGACTTGCCAACATTTCATTCCGAAGAGTTTTTCATTCTGCAAATATCTATCAAATTGGGTCCAGCATGTTGCCAAATAATCACTTACTGTCTTAAGCTATATATCTCTGGCAAGCAGGATTCTGTTTGAACATATTTTTTCCTGTGTTTGGCAGGTGACAAAGAACACCACAGTTCCTCACTAGGGACCATATGATTTATTCACATCCATGGCTGACATATGTATCTCCCCACTTCGTGATTTTACAATTCATCATTTGGAGAGGAAGAGAAAGATATGCTGGTCAATCACAGAACCACACAACACAGCTGCAAAACATGCAAATACAATACTGGAAATATCTTGCCTAACAAAGTCTAGAGAACTATTTATGACATTGTACAAAGCAGTGGGGAGGTTGTATACAAGCTGGCCATCTTTTCTGGTCAAGGCAAACAGATGTCAATCAAAACACAGCAACTGGGATGACCACAGGAGTGGGAAGCCTGTCTTCTAATAGGAAACCAGAACCTACACAAGCAAAAGTGAAGGCTGGTTCCCCTTGCAAATGTGCTGGAGAAACAGACGAGCCGCTTAAGCACAAGAACAGATATATACTGGCCATGACTAAATTCAGTCTGTAAGTTGGAAGTCAGTGCAAAAAAAAACCGAAAAAAGCTTTCGAGACTGAGGACAAGTAACAAAACCACTTTTAAAACTGGTTAGTTTTAGACTTGTTTAAAACTGGGGTAAAAAATCCATTTATGAACACCTTAAGGTATAAAATAGCAATCACTGATGATCCAGTCCAACCCAATATCCTTGCAATTTTTATATTTATTTTGACCTGATACTTTGCAAATTAAAAACTGTATCTATCTTCCAGTACTACTTAATTAATAGTCCCGTTCAAATTCCTGAAGTAGGACACAAAATTAAACTGTGGAATAGTAGGTCAAAACTATGTAAGTACATTGATATATCTATTTATTACAGCAGGGCAGCAAATGACCACCTGTCAGAGTTCCTCTAGAAACTGTTTTGGTCAATATTTCAACTAGTGACCTGAATATTGGCATAGGAAAGACACCTATGAAACATAACATTCATGCAGAGAGGATCTGCAAACATTTGGGGGGGCAGGAACAGAATTCAAAACAAACTGAAACTGTAAAACGAGGTCTGGAAAAACAGGGCAAGATTCAGCAAAGGCATATGCAAAGTACTACACCTAATCAATAATAATCTACTGGACAAATTCAGGCTGGAGAACAATGGGCTAGGAATTTGGCAGAATCAATCTGTGACCCATAGCAGATCACAAGCTGAACTAAGTCAACAATGTCATATGGCTACAGGATAGACAAACACCGTAATGGGCTACATAAATAGGAGTGCTGTCCTCAAGACAACTGAAGGAATCCTTATGCTGTACTCAGCTGTAACGCTCTAGCAGCTCCTTGCTCAAGAAGATGAGGATCACTTAGAAAGACCAGAGTCAAGCAGCAAGACTGATCAGTGAAAGCCTGACCTGTGTGAAACAAGGGAAAGGACTGGGCTTGGATAAAAGAAAGATAAAAGTGGGTGGCAGGAAGAGTGGAAGCTACAACATTTCTGATGTTGCTACTCTTTATGTTCACAGAGAAACAAGAAATGCAGGCTTTGAACTGCAGGAAGGCAGATACGGCTTAGACTTCACCAGGGCAAAGAGGATAATGAGCTGCTACAATTGATGATGCCCCGGCACAGTGGAGCTTCCTTACTGAAGACCTTCGAAAACTGATTAAATATCTGCCAGGAAAGATGTGGGCATAGCTGATCATCCTCAAGGGCACTGCGATGGACAAACTGCTCTGTAGAGATGTCCCCCCTGCCCTTCACTTCTACAACTGTCAACCAGTGTCAGCCAGAGGTCATGTCATACCAGACATGGCCACTGTCATACCAGAGGTATGACGCACTACTGATTTACCTCAACATGTTTTACAGATTTCTTCTGGTTCTTCCATTTTAAATCTAGTATGGCCCACTTCTTTATGTATTTTGTTTGAGAGGAGCAGCTCCCGCAAACATTGTCATTTGTAAGTTGGGCTTGCAACTAGTTGTTATTCTTACAAATATCATTTAGTGTGTGTTTGCCTAAGGGCTTTAAATAAAAATCATCACACATTTTGCAGCTTGACTACTATGCTGTTAAATGAGATTCTTGTCTTCCCTTGTAACATCATACAAAGACTATTAGATTGTGTCTATCACCAGAACCCATTTAGCACATCTTTTTCTCCATCCAACTCGCAATGAAAGTTCACACTTAGTAGTAGTAAGCTCTGCTCTCTCTCCCTCCTCCCTCTCACTTTTAACTGCACAGACAAG
This sequence comes from Pygoscelis adeliae, assembly GCF_000699105.1. Taxonomy (NCBI): domain Eukaryota; kingdom Metazoa; phylum Chordata; class Aves; order Sphenisciformes; family Spheniscidae; genus Pygoscelis; species Pygoscelis adeliae. Next base: position 7,393,312 of record NW_008825114.1, read on the forward strand.
AGAACTGCTGCTAAGTGTGAAGTAATTAGCCATGGTATACCCTTTGTATTCTCCAATATGTGCTGGTTTTCTGTTTCTGTGGCATGTGAGCATTTGCAAGAGTGTTATTTCAGTGCTTACATTTTCCAAAGATCTTTTATCTGTTGGTTATTCTCTACCAGTCCCTAAATGTACTTTCTTCTGTCATGAATAAGAGAAAATTCAATTTTCCTTGTTGTATCTGTGTAACCCCACTACATCTGCATGTGCACGCAGCTTAGAGTACACCTAGCTTTGATTTTTTTAATACCGTAGTCCTGGTACTTGCATCTTTAATACTCAGGAGTTCATTAAACTTATCCCAGGTATTAAATTTTAGTTAGACTATGCTCTGTTTCAGTGCTGTGACCACACAGGCTTTTAAGGGGCATGTCTCTTCTATTAACTGTCTATATTATTATTCTGGGGTAGCTGAACTTCTTTGCGGACAGAGGCCTACCATCCTGCTTTTTTGAGTCATCCATGTAAGGTGGTGGAGATTATGGCAGCAAACTCCTTCCTTTGCTGAAGACAACAACCTTACTTTAGGCTCTTTATCTTAAAATAAGCTCCCTTTTCTCATAACTGAATGCTTTTTTCCTAGTCTTCCAATTTTAGCTACTTAGTTTGCAAAATTTCCTTTTGCCTCCCATCAGGAATAGATTTGGAAAATGGAAAACAGCCATTCCTCCCATTCTTTTTGATCAATTGACCTTGTTACACAACATCTTCTCTGTGCCATCACTGGGACCTCAGGTTTGAAATTAACTAATATTTATTAAGTCTTTGTGTGATTTACTGGCTTTAAATCTATAAACTCCCAATAAAAAAAATGCCCAAAACCTTTTGGCAAATCACATCAGCATTTACATTATCTAAAAAACCACATCTGTATATCTAACAGTGACTCCTGGGCCACACCTCAAGCTTAGCACACTTAGGTATCTTTTGGCAAACAGTGTGTACTCCTTGCAGGAAGAAAATTGGAGGGAAAGGGTAGTCTGTCACTTGCCAAGGGTGGGAAGTAGGCCACTAGACCCTGGAAGATATCAGAAAAGAAAAATTACTGGAAGAATACAATTAGTGGAGGAAAGATGTGATATGGAAAAGTGCTGACCCGTCCTCAGCCCCTGCCTAGAATTAAGAAAGAAAAAGGAGTAGAAGGATCTAAAGTTTGCTCCTATACTAATTAATGCAGCATTTCTCTCCCATATGATATCTTTATCTCTTCCATTCTTCCATCATCTTTGGGGTATCAGCTGTTTGTTTCTCCTGCACCTTCAAGGCAAGTCCCCTGCCTGAGTGAGAAACTCCTGGCACCTGATGACAACAACCTGAAACGGATGAGACACCACTTTCTAGAAGAGCACAAACCTAGAAAAGCTTCTTTATTTTGAAGCCCACACATTTCAAATTAAAATAAACTCATGTGCCCAGAGTCAGTTACTGGAGCTCCTTCTTTTTTATCTATACAAATGAAGAAGTCAGTGGAAAAAGCTTGTCAATAGATCAAGAGCACAAAAGCCTTCAGCATCAGAGCCCGGAGTAGCATTCCCAGGTTCTTAGATGCTTCAGAAGTCATCCCTCTATAAGCTGGTGTTCTTTTCTCCAGTCTATTGAGAATGTTTTAGCACCAAACCACAAATTTCTATCCAGTGAGAAGCTGTGTTTACAAGAAATGAGGAAATTAATGGGAATCAAGATGACATATCAGTATACCTTAATTTTCATGGCTGTATCAAAAGAAAGCTTCCTTCTTTCACTGTATAGTAAGGAATCTCCATGCTATCAACACAGTCATAATATTTATGCCAATTGTACAAAATGCTACACAGACTATATGTTTAACCCTCAGCAGCTTCCAACAGTGAAAGAAACTTTCCCAAAAGCCAGCGACAGATTCTTTGCTCTAAGAGAAAGGTCTGCTTAGTGCAGCCGCTGTGAGATAGAAGGGTAAAATGTGTGAGCAAGGAGCTGCTGGGGGATGCGGTATACACCAAATTGCTCCACCCAGCGTGTAACTTAGAACAACTCCTTGGCTGCTTTGCATTATACTACCTTATCAAAGTCCCAGAGGGCTTGCTAGTCCAGACCACTTTCTTAAAAGACCCATGCAAAAAGAATAGAGGCAATTTTTTTTACATGAGACAAGGATTCACTTGCTAGAGAAACTACTAATTGCACTTCAAGAGTAGGCCAGAAATGCCTGCAATACATGGGAAAAAGGGAACAAAAAAGTCAACTGTATGCATTTAAGTCCTGATATTACACGTTTGTGCTATTTTAACACCCAGTGAAACACAGGAGACCTTGGGTCGATTCTTTTGTAGCTTATACTGACACTTCACTGTGTTTGCTCCATAGTCTTTAATACAGCTGTGGGTATGTCACAGAAATGACATTACCAGTAACCAAGCACTCAAGCCTAAAGTTATGGGACAGGCCTTTAACAGGCCGTAAATGAAGGCCTGTTAATTGGAGTGTCAGCTCAAGTGGGCCCTACTGTCCAAATCTGAAGCTCCAAACTGGTGGCACTAACTGCAGCAATCAAAATCACTGACTTTCCGAAGGATATCTTGCCCACTTCTGTCAGTCAGTAAGGGGATCTACTGCCTCTGTTTTTGTGATACGTAACCTTTGTTCAGACCTGTGGGGAAAAGAGTTTTCCAACAGAAACTGAGTAACAGTTGATACAATAATAGGTCTAAGTTGCTGCTTTACGCTTTTCCAAGCCGTAGATGAAGAAAATTAATTACAGTCTCACCAGATTCACTGCAACAATTCAAGTATCTTTGAAGAACAAACTTCTACGTCTACTGTCAACTTCACATTGGTAATGGTAAGGAAATACAGGATACATGAGCAGTACATTGGAGCAATTTGTAGGAAACAAGAACCGGAACATGTAGCCTAGAAAAACACAGAGTAAAAGAGGATTCTTTCTCTGTTGCGCCATGTCCCCTAAAAATTAATGGAAAACTCCTCTTTTCAATAAGCAGAGACGCTAAAGCTTCAAATTTCTGTAACAAGATGGAGACCACAGAAGAACTTCAAGAGCAACAGGAGTTTACCAGAAGCTGTGAGTCGCAAGAGTTCTTAATTGCTCACCAGCAGGTGATCTCAAGGTCTCTTTTAACATCCATTTCTGCAATCTATTTGTGACTGACTCATCCAGTCATTCAGATAGGCTTTGTAGCTTTCCTGTCATCACCATGACAATGAAAATGGACTTAAGAGGTATTTCAAGACTCAACTGGATATTCTCCAAATCACACGAGCACCAAAAAAAGGGAAGGCTAAGTTTCGCCTGTTACCAGGAATGCACCAAATAACAAAAAGCGGGAAAAGGGATGTTGTCGGGTATTTACGATTCACAGGCTTCCTGGGTCTACCCTCTTGTCTCTACTGATCAACTCAATGCCAGTTTTCCACAAACACAACCCAAATATTGCCTACTGTTAACTGTTGTATTCCTAACATACCCTAATCTCTCTCTCTTCCATAGCACCTTGAATGTCCACTCATGCAAAATTAACAAGGTGGCTGGTAAGAATAAGACCTTCAGAACCCCTCTGTTGTCCACTATCCCCTTCAGCTCTAATCATGCAATTAACTGTTGTCAGAATACTCCTGGTTTGCAACTTTGCAACTGCACCTACTTGACTTTCATTTTTTTATACACAGTTTCACTACCTCTTATCTTGAATATTTTAATTCCATTATTTTTATGGGTCATTTTTACTGAGTCGGTTCTTTGGGCCAGCCGTAGTGGGATTTGGATTTAGCTTTTTGCACTTTCTTCTTAAAGGTGAGCTCACAAACGTAATTTGACCAAAAATATTATGCTTAGTGAATTATACTAGGTTTTTTTAATCTATTTCAGATTATTTTTGGATGTGTATTTTTATGAAATTTGTAATTACCTTCTTCAAGCGAAGTAAACAGCTTAGCTTTTACTGACACTTGCAGCTTTAATTATAATATTTCAGCTTACCTAGAAGAGAGATTATCAGCAAAACCAAGGTTTAATTGCCCCGCCATAGCTGCTACAATACACAGACATTAAGCATGTGAAGTCCTGCCTCTAACAGAGAATTCTGCTTACTGGTTACCTCTTTCAGTGTTTTCAAAGTGTATTCAGCTAAGAAAATGTCTTTCAACATCTCACACCAAATACAGTTTTTTAAACTGCTTGCAATTGTCTCTCAGTAATAAACAGTAGATATTCCCATTCTCATATTCTTTTGCGCTTCCTGTTCTGTGTCAAATATCTTCCTGCTTTTCCAAACCTATGCAAAAAGCCCGTTACGGGCAAATCTAACTCATCAGTCCAGACCATCCCTGACTTCCTTTCTCTAAAAGTTAATACCTTACTCCCTTTACCCATCTTTATCAAGTGATACAGCCTACAAAGAGTGATCGATAAGCTTCAAAGAAAATGATGCACATTTTTTGTATTTTTAAGAAACACAGTTATAGAATTATTTTACATAGGCTTTGAACCATATATGTACATGTTAAACTATGTATGGTCAGACCACAGCCATTTGGATTATGTTATGAACTCTGAATTCTCAAATTATAAATACTTTCTCGTGACCAGGTCAGTCTGATGAAAGTTGTATAAGCACTAACTGGGAATAAAAGAACAGACATTAGACTGACCACCTACATACTAATGAACATGCTGTCACAGACATACCATTTGGAGATGATTTTGCAAGAAATTATCAGAAGCTTGACACTGGCCGTCATAAAAAGATACCCATGAAGAGAAATGCTGTGTAAGACTTTGTGCAAATGCGCAACACTTCTTAGGGCATGCATGTAACTGTAACGGTAGAGCGCTGAGCCCTACATTGGCACGGCACAATGATGTCTAGCGCTCAGTTACTCCAATCCAAAATACATACAGGAAGCTCTACGGAATTTCTTCACATATGCCCACCGCCTGCTTCTTGTTCTTAAAGGCTAGTTACAGCCAGAAGACAAGGAATCACCCATCACTCTACTGAAGTTTTCTTTCTCATGCATCCATCATTTAACATTCTTATATTTGTCTTCTACTTGCACTTTCCCTAAGTAATGGTATTGGCTTCCTTCACATATGCTCTCTTTTCATCTGCATACCTAGTAATGTATTTTCCAGTTTTTCATTATTTATAGTCTGTATTTTCTCTCATTCCCATCTGTATACCTGATCAGTAATGTATCTATTATTAATATCTCATAGGTGTATACATGGCACTTTCACTGACACGTAAGAAGCAATAGTGGCTTACTACATTCTTTCCTTAATTCAACATGCGGTTTGGATGTGCAGGGTATAAAAAAGCAGGCTCTGAGTTAGACAGCTGGCCTGACAAAAGAGGAAGAAGTGCATCCTCCAGCCGACTAACTGTTGCTTATTTTGGCACTATAAAGGCCCAGATAGGAATATAGACAAACAACTTGAGCAAAAGCCATGTGTAAGACAAAAAAGAAAGACATCAATGCAAAAAACTTTGCACTTGGATTCCTAAATGGCAGTTTCAAGGTGGGGGTTCAATTTTGACGTAAAAGCTTCCTCCCGAATTTTTGTGCCTCCAAGTGGGAATAACATTGCCTACCTGCCCAAGTGCTCCAAGAGGGAAGTTGGTACTCAGTTTCTCTAAGTGCATCTTTACACATCATGTTTTGTGCTACCTCAGTGTGGTTTTCCAGCTTTTCTTATGTAAATTATTTATCTTAATGGACTGCACAGCTGTCTTATTCAGGCTTGCAATGACTGGGAATAGTTGAGATGTGCGCTTCAAACTTTTGAGTTAATGATGCAGTAAGTGGGAACTCATTCTACAACACAAATAAAAATCGGGTCTCACTTTGATGCAGTTGATGTAGAAGGCCTGTTGTGTAAACGCAGCTGCGTTTTTGTGAATCTCATGTCTAAGATGAAGCCTTCTGTACCTGTAAATGCTGATTTCTAAACTTTCAATTCATGTAGTATAAATTACCTACTAGAAAGACTGTGCTTGGATGTTCGCACCCAAGCGTGCAATGGAATTGTTTATTTTTTAGGCACTCACCATGCTAAACCCTACATATGCAACACATATTTTGAGGATAATTGTCAGGAAAGCCTAGGATACTGGGCACAAACTTTGTCAGAAAAAATGATCTTTGAACATCTTAAACAGCAACTGTGCCTAGCTGTAGCAGTGGGGGATTTTTTCAGCATGATGGGATCCAGTGAGAACCAGGTGTTTCCTCACTTGCAGTTCCTGGCCCCGGCTGGATCCAAGAATTTTCTCACGGGTTGATCTCTGGATCTAGCCAGTCCATGTGTTTTCTAGCAAAACATCTGCGGGCTCCGCAGAGGTCAGATGCTGCCCAACCGGCCGGGCGCGGGCCGGGGAAGCTCTACCTACAGCGCCGGCATCCGAGACCCGACTTCGTCTCTCCTCTCATTTCACAACAAACCCGGCGTAAAGCGAGTGGGCTGCGGGTCAGCAGCGCGGGCCGCCGCGGCGGGCGGGACGGCTCCCTCC
>NW_008825114.1:7400473-7401097 GCF_000699105.1 Pygoscelis adeliae
TGGTGGTTGGTGTACAGGCGCCTCCTGCGGGCGGGCAGCAGGAACCCCAGCAGCAGGGTGAGCCGGCAGAGAAGGTCCCCGCCGCCTCCGCCTCCCCAGCAGCAGTGGCGCTTCCAGCCCATCTTCTCCTCCTCCGCACACAACCCCCACAAAACTTCTCCTTCCTTCTTCCGAGGCTCTTCTCCTCACCTCCGGGCGGCACCGGCGGCGCGTCCTCCCAAGTTACCCTGAGGAGGAAACTAGGAAGAGCTTGGAGTAGTGCATTGAACCGCCCGGGGGTTAAATGATGAGGGGTTGGGAATAATGGTTATGATCGGGGATTACTGCTGTCCCCTCCTCCCGCCGCTCTTCGGGGATTAAGTAACTTGCTTGGAAAGCTTCTCTCACAGTTTCTGAGCGCCAGCTTCTCCCTCTGTCCCCAGCTACATGGGAAGTCGTTTCTCCGCCGGGAGGAGGGCTCCTTCTCCCTCTCTCCGCGCTTCCCTCCTCTCTGACTTCCTTCCCCCTGCCAGCGATCTTCTGCCTCCGCTCCCGCGTCTGGCTTTTCCTCGCCTTCCCTCTCTCTCTCTCTCTCTTGCGCGGAGTCCGGGAGCAGCGCGGCTGCGGCGGGCGGCGGGGGGTGGG
>NW_008825114.1:7405038-7405841 GCF_000699105.1 Pygoscelis adeliae
AGTAAGGTTACCTGTCCTATATTGACGTATCCGTATTTGCTAGCTATCCGGTTGGCCTCCGGGAGCCCCCCAGTTATCCGCACAGCCCAGTGGTTGGTGTACAGGCGCGTCCTGCAGGCGGGCAGCAGGAACCCCAGCAGCAGGGTGAGCCGGCAGAGAAGGTCCCCGCCGCCTCCGCCTCCCCAGCAGCAGTGGCGCTTCCAGCCCATCTTCTCCTCCTCCGCACACAACCCCCACAAAACTTCTCCTTCCTTCTTCCGAGGCTCTTCTCCTCACCTCCGGGCGGCACCGGCGGCGCGTCCTCCCAAGTTACCCTGAGGAGGAAACTAGGAAGAGCTTGGAGTAGTGCATTGAACCGCCCGGGGGTTAAATGATGAGGGGTTGGGAATAATGGTTATGATCGGGGATTACTGCTGTCCCCTCCTCCCGCCGCTCTTCGGGGATTAAGTAACTTGCTTGGAAAGCTTCTCTCACAGTTTCTGAGCGCCAGCTTCTCCCTCTGTCCCCAGCTACATGGGAAGTCGTTTCTCCGCCGGGAGGAGGGCTCCTTCTCCCTCTCTCCGCGCTTCCCTCCTCTCTGACTTCCTTCCCCCTGCCAGCGATCTTCTGCCTCCGCTCCCGCGTCTGGCTTTTCCTCGCCTTCCCTCTCTCTCTCTCTCTCTTGCGCGGAGTCCGGGAGCAGCGCGGCTGCGGCGGCAGGCGGTGTGTGAGTGTTGGCAGCTGAGCGCCTCAGTTCACTCCGGCTCGGCCACCTCCCTCTCCTCTCCTCTCTCCTCCTCCTCCTCCTCCTCCTCCTCCTCCTC
>NW_008825114.1:7406234-7424597 GCF_000699105.1 Pygoscelis adeliae
TGGGTACTAGGACACGAACAGCCCCAAAGCTCCTTCACCGGCAGTCACGGGCTGTGCCTTACCCAGAGTCTGCTGGGCGTTATTCTACAAACGTTTCTCAGAGTCATTTAACGTTGAACTGTCTGTCAAAGTCCGTTCGTCGTCACCACGTTCGGAAAGAAAAGTGGGCGGCTGCTGCTTCAGCAGAGGAGCGGTGGTCCGGACGAGGAGCATGGCGTTCTCAGTGCTCCCTCTCCCCATCCCCATGCAGCATGGCTGCAGCTCCTGCCACCTTGCTGGGAAGCACTTCCAGCAGCAGAATGTGTGGGCCTGGAAAAGATGCTGCTGGTTGTGTGGAGGCCCAAACGCCACCAGCCACTGGAGGTACCTGGGTGTGGTGGGAGAAAACTGACGTCCACCCAAGCCCAAACGGCTGCTTACCAGACTAAACCTTAGAGCCACCACAATGGCTTTGGACAATCTATAGATCTACTCCCTTTCATTTGAAAGTTAGAATAAGCATCTGTAAAAATCAGTCCAACAGACCCACTGTGAGTATCCATTACAGGTTGTGAAGGAATTTGAACACGAGAAGTACTATTGTAATGTACTAAGGTAAATGTTGTGGGTTTTTTTCTCTGAGGAACGTAAGGTGTCCTACAAAGTCAGGCAGCCATCATTCTCCTTTTTGCAGGGATGTGAAGTATGAGAAGTTAAATGCTTTACAGAAAGTTATACAGTAACATGGAGTTCCTTTTCGTCTCCTCCAAGACCTGTGCTCCTACCTTTAAAACCACTGTTTTCCTAACAAAGTAGGAATAGTAAAATGCAGACGGCCAAAACCACATGTTCTACTTTAAACCATTCTCTGCCTTAAGTTCACTCATTTTTGCCCTAAACAATAGTATTATATTAATGACTAACATCTTCCCACATCCTCTGATTGTTTTTAAAGGGGAAAAGAGGGGGAAATCCATTTTCTACCTCCCTGTTTGTTCTATGTCTTCAAAAATTTATGTCAATGATTAGCTTTTCCCTGTTAGTATTTTTTCCTGTAGTTTGCATTATCATTTGCTCAGTGTATCACAACATACTGTTTACTCCTGTTTGTAGATTCAAGACCTCGATGTGGCTCACCTTCCCTGGGATTTCAAAGATGATGGGTCACTGTTTAGCAAATCATTCTTCTACTGAAACCACAACACTCTCATCGGATTCACCAGGAGCAGTTTTAGGCCCAGACGGTTACATCTCACTGCTAATATTCATAACTATACAGTCATTGAATATGACATTAAATCTCCTCTAGCAATTAGCCCTCCTTATTGATTGGTTCAATGATAATTACACAAGTCAACTCTCTTCCTATATCTGGAGTGCTTAAAGTATGTTTAATCATGGATGGCCACCTTGCTGAAGTACATAACAATCAATGGGTCACAAAACCTGAACCTTGTGCAGTCTCAGTTTGTTTTTCTGATGAGGATAAATTAAAAATCTATTTTCTGATCTTTTCTCAGTGAATTTTACTGTTGTTTTCACTGCCTTATTTCCTGCTATAGATGGTGGGTTTTTTTCTGGCACAAAAGGCACAAACTACAAGCAAAAAATAAAGCCGTGCTGTCATGTATCTACTTCCAACTTTGCGTATATGACAGAGTGTTCTATACACAGGCACCAAAGCCACTAGGAATTGGTAGACTTGATAAATAAATCATTGTCCTCAAGTATCTTTTCCTAATGCTGCATTGCATTGCGTAGCCTAACAAAAATGTTGTGAAAGTTATGCCATACCTAAAAACAGCCTTTGAAAAAGGAGGGACGTAATCCCCAGAGGCATTTTTTCTATAATCATAGAATCTGTGGCCTCTTTGCTGAGACCAGTGAGGCAGATGGCAATCATAGCTAGCGTGGGAGCATTCGGACATTGGTCATAATGTGGAGCATTTGAACCTTCAGTTTCAGCATGAACTCCAGACTGCAAAGTTTTGCTGAGTGCCTCATCACAGCCACATCCTTAGGGAGACTGCACTCCCCACCCACACACCTCCTCACTCCCCCAAAAAGGGCGAGAACTCCTGCATTCCTAACCCGTGCCATGTTCTAGTTTAAGATGTCTCTTTCCAACACAGCTAGGAAGTAAGTATACTGGGCACCAGGTGAGTGGAGAGACCGCTGAGGGAACTGTCAGCAGTGGTGTAGTTTTATTCAGTGTACCTGCTGTATGTGGACTGTTTGTAGCTGGTAGCTGAGCTTGCTTCTGTACTCTATTGGAAGCCAGATAGCTTGTCTGTACACACCATGCTCCGGGGAAAGTTTTTTCTCCTCTTAGGCAAAGGCACTAAATTTGTCTGTTTCATCACTATTTCACAATCTGTGCCTTTTATCTCTTTTGTTTTTCCCACATTCTTACCCCTCTGCTATCATCAAAATCAACATCTGGCTGACTGCTCAAAATGCAAGTTTCCATGTGTCTCTGTCTTGTCCTTTACTTATTGATACTAATCCCTGAATCCCTCCTCTATTGTTAGTTCCAAATGATTGTGATCCAGGATCTGACCTCTGCCTCTGTTCTCACTTTCCTCCTATTTGATCTAATTGCCTCTCTTCTCGCTATTTTGCCTACCTAGTCCTGAAATTTTTCTTTCCTTTCTAGTCCTTTCCCAGCCTGAAAATCCCTCTGGCTCACCGGCTCTGGCAGTCTCTCTACTGTGCCATGCTTCATTTCAACTTTCCAGCACTTTATGTGAGTTTTACAGATCAGTGCTCCAGAGATGTGTTACACACCCTGGGGTCATAATTAAGGAGGAAACCACAGAGGGCATATCTATTGAAAGGACGTGGCAGCCCAAAGTCCTCCAGGAAGAAGTCCTGCAAGCGTACGTGCTGGCCCCTGAAGACCTCCCGGAACAGAGAACGTTTTCAGAAGGAACTGGGGGTACATGTTCATCAGCTTTTGGAGTGGAGAGTCTGAAGCGTAGTAGATGAAAGAATACTCTTCAGAGAAGAGAAGAGAAATCTTCAAAGAATGGAGGTTGTGTCAGGGAGTCATTTAGAGGTTGCCTCAGAAAGATGGATAGTTTTGGAATCCAAAGGAATATTCAGATTTCCTTAGTTTCAACCCTAACTGTTTTTTATAAACAGTGCAGCTAGGTCACTTGACACCAGCCACCATACGATCCAATTTGCTGGTACACAGTTCTTTGATCTGCAGTTTTCCATGCTTCAGGCTTGCCTCTGATTTTATTTACTTTTAACTTTAACTGCTTTTGAAAAGAATAAAGTGTTGGGTTTTTTTTAAATAGAAGACTGGTCTTGTACATGATCAGTTATATTACCAGTTTTTTCCCTAGCAAATACCTGCCTCCTCATGCTTTGAAACAGGATGTGATCCCTGTTTTGAGTACATTACTGTTCTCATTAAAAGCCACCTATGTATGTCAAAATTTTGAGTGAAGTTTTCACCTGTATATTAGACACTTTTTTGTGTTCAGCAGCCAATAGCTTGAGTTTGCTCACCCTCACTGGGCATACCTCTCACTGTTCCTAGTGTGTAGACTATAGGGTCTGTACCCCTAACCCTGTGTGCAGTTCACAGCAAAGCATGACTTTTATGTAGCGATTGCTCTTCCCGCTTCTTGTCGGTCACTGTGGGAGTGAGCATAATTGGCAGCTGACTTTAATGAGCCTTCTGGCAATGCAGAGGAGGAAAGCCTTCCGCCTTGAATGTAGAGAAGACAAGAAACAGGGCGGGTGGAAGTAGTCAATTGGGATAAAGAGACTGGGGCCGGAGAAAGGAACAGAAAGAAATTGGGATGGGGCTTTGGCAGAGCAGTCCTCTGCCCAGGGTGTGCTCCAGCCCAAGCCTTGCATTTCCCCTGAGCAATTTAATGGCAGAAGTTCAGTGATTCACGTAAGGAAATAAAGGACAGGATCCTTTATTTCCTGTCTGTTGGTAGTGAAAAAACAGAATTTGTGTCTGGACCTTGGAATAGGCGTGAGTCTGGGCTTTTCCTGATCCCTGATAGTTGGACTGATACTGCATCATTCAGTTACCATGTGGATTTCATTTTGTTTTTATTTATAAGGCTGCACTGCATATTTTTCTATTCTGTTCACCCTGTGCTTTGTCTTACCTTTTCTTCTTTGATTGTGTTTATTGTCTTTTTTGAACGAATGACTCCCACCTCATTATATTTCTGACCATACTGGCAGGCATAATTTGAAAATATGCTAGTGTTAGTTGCAAAACTATCTGAAGAGACTCCCACTGCTTGTACTGATGCCTGTGCCAGCATGCTTGTTTGCCATCTTCCCATTTATGCAGATGCATCTCTTTGATTGGGCTGAAATCTAAACTGTGTCATTAAAACAATGGTAACTTACATCTTTCTTTTTTTCTTTTTTTCCTTTTTTATTTCAGAGATCTAGTTCACAGTGCAAATAGCTGTACTAACTTTACTGGCAACACACAGTGCATAGCTAGGATGAATGACTAAGGCATAGAGAGAAAAGGATGGTGGAAGCAGGAATCTTTTTCAGCTGGCTTCAGTGCCTGACCCAGCATCCTGTGACACTAAATCCTGAGTTCTTTTCAGAACAACTGCACATTTTCCCTCTCCGACTTCTCATTGGATTGTAAAGTTTCGATTATAGAATCTCGAATACACACAGAAAGTAAGCATCAAAATGACATTTCTAGTCTTTGGCTATGAATTTTAGCTATGGAAATTATCTTGGGCCCCTTCAGTATGATGGTGGAAAGATAGTTTATCTGAAATGACTCATCTGAATGAATTCATGCATGTAGAAGAAGTTGGGTTTTTTCACCCAAGTTCACTTGAGTTAACATTCCAGTTAACTTGTTTCTCAATTGTCCCAACTCAGAATTATTATAGCTACCCTTTTCTGTAAAACTGACTCAGCTATACTGTAAGTAGCTATAGGATTTTCCTTTCCTATTATAGTACCATAGAAACCATCAAATGCAAAAGCACTGTTTATTTCACTGTTCTTTTCTTAGGCCAATATGTTGTTGTTAGCATATGGTTGAGATAATATTCTTGCTAAAAAGAGTGGTCCAGTGGCAAGTGAGAATCCAACCCAATTTTCAAACCATAAACATAATCAAAAAATAGTAGCTAAATTAAAAAAGAAAATGTAATCTGCATCTTCCATCATGGCCCACCCTCATTTCACAAGCTCTAGTTGGACTAGTTCCATTTGTGCCCAAACTCCGCTCAGAGACTATTGCAGACCCTTCACTAGGAGAGCTGGTATTCAGCTGCTTCACAGCTATGTTTAGTACCTTCTTTAGAAGTGGGATTTTCTTCTCAGTTCTTGTTCCCTTATCTTTGTTCAGGTGCTTCCATGAGACTTGTGTTGTCATGATATTCATGTACATGCCTAAGAACCTAGTTTCATGATAGGGTGATTGTGCTTATCTTCTTTGCCCTCTTCTTCTTCTGTGAGGAAGCAGAAGTCATGTCTTTAATCTGTAAGAGAACCTGAGCACCTTTTCCACCGAATAATGTGTAGAAATAATAGTTTTAGAGCATCTCTTTCAACTTGGGGCTCTCCACTGCTCCCAGTACAACTACTGTGAATTATATGCCTCCCATTTCTTTGCATGGAACTTGTTCAGTGCAATTTATTGGGCCTTGAAATAAAAAAAAAGCTTCTTTACTACAGCCTGTGTCTAACAAAAAATATGACCTGGAAGTGGTGAGTTTATTAATGGGGAAGGAGGCTGAAAGAACACCAACCTATAATTTAGGAAGTATAGCAAGTTTTTGTTGCCAGACAAGGAAGAAGTTGGGAAGGGGTATTTTAGGACATATAACCTCTATTTGTTTTTGGTTGAATAAGAAATAATTCTGTTATAATTCTGTAAATTCTCTCTTCAGGGAGTTCAGGGTCACAGCTGTGGAACATCCTTTTCTCCTAAGATACCATTCACAAACTGTCTTGCTCCTGAATAGTGAAGAAGTCAAAGGGTTTACCAAACAGAAGGGTAGTGTGACCACTGGTGGAACTGTATATGCTCTTCCCCATTGTAGTAGTAATTAAACCAATGCCAAGAGTGCAAAAATGGAAGTTCCCAGTCATTGCTTATTAGTTTTAAACAAAAATGGAAAAAGATTCAGCTATGTCTGACACATCCTGGAAACACAGACACCCAGTAAGATTGGCCCAGCTACAAAGAAAGATATTGTGAGTGCAAAGTGGTTTTTTCCAGGGGGATGATACTGATCTCTTACCTCAGAAACTCATTTTGCTGTGTTGATTTGTTAAGGAGACAATTGTGGCATTTCTGTTACAATAGATAGAGAAAATGCACATCTCTGCAGATGCCTCTGTGCTCTGCCTGCTGAAGAGCAGAGGTGCACTGACAGCTTCTTTGGTGTCAGTGTCAGAGCCTCTTTGGTGTTCTTTGGTTTGGCACAAAGGACAAAGTAATCCATTGATGAGAGCTCTTTCCCAAATTCTCTCCTTTGTATCCTTTTCTTCAAAAAAAATTTTTTTTCCTTTCTGCAGTCTATCAGCCTTTCCTTCTCTGCTCATCTTTCTGCTGCTGGAAAGATTTTTCTCTTCCCTCTTTGTCCATCCCATCATTTCTCCCCTTCATTCTCACCAAGACATCTATTCTGTATGTCCTACTCATGGGATGTTATTCTTTATGCTCACCTCTATTTATCATGAAAAACAAGGGACATCATAGCTGAACGTTTTCGTGAATGATAATGACCATGATGATGTGTATCTAGTACTGCATTGCTGAGAGATCCTTGCTAAGTTATCATAATAACTATAACTAGATAATATCCTAGTGCTCCGTGACTGGTAGTCCGTGTTCAAAGTGCAGAGTCCTACAGTGGTGATTAATGGTAACTCTGAATCAGAAGTTACAGCACTGGTGAGTCTTCAGCACAGTGATGTGCAAACCGGTATTAGAGGAAGTAACCTGTGACGGAAGAAGAGGGATCTGGATGTGTTTAACTGCTCACTAATTCAGACAACTCATTTCTCCCAGAAAGTTCTGGGAATGTTGTATTTTACGTAAGCCTGCTATATGTCCAGTTGTGCTCATCTGTGCATTTACTGTCTGAAATGTAGTGTCTGGAGAATGATGATAACTAACAAGTGAAATTAATACATCTATAGCCAGAAAGCATCATCTGAGTCTTAAGTTTAGCTCAGTTCTTAGTTGTTTATCTACTGATCATTTTTAGGTGGACTTTTGATTCTGTTATATTGTGTTATATAACAAGAGTAAGAGAGAAAGGCACAGGAGACAGAAAAGGTAAGGAAGGATTGAAAGAAGGAATTAATAAAAGAAAATAATTAATTACCAAAATTAGGCTGGAAAAGTTAAGCCCCTGGTCAGAGTTAAGGCTGAAATAGACCTTTTTTAATAACTGATAAGAATACTGTGCAACTTTACTATGTGGGTAATATATTATTTACGATCTCCTTAAATATTAATTTCCTTGCTGTTAAATGCCCCAGCTTTGTAAATGATGTGATACTGACAATAAAGTACATTTTCTAGGGGGGCTTAACTGTTTTTTAAAATGAAAGTGATTTTGGTTTGGATTTATATTGTGAGTGATGCAAAAGACAGTTTTTGCCACCTTTCTCTGCTGTTAGGAAATTAAACTCCCACAGTTCATGAGGAAATAAGATTGCTTCCGGAAAAGTTTCACTCATTCTGTAAGAAATATAAAACATTGGTTCTAAATTACGTCAAGTTCTTCTGCACTCATAAGCACTCCACTCTTTCTTCCCTTCTGTGTCAGCCTTACCTCCCCTTTGTCTCTTCTGTGTTGATTCCTCAGTTGGATAATTTAGAGCCAAATATTTGTAGTTTTAAATTTTTGATTCAGCAACTGAGCAATTGCAGAGCAAACAAAGCAAGTAAGAACATTTGCCAAGATACCTGTTAAAAGTCTGACACTTCTCTGTGGCCCTTTGCATTTGCACTGGTTTTCTTCATTCTGTAAAATGCAGATTATTCTATGAAATAAATATGATGCAGGGACCTGTTTAATGTACAGAATGCATATTTGAGATAGTTAGCAGTTCCAAAAAAACACTCCTAAAATCATTATTAAAAAGAAAAGAGCATCTATGGAGAGCCATCCTGAAAGTGATGTTTGCACGTTGGAAAGCTTTCACCTTCTTGTATTCTGAAGAATTGTTTCCTCAGTGAGAGGTATGTACATTACCATGTAACTATTTGCTGAAATGCAAGAAAGGATTTGTTTTTGTCAGTTCTGTGGGTCATAGCCCTAAACTTGAATATTCACAGTGTAAGAAGTATATATCTATACTGTGATTATCACCACCACTGATATACCAGCTCATTAAGTTCCCTGAATCTTTCATGAGAGTCTCCTGAATACAACAAAATCATAGTTACAGATATACACGCAATGTGAATGTGACATTTAAAAGTTACATTTTGAAGCTCTACCCAGCAAATAAATCTTATAATCATCAATTTTTTTCTGGGCATGGTGCCTTGGGCAAGGCCTGTGTGACCCTGAGAGGCAGCAGGTTAAAACGTTCAATCCATGCTAGCTCTTCCTGAGAGATAAGAAAGACTGGCCTTTCTGAAGACCTCTTTCTGACCAGAGGAGTCACACTTGTACCATCAGAGAGAGAAGCAATACCCTCTGATTTACATGATCAGTTAGAACTTGTCAACACAGATGGATTTTGGTATATCCTGTGACACTTAGTTCACTTTTTACTTCATCTATCCATCCATGAAGTAAACAAAACCACTCCCAGCACTAAAATAATGAGTGAGAAATGACATTTTTTGGTAGACATTCAATAAAAAGTAGGAGGAACTGAATCCTCAGTCTTGTTACTTCCAGTGTGGCAGAGGAATCCAGCAACATGCAACAGACTCCCAAGGACAGTGTCCTGTGCTCACTTAGTCAACTGTGGTCTGAGTTGCTTGGTCAGCTCTAGTTCTGGCCAGTTTTCTGATCAACTCCATAGCTGTATATCACTCTCTCATCATCAGAAGAAATACTGCAGCTTTATGTTAGTGTAATAGTGAATAGGATCCAGCTCACTGTATCAGGGTGATGTGTTTCCAGCATATTTGGGGGAGGGCACTGGTTCAGGTCACGTAACTGTACAATGCTGGCTGACTGTCTCTGGAGTGGGTTCAAATGTGTATTTATTCCTGATTCAGATTCTCTAGATGCACAGACAAATTTTGTTAACTTGGCTGTGAGATGGTCTCAAGATGACAAAGAAGATGAAACCATTTCTGAATAATATTGTTACTGTTGCTCCAGCTACAGGAAATGATGCTTGAACGCAACTGCATGCATTAGAACTAGAATTCCTCCTCCAACAGAACACGCTTTGTTCAGCACCAGTAATACCGCAGGTGAGGACCAAGTGAAAAACCTTTCAACATAAACAGAGAAAACAATATAACACAACTGGCAAGCTTTTCATCTCTAGTGTCACAGGGAGACACTGTCAGGATGAGAAGTTAACACATGGAAGCCAGCTGTAGCAACTAAATGTCTTAAGGAAACTTGTTCTTAGATAATGAAATCCATTCACAAGGAGTATCACAGAAAGTTGGAGTGACCTGATAAAACTCAGAAGAGATTACCAGATTCATTCTTGGAAAGGCAAGAAAGTGAAGCTCAAAGCTTGACAGACTCTAAAAATGATGAAAATGTGACTGTTAATTCAAAAGTTTTATGTCCAGATGTTCAAAGAAGATTTTTTAAAGATAGCATGTTGCATAATATGTTGGAAAACCACCTGTAAGCGTACGTAAAACAAAATAAGACAAAATCAGAAAACCAGTTACACTCAGAAATACAGCTGGACATTCTGTGAAAAACTGCTAAAATTATCTGAGCAGAATTCTGGCTTTATCATGAACTCATTATTAGGAAAACCAGGCTGCTATGCTGCCCCTGGAGCAGCCAGGGAAACTAATTTGAGGAAATGGTGACTTACAGAAAAAGGTTACTATACTGGGTTTATACCAACTGCAGCATATAGTACCTCAATGCAACAGTGCAGCTAAATATAAGACATATTTGATGTGTGCTATGACATTGCTCCTTGCACCTTCCCTCCTGTGTGCATTAGGAGGAGACCATGGAAATGACAAGGGGAAACTTGAGGTCATCTCATAACCCTGTATTTATTAGAGGAGCAGCCTCTCATACCTATCATGCTTGCCTGTGTGAAACTGGCAAGCACAAAATACTGCCAACATAACTAAAATTTTCCTGCTGCTGCAGACTGTCTTGTTGTTATAATGCATTGGAAGCCCCAGGTAACATTATTCATTTTGTTCTTCTGAATAGGTAGAAGCTAGAAGTAGATGAAGAGCTTCTTGTGCTCTAGACATGACAAGTTAAAAGCTTACACTACCCTTTTCAAACATTTACAGTAAACTGATGTCCTTAATTGGCTGTCAAAGTAGCATAAATGTTTACATCATTTGAAGCCCTTAATAAAGTCTAATTAAAGGTAAAATCATTGCTCTATGCATTTCACATGGGCTTTTGCTATAGATCAAGTAAAATCAAGATTTGAACTCAAACTTTTAGGAAGTCCTTAATAAAATGAGTCTCATTAGTGTCAAACTGCTTAATTAGAGACCTGATTAAAAGCCATTTGACATTAATGAGAGTCATTTTATTAAAGGCTTTTAAAATCAGTCCCATATACAGATGCAGGCCGAGTTAAGAAAGTCTATATATGTGTGTGTAACGTATTTGTCCATGAATCCAGCCCTATTCGTGCAGTTGGTCTGCATAGCTCACAGAATAGGAAGATAGGGAGACATACAGAAGATGGCTTACAGCTCATGTTTAAAGTCCATTGATTTTACTGCAAACCTCCTTAAATTTTTTCCCTGCTTTATCTTATACTAGTTGCAAATTCTCTCAAAAGACAGATGCAGGTCCCCAAGTTGTTAAGATGTAAAACTGTCTATATTACACATTTCTTACTACAGTCTCACAAAGAGAATGAACAGTGAAATTTGAACCTTCTTGGATCTGATCTGTTTCTTCCAGCAAGACAACACAAAAGGGGTGTACTGTGCTGGAGGTTTTGACAATGTGAGTGCAGCAGCTCATTGTCAGACCCTCATAATTAGAATATTCTTTTCACATTCAGATGTGGATGTATCCCCTGTCTGTGAGCTATGCGGGGGAGGGGGATGGGGGGATAAAAGCATGCATAACGTGCACACACATGTAAGAAATATATTTTTGCACTCCTAGAACTAACAAATAATAAAACCAATTCTGTTTAACCTCATCTTCACCTTCTCCTGATGTCTACAGACAAAAATCCACGTATCCAAAAGGCAAATTTTTCAAAGTTTTGCTCTTATTATACTGAATTTTTGTCTAAAATGTTTTGCAAACTTAGGTGTAATGCTTGCTGCTATTTGAGCTCTCACATGAAGCCAAGTGGTCCACATGGAAGACAAAATATCTGTGCCATCAGGTTTGCTTTAAGGATATGTTTGGTTTGCTTTGAAAGTTTGGCTGGAATTAAAAAATGTAATTGATATGCCACCAGTTCTTTGTCATGTTACTGCCTGATCTTTGTCAGGTGTGATCTTTGTCTGACTCCGTTTTGTTTACGTGTTTAGAAGATATCACGGAGTAACTTATTTGTTTGTAAAGTTATCTGTAATTTTGAAGCCTGGAGATGATACTTCTGTTTGCTTCACAGGCAATTTGAGATATTTTCTTGATGGCAAATTTGAAAAAGCAGGACTAGAAGTCATTGTTGACAAGGCAGTAAATCATGTTACAGATGACTGTCAGTCTTTTTAATTTTCCTTTCAGTTAAGTATATAAGGGCAATACTCAGATTTTTTGGCTTTTAAGTGTTTCTAGGTCTGGAGAACCAGAATTATGCTCATAACTATGCCTTCTGGGACAGCAGTTTCTTACTTTGTTCACACGGTTCTTTGAAGGTCAAGATCTCACATGCATAGAGGTTTCTAGTGTGACTGAGGATAGATTTTTGAAAGATGCTCTGTAAGCCCACAGTTCTTACTGAAGTCAATATGCTCTTTCATTAAGGAAAACAGATAATTTTCTGCTGTATGTCTTAATTAGTGACCTGTTTTTTCTTTGTGAGACAGGGGCTAGATAAACAGGTGCCTGAGACTAAGACCTTTTTCCTTCTGCAACTTTTAGAATGCAGGCTACTCTATATTTGCTATTCTTTGTGTTGGTTCCCCTCTGATTCATAGTTTGGTTCAGTTATCCACTCTAAACCACTTTGCAGAGAACAGAGGTATATCAGTGTTTGCAGAGTGTGCCATCCTCTTCCTGCCTGGGAAGCAGGAACAGAGCATGGGGTGCAGTTGTGATGATGACCTTTGGCAAGCTGAGATGCAAAGCACCCCGCAGGAATTTCCTGCGGCACAAAGGTATTTAACAAATTCTCCAATTCCATGGTGGGACCTAGTCAGTAGGTGGTCCACTTCTCTGTCTGTCTGTCTTTGCTTATCCTCCTCTTTGGCTTAGAGAAGCTGCAGTAAGAGAGAAAAAAAAAGAAAGAAAAAAGAAAAAACAAAACAAAAAAACAGCTATTAAACTGGAAAGACATGTGATCTGCATAATTGCTCTAATTGCAGCTAGTTCTGCAATGAATAGTCCTGCTGTCAAATTCAACAACGACTTAGGGGAAAAAAATATCTCTGAGTCCTTTACTATAACATGAAAGACATGAAGAAACTCTTACGATCATTGCTATTCAGTTTAAAGAGCCAGTGAATAATTAAGGGGGAAGGGCAACAGTGCCATTGTTGAATTATTAAAGAAAGGATTAAATTGGCAAGCATAAATAAACAAAATTAAACTATGCACCTCTCTGGCCTTTTTGAGTTACACAAATTGGTATATCAGTCATGCATGACAGAGGTAGTGGTTCATCATCAGTAGGAATTTTTAACATAATTGTAGCAAATGTTGTATCAAACATAGCCTACTCCAAATGTTCTGCTGTCTCAGGATTCCCAAAGAAACAAAGAAGTAAAACTACATGACTGTTGGCAGAAGCAGAATGTCATCCACAGACCTGAAGGCAGGGTTTAGAGAAAGGAAAGCCAGCCAGCCCTGACTCTGACACTAACTCTCTGTAGCCTTGCACAGATGGCTCCATGTCTCTTTCTTGATTTCCTTATCTTTGAAATGGGATAATAAAACATACTTACCTGTGTTCAGGTACAAAACACACTTCTTGTGTTGTGAAACTTAGTTAGTGTCTGGATAGTGCATTTGCTATAGAGGAGTAAAAGATTTGTAGGCCTCTTTTAAAATGTGTTATTGAGACATGAACAGTGACAAAACTTCTGTTCATATTTAGGAAGCCCAATTGTACAGAGTGGAAACCTAATGAGGCTATCCAAATCTAGTGCCTAGTAATAAAGAAGTGGCACCTGAGACAAATGTTTGTTACGTGCTTAAGTGTGGCCATGGAGTATGGCCCCCAAACATACCCTGGCTTGAAAAATGAAAAGTGTTTTTCCTAATTCATTTCTACTTTAATTCAATAGCATTAGCACAGAAATAATTTTATTTTCCTTTCTTGTCTTTGAAAAATTATATGCTTTCCTCTTTGTGGTGGGCTGACCCTGGCCAGCAATTAAGTACCCACCAGCCACTTGTTCACTCCCCCCTCATTGAGATGGGGGAGAGGATTGGAAGAGCAAATGTGAGAAAAACCTCATGGGTCAGGATAAAGACAGTTTAATGAGTGAAGGGGGGAAAAAAAGAAGAAAAAGCCCTGCAAAGAACAAGTGATGCAAAGGTAATCACTCACCACCTCCCACAAGCAGGCTGATGCCCAGCCAGTCTCTGGCAACAGCAACTTTGGAAAGACTCCCCCCAAGTCTTTATTGATGAGCATGATGTTATATGGCATGGGACATCCCTTTGGTCAGTTGGGGTCAGCTGTCCCAGCTGTGTCCCCTCCCAGCCTCTTGCCCATCCCTGGCCTCCTCGCTCATAGCGGGCAGAGTGAGAAACAGAGAAGGCCTTGATGCTATGCAAGTGCTGCTCAGCAGTAGCTAAAACACGGGTGAGTTGTCAGCAGTGTTTTGGTCACAAATCCAGAGCACAGCACCATACTGGCTACTGTGAAGAAATTTAACTCCATCCCAGCCAGACTCAGTACACTGTTGCGTCATCTAGAGTGTTTTTTTTCTGGGGTTTGGTCTCATTCTAAAATTCTAAAGTCTTCTCCTCTTTCTATATGTGTACATTGGACTGAGATGCCTCTAAGCCTAGTTCCAGGCACCTCAGACTTTGAAATACAAGTAAGATTCAGACCAGAGGTTATTTCTACCCAGCTTGAACCAAATACTTAGATTCAGACATACCCAAAGTTAGGAAAGTTAAGATTTGCATGTAAGCTTTGTACCTTGGGACCATCTTTTATAGTGAAGATGGATAAAGTAAAGGAAAACAAGATGAAATAAACTCAAAGTCATACCCAAGATGCAGTGGAAGCAGCCTTCTTTAAAAGTTTGAAAACACTCTGCTAATTATTTTTAATCTCTTTATTTTTGTGCAGTTTTGTACTTCCTTGTTCTTTCCATGGTAGAAAGCTAAAGAGCCTGTTCTGGTGAAATATCTGGCCTGCCTGGAAGCGGGAAGTACTGTAAATGGCATAAGAAAGCCTGTACTCATGACATTTCCTGTGCAGTTTTGCTGACTATAAATTAGAACACAATCATGTTCAAAATGTCAACAGATTTTGCTTTGTTCCATGCCTGTCATCATGTCCCTTCTCACATGCTTTACGTCCTGCTCCCTGTCTGTCTATAGGGTACATCTTGGTGCCTGTGTAGTACCTTCTCGCAGAAACAGTATGCTTTGGAAAGGACATCTTCTCTTTTTTTTTCATGATCAGGGGAGCATGGGTACTCAGAATTATTGAGCAGGATTGCTTTCAATAGTGGATACTGATACAAAGTCGTGTTATTATAAGACCAAACGTGGAACAGGCTGGCTACTATTAGGTATTGTTTGCCATTGTTAATATTTCATACTGTGTGATATGTATTAGCCTTCCTTCCCCACTGTTGGTGCTAACCAGTGCCCTAATGGCAGTCTGACCTATGAGGCTGAGAGCTTTATATTGGTGTTAGCATCTTTCCTCTGTTCTCCAGAATAAATGAGCAGCTGTGGAAGACAGGCAGAGAGACCAGCTTCAAGAATGAGGTTGCAGCTGTTTCATGCACTTGCAGCCTCCATATGGAAGCTCCATAAACTGCAGCCTTTGGAGGCCGAGGCAGGGTGAAGCTCAATCCTACCCCACCTTCCAGGTCCTGCTGATGACACTTGCCATCCTTCTCTTTTGCTGGATGTGGCTGCTTCTGTCTGGCCTCTGCTGATGGAGAGTTCGTCCATCTTTATTTGGCACTTTAAGTTGAATCTGGGCACCAAATAAAACAGATGTTCTGCAAAAACTGCTGCCTCTGGGGAAAACTGAAACCTGAATGTACCACAAATAAAACAAATCTGGGAAAAGAGCTGAGTGGAAGGAAGGAACTTTAGAAACCCCTCACACCTTAAACTCTCTGTGAGTAAGGGGGATAACCAAAGAAGATTTACGCTGTACTTTATTTAATTTTGATTAATTGCAAATAAAGGAAGCAGCAAAGAAGAAGACAAAAGTTCCCATTATCTCTGGCAATGGATGGGTACAATAATTCTGAATTTAATAATTTCTTCAGGCAGAACAGAATATCAAGAAAACTTAATTCTATCTGAAGAATTACACATTCCATGGGAAGTTGAAGAAATATATGAATGGTATGATTTTAAACAAAAGCATCAGACAGGAGATAAAATAATGGGACAAAAGTTCCCATTATCTCTGGCAATGGATGGGTATAATAATTCTGAATTTAATAATTTCTTCAGGCAGAACAGAATATCAAGAAAACTTAATTCTATCTGAAGAATTACACATTCCATGGGAAGTTGAAGAAATATATGAATGGTATGATTTTAAACAAAAGCATCAGACAGGAGATAAAATAACAGGAGAGTTCACAATTTCTCCTCGTAAGGCAGACTCGAATTGATTTTGAAATTTTGGGTTCTGAGTCCCCTGAGGAGCCCAGATTTCAAACACTCCAGACTGCTGGGAGGACTTTAGGAAGATACCTGGAATTTGTAAAAGGAGAGATTTCCCCATATCCTGATGAAAATTTATGGAAGGTAGTCAATATTCCAGTAAAGTGGAGAACATAAAAATTGTTACACAAAACACATTTAAAGAAACGCAGAGGACTGCATGTACTGCAGATTTAGAGTCCAGCGGAGCAGCATGGGGCTGTATGAGGTGTGACTCGGCAAGCATTTGCATTAGCACTGCAGTGTATGCATATGGAGTACACCACAGACACACAGAGTAACAACAGCACTGTTAATTCAGACAATTTTCTCCGAGAGTGTTGAGCAATATGGGAAATGATTGGACTATTAATTTGAAAGCAATTAGAGCATCTATTAAATTACTTTGGACATTGTTTCTGGCAACAAATTACACAAAAAGCAGTTTTGTTTACACTGAAGAAAAGCCAGTACCTCTGGAAGTAAACAATTAAACTGTAGGTTCCCACTGCTAAGCTTCTCCTCACTGCAGGCACAGGAGAATAAAATGTTTGGATAGGCAGGAATTTGCTGCAGTACACTGTGCTGAGCCCTGGAGCTTGTCAGTAGATTCAAGACCCCAGAACAACTGAGGAAGGAGTTGAGGACCTCTTACAGAACACCCTGCTCAGAACTGAGAAAAGAGAAAACAGTCTATGTTGCATGATTTGTGCCGCTAGAAATCCCCTTCAACTTTAGGTGGATTAAAAAAGGATTTAGTTAGTTTTATTGTGCTGGGGTTATGGCTCTGTGTTCAGGAATACCAGAGCTGTACACCACCAGGTCACCTCTTATTACAGATTTGGACTGGATCAGGCCGAGAGTATGACTGCATTTCTGTCAAATTAGTTAGAACACATGGTACACTATTTATTCTGGCTTCATGCTCACTGCAGGAGGACAGGTGATATGTGATCTGGCAGAAAATCTGCCAGGACAAAGTTACCCTTTAAATACTTTTTTTTGAAGAAATTTGGATTCACAGAGTGAGTTTGTACTAGCTGAACTATTTTTTCTTATGAGTCTACAACATTTTGTATCCAGCATATGTGCCCTGATCCATCTGTTTTCTTATGAAGGCATGGCTGAGGAATCACAGGGCCAGGAGGAGAGGGTGGGAAAAAAGGTGAATCTCCTTCACTTGTGTATAGATCTCATTCACCAAGGAATATATAAGTAGGAAACAGAATGTAATACATGACCACTAGGTAGGTGGGTCCCTCTTTCTTCCCTTTTGGAAGAGGAGACACACCATATTTGTGAGTTTGCCCAGACAGGCAATACGTGTCACAGGGTGAGGACCCCAAGGCTTTGCACAACCCGATACATGCTCCCAGAAGTATTGCTAGCATTTTAGGGAAGCTCTGTGGTTCCTGTCTACATTTCAGGGAACTGAAGTCAATGAAAGTGTGGGTTTTTAAGTTCAGTTGTTAGGGTGAATAGTTGTGTACATGCTTTCTTCATGTTCTCTGCCAGTTGTACTCCAGAAAACAAAATAAAGCAAAACAAACAAAAAAACCCCAAAAAACTGTGGTTTTGTCTTTTAATGATTTTACCAGAAGTGAACTTTTCCTGGAGAAGCTGGGCATGATATGAGTCCCAAACTCTGATATCCAGTGTACTTGTGACAAAATCTTCCCTCAAAGCTTGTCAGATCAGCATGAGTAAGTGGGAGAAAAGAGCTTTTGAGTAAGACACCCTTCTGTTGCCTCTGTGGCCTTTGGGTGCAATTTCACTGTATTGTTAATCAGATTTAACTGCAGGCTGACACTGAGTGCCCTTCCTCCCACTCCACACCACCTTCACCTTCCTACCATCCTTGCACCAGCTTTGATGTTGCATATCTACAGGGTGCAAACTGGGGAGCAAATGGGATGACCTGACTAAAGGTGACGTGATGTATGCCACAGCCACACACTCGTGAGATCCAGCAAGAGACAAGGGAGAGACATATGTGAAGAATACAGGGCTACCCTATTTGGTGGCATCCCACAGTCAGAATGGATTTAATATGCCATGAAACAGCATCCTTTGATATCTTAATTCCACAAATAATGTAAGCCAACATGAATTGGCACTGTTGCAAAAAAAGTGTGTGCTCTCTTCCCACCAGGACTACTTGTTTCTTCCCCTCTTCCTCCTCCTAAAGGTCTTAAAGCTGTACTTTCTTTCTCTTTTTTTTTAAATTTTTTTT
>NW_008825114.1:7424611-7456567 GCF_000699105.1 Pygoscelis adeliae
AGTTAATTTTAACCTGGATCAGTTCCCCAATCCATTTCACTGCATGGCCACACAAGAGCTTGTGCTGTCAGGACCAATTCTGGGGCATTTGGATTGGTTTATGCCAATTCGAACTACATAACTGAGTTAAAGTACCTATCTCAACTAGGGACAGAGAGAGAGGAAAAGAAGCCCAAGAGACTTAATTGTCACTTTTCAGTGGCGAGTAGTTCACATGCTCATCTCAAAATTGTCTCTGTTTCTCACAGATATGTTGCTCTGAGATAAGCCAATGCACAGATGGTGTTAAGTGCCTGTACTGTACTGTAAACATAACTGACTACAATAAGCAACTATAAACTATTTGTATGTCTACATGTAGAGAACAGTTTGTATGTTTATGAGGTTGATGTAAATCTGTCTGTTTATTGTGTACATTTTTAAATGTTACTCTGTTAGCTTCAAGAGAACGCTGTGACAGTGTGGACTGTGCCTTTAAGGGCTGAGGTTCCCAGGCAGAGATTGTGGGCAGGGGGCTGTGAAACCCTTTTTGTTATTATGCGCAGCCAATTAAAACCAAATAGAAAATAAAGCAGATCCTTTGCAAGAACCTTAAGCCCTTGAATGATCACCGCAGGTGTCATCCATCATTTTCTAAAGAACTTGTAGTCTTAAGAGAAGGCAGGAGGCACTGGAAGGGGACAGAGAGTAAGCAGGTTAGTTTACGAAAATAAGACCAAGCTGTGATACAAGGCACCCTAGAAAGAGCAGAAGTGTTTTCTAAATTGCTTGAGCTCTACTCTTTCCTATGTAGACTGAATTTGCTGCAGGAACTTCCCTTTCCTCAGCATGCCTGTCTGGAGTTGGCTTTGTGGTGATGGCAGCAACAAGCAGCTGCAGTGAGAGGGATCATGTATAGCTACTTGGTCCATCACTTTGCTTGACAGGCCACTTCTGTTTTGTTTCTCCTTCTGTTTTCTTTGAGGAGACAGATGCTGCATGTGTGCAATTATGCTGGGTGCTTTACAGATTTTTCAGTGGACATGAATAGCTACATATGGCCTTCTTAAAAATAGTATATTATTGGGAGAGTTTTTCATTCTGTGTGATAGAAAAGTTTATTTATGCAGGTTCTGGGGAGGAGAAATGGGAGAATTAAGAGCACACCCATTAGCTTAGCTGAAATGATGGAGGATAAATGAATATTGCCTCACTGTCTCCTTAAAAGCAGATGAGAAATCAGTGGGCTGAAATGATACTCTTAATCTGATTTCAGGTATTTTCTCCCTAGGCATCCACATATGGCCACCAGTGAAGACAGGATGAGTCGGCTAGAAAAACCTTTTGTCCAACTTGATATGGCAGATCGTATGTTCCCTGTGCCTGGGAGATGTGGGATTTTGGAGAATGAACGCTGAATAACTCAGTTGTGGCTTGGTGAGCTGATGTAGTTCCTGGAGGGCCAGAGACCTGCTAGAGTTGGTGCTAGTGCAGCTATGCACAGCTGGGAGGGAGAGGGCTCTGTGACACCAACCCTTTCCCCATCAGCATGCTGCATACTTTGCTGTCCCACTGGCTGCTGCTGTTTGTACCACACCCATGCTATTCTCTATATGCTCTCCATTTCTTGCAGTTGTACTGGGGTACTGACAACTGATACAGTTGGTCATCCAAAATACCTGCCCTCAGAGCTTATAAGATAAACCACAGACCAACGATGTCTCTAAGAAGAGAGATTACTTGGCCCTACATGGCCCCAGTATCTCCTGTTCCAAATCATCTTTAAAAACTTAATAAGTAGAGGGTACATTTTTGGGTTTTATTGTTGGTTCTCTAATCCTTCTCTGGAAATGCTGTATAAATTTCAAGATTGTCAGATGGTTTTCTTTTTCTTGCTTTTTGGTTTCATTAAGAAAAATGAAAGACTGATCATAGTGGAGACGACTAATTTTTTCTTCTATTGTACACAAAAATTTGGTAGCAATGTACCTGTGGATTGAAGAGGGTGAGTGCATAACTCATAAAAAGAAAGATGACTGCAAATTTGCTTGTTGAATCTGCAGACCAGGATGTTGCAAGAAGGTAGGAGCTGGGATTACGGAATAATGAACCTCTTCTCCTATTTCTGTCTGTGTGTATCTTCTGCTGGCAAGGCAGATGCATCCAGATGTAGAGATAAAAAGAAATTATTTTAAGAGTGAAGCAATAACATTAATTTTTAGTTTAATAGCAGTAACAGTTACGGTTTAACCATTGTTTCAGTTCTTTCAGTGAGTTAAGTTATGTAAGAAAGTTGGTCACTGAAGTTGTGAGCTTTAACTTTCTTCCAGTCACTTACCTTAAAGTCATCTGGGGCTGCCAGTGGACCTGAAGAGGGAAATCAAAGTCCATTCACCCGCATTTAACACACACACTCCGTGTGCATCAGTTAAAAGTTTGTGCTTGCCTAGCTGTATCAGATCAGACATGCTAATGTTTCAGCTGTTGTGCCCTCATCAGGATGTGTCTTGAACCAACCCTTCACATCATTCTGGAACAGATTTTCACATGTCGAGTTAGAAATGCTTTGGCGGTCATGTCATGTTTCCTGTCATGACAGCTTTTTGTTGGTCTTTTTTTCTGGTAGCTCACCACTGACTAAATAAAATCTGTTATCTCAGGAACAGGAATTTTAGTGGTTGTTTCCTTGTTGTCTCTCTACCTTAAATACTTTTACAGGAATTTTTCTGTTAATTACTTTATTATTCAAATGCAAAAAATAAAAAGGTTGCGGACAAAGGAAAAAAAGGGGGAGGGTGTGTGTGAATGCTACCAGACTGTCTAGATGATCAGATAGTAGTACTGAGTGAATAAGGTGGCTTTCCAATACATTACACTCTTACAGAGACTGAGAGAATGTAATCAGTGAGAATTCCTGTAACTTTGGATATATCTGAGATTGGGGGAGAGACCGAGACAATAGCCCAGGTCTGAACATTCCCCAAATTATGATACTCTGGCTCTAGATAGGGATTTAATTTTTCAAAATATTTGTCCCAGGAAACATAAATCATAGAATACAGATCAGCTTAGCTCTGACAGTAATAATAGCACAGCTGTCTGCCAAAGGCTATCACATTTTAAAGAAGTATTCAAAGTGCTTGAAATGTAAATCTTGTCCATGAACTGGAATTTTTTTATGGTGTAGCTATTGCCTCTTACTGAGTTATTTCAATTTATCTTTTCCACAAGTCCACTAGGTCTGAGGAAAGAGATAAAGCACCAGTTCCCTTCCCCAAAATGCCACTTTTAGCCTTTATGAATGACCCAGGGAGATCTTTAAGTTACAATTATGGCTGTATGGCGCTCAATGCCAACAGCTGTCTCAGACTTCCCTGAGGAGCATAGGCATTCAGTACTTTGCAGGATCAGACTCAAATCTAATAAGGAAAAGATCAAATAATACAGAAATATTTGATTAAAATTTCTTCAGAAATTACCCTCACACCTGTTTTAGATACTGTTTTTCTCTGTCTTCAGAAGCCTGTCAGAAACTGAGTTTGCATTTTCCTTTAATAACTATTGCTTATAAACTAACACCAAAAAGAGTGAGGTTTCTTAATGCTCGCACCCAATCACTAATCAGCCAGCAGCCTTGTACAGAATGAGAATTGAAACTACTAGGGGGGAGCAAGCATCCACTCAGGACTGCAGTGCCTCCCTGGAGTTTTGCAAGGTAATTTGCAGCATTAAGCAGAAGTAGGATGAGTCAAGAATATGTCAGAGCCTCTCCTGCTGATCTACTGGTTTCTTCCATAGGGGAACTGTCCAGCAAAACCACGCCACAGTTAAAAAATAAAATGGTATCCTTTCCTGGAGTAAAAAATACTAACTGCATTGAAAAGCACCTATGCTCAAGGACCAGGCGGTTTTCATTCTCATTTTCTTTCAGAAATTCTGAAAGGAACAAGTGGCTAATGGTTAGTAAACACAGACCCTCCATGCAGGAATAATCATCCCCTACTCTGGATGTTCCTCGCTGCAGACAGATGATATTTGGTGCTGGAGTTGTGATACAGAAAGGTTTAATGCTGGCTTCTTGTTACAGAGCATCAAATTGCTGCTTGTGGTCTTTATTTCTGCCCCAGAAAAAAGGCGGGAAGAAACTTTACTTTTCATAGGACACTTAGTGCGTCTCCTTATGCAGAACGTGTGACAAGCCGCAGCTGAATTCTTAATATGCTCCAAAAATTCTCTGTTTAAGGAAAAAGTTATGTACTGGTTGTATGCTAGTTGCTTTCTGAGCCACAAAAGGATTGAGATTTAATGATTAAATACACACCATGCATTTATGATATCCTATTGTATAGTCTTAAAAATCTGAATAGTAGATTTCAGTTATCTGTCATTATAATGAGCACTTGTAGTTTCCTTATGAGCTGCAAGATCTTTCTTTTAGCCTTGCTTTGAAAACTCTGCTTCAGAAATTTCTCCTGTACTAAGATGTGATGTGTAGTGTCAAATCTCTTGCAACAACCATCACTTTCAGTTACCATAGAATTCCTTGATATATCAAGATTGCTTGATATATATATACAGTCCAACAAACAAGGGTGATAAATGCCTTACAGGTTTCATCAGATGTTTTCATATCTTCCCAGGAGCAGTGTTTCAAAGAGAACAAATCATCCTTATTATGTATGTATGTGAGTGTGTACTGTTTTTTAAAGAGCTACCCCATTTAGCCCATAAATGTTTAAAGCCATAAACAAAACATAGTTCCAGATAACTTTGGGTTTCCATTCAAATCTGAAATGTGAATTTGGTTTATAGCTGAGATAGACTTTGATTTCTGGAAGGTTTTCCAGTGTTTTGGGACTTTTTTAGGAGGAATGGGTAAAACTAAATTTAGATTCTTTTTTTCCAATATTTCACAATACTACTGCAAGTTGCCCAAGCAGTAACATGACATATCAATGCAGATGGGATCCGTCATATCTGATTCTTCCTTCCTCTGCCCTCATCTGCCTCTGTTGCTCTCATCTGCCATTCTTTTGATTCTCCTTCCTATTCCTTCAGTAATCCTGGCTCTCCCTCTCTCCTCAGTTCTCCAGTCAGGCTGAGGGAACCGTGGCTTCCACAGTGAGGGTCCTTGTCACTCCATGGTGTCCCACCTACCCTCCCTTGCAGCATCTTGGGGTCATCGCCTGTACAGACCCATGCTCTTAGCCAGGCATTGTGATTTCTGCCTACTGCAGCCTTTCACTGAATTACTTTCTTCTGACCCTCTTAACTTGTTCTCATTCATTTTGTTAGCTGTTCTTAGCTCTCCTGCCTGATCTCCCCTTCACTGTTCCTTTTTCCTTTTGCTTCCTTGGGGGCTTTTAAAAGGTATCCTTCTTTGCATTTTTTTGCTATTCTGCCTTTCATTGATTTTGCCCTACTTTAGCGTCACCATGCCTTGCTGAAGAAAGATACTGTGAGCATCATGGAGTTTTCAATTCCACAAAAGATTGTCTCTTTTCTTACCCATTTCTCTGTCCCTTGACCAATATCTTTATTTTTCTTTTCTCTTAAACTAGCATGACCTTTCTCCCTTCAATTCTTTGCTATTTCTGAATTTCCTCTAAAACCTCCTGCTCCGTTCCTACCTCCTCTGCCAAGCATTTTCTGCCAAAGAAATTGTCAAGCTTTTTAAAGGATGGAAAAAAAAGTCATTGCTTTCACTCAGGAACCTTTCCCTTTGCTCCACCTGGCAGTCTCTCCTCTTTTTCTTATTTTGTCTTTCTCCTTCCTCTCACCTTAAAGCATTCCCTCTCAGTTCTTTCTTTCACCTGTATTCCTCCTTATTCTCTGCATTTCATTTTCGATGCTCGTTTCTTTGTCCAAAAACCCCCTCTCTTTTCTTTCCTATTCTTTGTTTTTCCTCTTTGTTTTAAACTTCTCTTTTTTTGACTCAGTGGAGCCTGAATTTTGCTTTTTATACGTCACTGAGCTTCTACATTCTAGTCTTCCCAAACTCATCAATGTTTCCCAAACTTCCTGCCTTTTCATATAGCTGAACTTGTATTTTGCCTGCTACCAATCTTTTCCATCGGGTGATTGGTCAGTTATCAGCACTGGAGGGGTTCTTTTCACTTTCCCCTCTGTCCTCATTTGTGGAAGCCAAAGAAGTTATTTTGGATACTATTTAGAAGGTTACACAATTTTGATTTGTACAATCAATTGGTACAAGCTTTTCTATAAATCATAAAGTTGCCATTTTAGGGTCCAGCATTTCAAAATCTTTCCGGCATGGGAAAGAAAGATTTCTGGAAATGGCTCCGTAGCCTTATATGTCCTTCTGGAATTGGCTGAATAGCTGGAAGAATGGTGAGGCTAAGGAGGACAAGTATGCTGTCTGTCCTGTACTTCCACTGCTTATCATAGAGCTCTCACTACCATGTCTTTATTTAATTTTAATAAACAATTATCTGAGAGTTGGTAGTGTTAATTCATCATAAATATTTTTTCCTTCATTTGATTATATTGCATTGCATATGACAAATGTCCTTTTAACTAAAATACAAAAATACTATCACTGTTTCAAAACTGTGTGATGTCTTTGCTGTTGCTGATATTTGAAATGAATGCACTTCACCCTTTTCTGTGGAAATGGGCATTTAAATTCTATTTGTTTAGTTAGATGGATGACACTGATTCAACCTTTCCCCCACAGTGGCTGCAGAAGATGTAAATTCAGAACGATACCCCAGTAGGGTCGTATTAAGTTATGCCCTAGTCTCATGCAAATAAAAATCTTAGTGAAATTTCAAATCAGAGAAGTCAGGATACATCCCTGTGTGGCACTGTCAAATACCTTTTCATGGGGAAAAAGCACTCTTTTTTCAATAAATCTATCCTTTGCATACAAAGAAATGGGGTTGGAAATGTCAATGAGGCAGGGCCAGGATAGAAATGCAAATCCAACTGCTCTTTCAATGGAAAAACATTACATTCAAACTCGAAACCTGATCCTGCAAACCTTACACATAAGGGAGACCTCTGAGTAGGGACCATGCATGTGAAGGGTTTGCAAGATTCAGCCCTGTGATTTGAACTTAATGTGAAGAATCCTTGCTCAGGCGGTGGCATTTACATATTGAGAAGGGACTGTAGATTGCTGGCACAAAAAACATGCACTGAGGTTGTAAAGGTCACAGTGGGAATCATTCTAAGAATTTTAAGGGAAGTTAGGGCAAGAGCTAGGTTATTTAGAAAGAAAGGCTACACAGAAATAGAGACATCTAAATAATGGAGAAGTGGAAGGAATACATATACTGAGTGTTGAACATAAATGAATCAACAGAGAGTGGAACTAGAAGCTCACTTTTGAAAGTGAGAATGTGAATCCTCATGAAGAAAAGAGTTTGAGAGTATTAGTGTGGCTGTATCAGGGCCAGAGCAAAACTGACTGCTCCATTTCTCTTATCCTCTTCTTTTAGTTGCTAACTGCTTGCTGTTTTCTTCTGTAGTTAACTTCTACTTGCACACCTCTTTGGAATTCCTGTATTGAGCATCTCAGAAACATTGAATACACAGAATGTTAGCAATGTATCATGGCTTTTTTGTTATATCTAAAGAATAAATGAAAAGATCATCTAGAAGGATCAGATGATGAGACTCATTTGCAAAAGTGAACCTCAATTTGCTCCTCTGCTTTTGATATGCTGTGGTAACACATCGTATCGTAGTATGGGACTAAGCAAACATTTTGAATGCTGTGTGCAAATACATGCACACACTTTTGAAAATATGTCTTCTCTTCCATTTTATTCCATTCCTTCCAGGCTTGTAAGCAGAAATAGATCTGAAAATATTTATAGTCTAGCATCTGAGCTTATTTTTTTAAATTTCAAATTGCAGTTATTAGAAGAAAGATTTGTACCAAGGTTGTGAAGTGGTTGGTGAAATTGGTATGTTCAGAAGTAAGTGTGAACTGTTGTAGATCTATAGTTTGTCTGTAGATCTTGTCACACTGTTTGATGAGGAGCAGAAGGGTTAATATCCACAGGTTTGTGGGGCATCAAAAGTGCTTGTGTAGTTTGTGTTACAGAAACAAGACCTCACAGAACAGTTCTGATGGAATGATCCTGATACAGCAGTGTATGGTCTACTAATAATAAACATATACATAGCAAACAGAAATTATTTCAGCTAGCTGAAAGCCAAAAAGCAGGCTAAGCCTTTCCAAACTTTCTATCTTCTAACTTTATCCCAGATTATCTGCCAAAAGGGCCAGTGCAGTTTGCTTTAGGTAACAAATCCAATCTCTGTTGGCATAACATCCTCTGTGGGAAAGATTGAGACTACGAAGCCATGCTGTCTGTTTTGAATGCTCCTTTTAAAGCATTACACATGTTCAGGTCAAAGAACATCCAGGCAGAGGTAAGTTTTATAAGCAGAATAGATGACAGTGAGGAAAGGAATAAAATGTTTGAGGATTATATTTACCTTCTGTTTGACTTTTCACCTGTTCTAGAGAGAGAATTTAACTCCTGTGAGCTTATGAACAAGATTTCTACACTCCAAAACATGCCATTCTTGGTGGCTTTTTATAACTGATTTAAGTGTTAGATGGTAGTTACATCCCTTACCTTTCAAAGAGGTTAAATCCAACACAATAACTACAGCTGTTCAGTATCCACATCTTTACCAATCTTCACTCTTCCAATCATAGCATTTTACCTTGGTTTGAATTGAAAGGAAAGTCGGGAAGGATCATGAGAATGGCCCTTCTAAAGACTAATTTGCAGTGTGCATATGATATAGTCTTTCTGCTCACTACTGCCTCTCTTACCCCATCTGGGTTTGCCACTCTTACCCAACACAGGGTAAGAGAAGCCCTTTTTATTGCAATGATTCTTGTTTTAAAAGTGGGGAGGGTTTCTATAGGGTTTGGGTTTTTTTCTTCTGTTTACAAGCCAGTTATACACAGGATCTCTAACTGAGCTCTCCTATATTGGTAGTTTACATTGGAAGGTGAAGTATCTTGTTTTCCTCAAGAATCAGTGGGCCTGATTCTTTCTAAGCACAATCCAGGAATTATGGGAGCTCTTCAGGCACTAGAACTGAGCAGAACATATTTAAAATCTGAGTAAAGGAAAACATTAAGTCCCAGTGCCAAAAGCAGGAGGAGATCTCTCTTCTTATCTCTAGGAGCAGCAGTCTTTCTTTGCTTTTCAAATTATTCTAATCGGTAACCATTTCTATCTCCATTTCCCTCTTCCAAAAGCACCTTTCAAACTTGCAGAAGCCAGACCTGTCTATTCTTTGCCCTCTGTTGCTCAGGTAACGTAGATTTGAGGGCAATATATAAATAATTTCCAAGACGGATAGGAGATTTTGTGATTAAGAGAAAAGGTTCATTTCCCCTTGAAGAACCTCTCTGAATCCTGATCTAAGTACCTCACTAAACCGCACAGGCAATGCAGTGAACTCCTGAACAAGTACCACTGAGCTACTGCAGGATGTAAAGGACTCTATAAGCTGTATCTGACCCAGGAAAGCAGCATGGATTGCAACTTGCTTTGACTTCCTGAAGCATTGTGTCATTGTAAATTACGGGGCTTGGCTTGCTAACATATGCAAAGCACTTTGAGATCAGCAGATGGAAGGATAATAACAATACCTTGCACTTACATTGTTTTGTATTAAAACTGCAGTTGGAACCTGGTTTTAATGGTGTTGATTAATATAATAATATAAACTCATTGTAGTGTAAGCTCACAACCATATTGTCCATGGTGAAGTGATAGTGAAATGGCTGCTTCCGTGGTGAAAATGTTGGCAGAAGCCTTGCATTCTCTCCTGTGTATCTTAACTGGTTCCAACAACAGAGTGTAAAATAGGAAACGGCTATTTTGCACTGTTTATTCCACAATGATATTTAATATGGTAGCCTAGTTATGAAATAAAAGGCAAGAAGGCAGCTCCAGCTTCCTGTTTGACCTATTTTCCATCCTTATTTAGCATTCGAGCATTTAACTCTGGTTATACCTTGCTTTTCTCTTTTGCTTTGGAGCAATAAAAAGGTGTGAGCTGCAATCATTTGCCTCCAAGTCAGTTATAAAGTCTTACCAATCAAGGCAAAACACCACTTTTATAATTGAAAGAAAAGGTATGTGTGTGATATTATTTCTACCCAGAAGGGATGTTTTGAAAGTAAAAGTATACAGCATGGGGACAGTTTACTGCCTGTGTTAGATGGCAGATGCAGAGATGGACTTGAGCCAAGGTCTCAGTTATATAAACGTATGGTTTCTAGAGGTAGGGAAATGTAAATTCTTCCAATGGCCCTCTGTATGAAGAGTTGACCCAGAACTTTGGATACAAATGCTCCTTTGCAGTGTTTGAAATCTGTTCTGTATCCTTTATCATGAGGTCAGCTGTAGCTCAGCGGTGTCAGGAATTAGATGAAAAAAATGTTATGTAACAAAACAGAGTGCAGATCATGTGTGGATGGATGACAGCACTCTATCATCACTGTACAAGTCATGAACAATCAATGGTTATAGCACTGGTTTTGAAGTATTTTGCATCAGTCCATTTTCTTGTTTCACACAGTCAGCAACCATTTCTGAACACTGTTAAAGTCACAGGGAGCAATTTCATAAGGATTTTTAATGTGATTCTCTAACAAAATAATGCCTGTAATATGCTTTCCATCCCCTGAAAAAATTTTTTTCATCCATTGGCCAGTTCTCATGAAAGACAGTGGTGCTGCTGAATATTTCAAGGGAATTGCTGGCTTAACAAAGGGTAGAGATCCAAACTAATGTCCTTAGGCAGTCAGTATGTTCATAGCATTTTTAGCTATTCTCGAGCTCTCTTTTGCCCAATAGCTGTTTTGAGGGCATGAAGAACAGTGGATAGACAAAGGGTCTAGGAACTTGTAGAAAGTGCAGCAAAATATAAGAACTGAAAGTAAAGTTATATTTAGAATTAGTAATCAATGAAAAGAGTGGACAGAAATAGTCTGAGCCAGCAAAAGCAGAAAGCATGAGCATGATGCTATTCTATGCTACTTCAGTATAAATAATACCAGTTTCATTCAGAACCAAACTGTAGTGATGCACAATTACAAATGACAGCACAAGCTGTAAGCAGAAAAGCAAACAAAAGAACAGCTTGTACTCACTTAGGTGGCTCACAACCTAAATTCAGGTCATGTCCTCTGGGTTATACAGAAATAGAGAACCTGGGAGGGTCCATTGCTAACTGGAACATGTAATAGGGGAATGGCAGCTCCCTTCTGCCCAGTGGAAGGCTGGCATGCAGGACCGGGTCAAGCTAACCTTTGGGAGGTTGCAGGGAATGCTGTTGCCATCAGACAGCAGTTTTGGTTGGTCATAGACACTTTTTCTTCTTTGCTTGCTCCTTCCTCCACACTTCTCTCAATCTTTTCACTGTTTCTCACAAAACTCTTCTTTTTTGATCCCTCAGATTTCTTTATGTCCTTTGATCTTTTCCTGGTTCTTCTTTTCTGTCACTCCTTTTTCTTCCTTTTTTCCTTGTTTGTGGCTCCTTTTAATGTAATCCACATTTATTTTGTTCCATGCTACTTTCATCTGTAAAAATATGTAAAACAAATATTTTAAGATATAGGCTGGTCTTTCTGACTAAGCCCTTGATTAAGCCATCCAGGAGATCTTTGTCAGGCTGCCATATGGTGGTACAGTTTTCCCCTTACATTGGTCCTGAGTGCTGTCTAGGTCATGAGCTGCAGCAGTCTCTTTTACCTTAGACTTTCTGACATGCTTTCTAGAAGCACTGTGCTTCTGCAAAAAGGGAATTTGCGTTTGGATTACACGGCACTCTGAAGACCCATATGGACTCTACAATTTTCCAGTGGTTTATGCTTTCTCAAATCTGAAGAAGCCTTCTGGGTTTACACACAGAAGGAATAGCTAGTAAAAAAAGAAACAGAAATGGGTAAAATAAGAAGTACCTGCTTGCTCATTCATACCTCATTTTATCCACGGCTACGGACCACTCCTTAAACACATGTCAGAATGAACCAGCTGTGTCTAGGATTCGTGAAGATTTTTTAAGCAAATCAGAACATGCCTTTTATTCTAGGAATTTTTTTAAACTTTTCCTTCTGCTCCTGATCTCTTCTCTTTCATCCTCTAGCCTATACCTGTACAAGGAAAAAAGATACGTTGTTTTCTTAGTACTCAAATTGGTGTTTAAAGGCCATTTCTTTTTTAACATCCATACCCATTCATCAAGTGGTCCTGATCCATTTCATGTGTTTTCATCCTAATCCAAACTATCCCACCAGCTAATTTGTTGTTTGATTTTGCTGCTTAGTTACTAATCCCTCTCCAGAGTTGAAAAACTCATTTGTCCCAGGTGATAACCATCTCTTTGTCAAAGGTTTTTCATTAAAACTGACATGGAGCTGTGTCATTTCAAGCAGATACATAAACAGTTCCCAATATAGTTGGAGTTAAAGGCTCCCTTTAAAGAAAAGGAAGAGTCACAGACCGCTGGGTTGTGGCATATTTTCCAATCTCTCTGGATCTGTTTAGACTGAGATTTGTCAGTCATTAAGTTCCACCTGTCTCCACCCATTTTGCAGTTCTGTCCCCACTTCTCGTGCCAGGATTTGCACCCATGAAACCCTCCTCAACCCTCCGGGCTGATTTTATTCACTGTTCCAGTTTGTTTTTATGAACAGGTGTTTTGCAGCATTTGTAAATCAGCTTGTGGAACAAGGCAAGTGCCAGTGAAGCACAGCAAGGAGTAGGTAGGGTGTGGAAGAAGGAAGAGGCAAGAAAGAGCTTAGTGAGTTCAGGCTTCTTGCGTAACTTCAGTCTCTCCAATTATATGCCACTACAGCCTGGATCACAATAAGTCTGGGATCCTTTAACTGTAACGAATATTCCCCAAACTGAGTGGGGAGGTGGACACTTCGGAAGGGAGAGCCACCTTGCAGGAAGACCTAGATAGTCTGGAAGAGCGAGCTAACAAGAACCTTTTGCAGTTCAATGAAGACAAATAGAAGGTCTGGGAAAACCTGGGAAAACGTAATCCAGGAGTGGAGCACAGGCTGGGATCTAGCCCGCTGGGGAGCAGCTCTGTGGAAAGGGACCTGGGGGTCCTGGTGGACAAGCAGCTCAATATGAGTGAACAGCGTGCTGCTGTGGCAAAGAAAGCCAACAGGATGCTGGGCTGCGTCAACAAGGGCATCACCAGCAGAGATAAAGAAGACATTACCCCCCACTCTACAGCGCTTGTCAGGCCACACCTGGAATACTGTGTTTAGTTTTGGTCCCTGCTATACAACAAAGATGTGGGCATACTGGAGGGGGTCCAGAGAAGGACCACAAAGATGTTCAAAGGACTGGGAAGCCTGCCATATGAGGAAAGGCTGAGAGAACTGGGTTTGTTCAGCCTTGAGAAAAGAAGGCTTAGGGGAGACCTTATCACCATGTTCCGGGATTTAAAGGGTGGCTACAAAGGAGCTGGGAGACTCCCTTTTTAGAAGAAGTCACATGGAAAAGACAAGGGGTAATGGGTACAAGTTACTCCTGGGGAGATTCCGATTGGCCACAAGATGAAAATTTTTCACATGAGAACAGTCAGCCATTGGAATAATGTCCCCAGGGAAGTGGTGGATTCCCCAACATTGGACACTTCTAAGGTTCAGCTGGAGAGGGTGCTGGGCCATCTTGTCTAGACCGTACTTTTGCAAAGAAAAGTTGGACCGGATGATCCTTGAGGTCCCTTCCAATCTGGTATTCTGTGATTCTATGATTCTATGAATGATAATGATTGCAATTGATAAGTCAGCTTATTCAGGTGCAGCCACATGCTTGTGACAGACTGTGCCATCTAAGCTGCAGAAGGCAGCTCTGTTAGGGGATGCTCATCCACAAGCAGAGAGAGAAATTTGTCACTGCTATATACAAACTGCTCGTAGGTTCCACCTTACCATTTGAACACTTTTAATTTCATAGTTCTGCTTTCTTAAGGAGCAGATCTGTGTCTTATCCAGCTTCTCCTCTGGTTCTCCAGGATATAACTTCAGGGGACTCTTTTTAAGTCCTGTAGAATTACTTGTTACTAAAGTGAGAGACAGCAAGTATCTCTCCCTGAATGCGCTGAATAATTCCTCCACTTAGAGCTAGAGTGTATTAATCAGTATGGGGTTGGTCTGTATTGGTCCTACATATGTTTCAAGGAAAAGCAAGTCTCTGTCACTTCTCCAGGTTAAAAATTCACCACCACACGTAAGATCAGATTGAACACATATACAGGTAAGACTAAGAAGCAGCGTTTCCAAGTAGGTAGGCTGAACTTGTCTTGTACAAAGCAAAAGACAGAAGATACCTCCTAATCAACCACTTGATATGTGGGGCCATATCAAATGCACAGTTGGGTGCCTTATGTGCTGTTGGTTGCAAACATCACCTCCTGCCTCAGAATAAAAAAAGTGAAGGCATGAGCCTATAAATGCAAGGTTATGTCCAAGTCTAACGGAAAAGGCAAGCAAAATGCAAAGCAGCGCAAGACTGTAGTTCTGAATTCTGAAGTGCCTTGCGAGAAACTTATCAGAGGTGTTAATTGCACCATTTGTCTTAAAGGGAGTCAAGTCGTGTCAATTCCTGTGCTAACAGTAACTGTTTCTTCTCTAACTAGTTTCACAGGTAGGTAATTATAATAATAACAGGGAAGCTGCTAGTGATCCCTAACACCTCCTATGAAAAAAGATCCTTGGGACCTTTTTAAAATTGACTCCATTGTTTGCAGCAGGTGTTTGAAAGGTGGCAAGGGAAGCATCCTAGGGCTAAATAAATGTATTTTCTTTCTGTCATGGGATCCAGTTCAACAACAACTTGAGAACTAAAACATGAGGGGCAGGTTTATGTGACATTAGTATGCTATTATATTAAAGAGCAGAGAGTGAACTGCAAGAGTTATATTACTGTTCTCATGTCCAATATAGAAAAAGAAACTGACTTCTTTAATGTCTCTATATTTTCCACAGATCTTTACTTTGCTGCTATGGAGTGTCCCAACATGGAGAGGTCTAGCTGTAGACTGAGACTGCACGTGCTGTGCCTGCACTGGGACCTATTCATAAAGTGTGTCCAAAGCTAAATGAAGCTTACATTGTACAGCACTTCTTATGGTCTTCCCTTCTGCATCATTTGTCTACAAACCCTCTCCAGTGCTAGGGACTTCCTTTTATCTTCAGCATGAACTAGCGAGACAAGAGCAAGCTAATAAGCTGCAATAAATAACTGTGAGTACTCTGTGGGCATTATGTGCAGTTTGTGACAGCCGTGTGAATAGTGTAAGTTGTTTATATCTTTTGCACAAGCATGAGCTGAACTAAAATCAACTCTAAAGGCGGTAGTGGTCAGGGAAAGGGCTTCTTATTTCCTTTTCCCTTTGCACCAGCTAAATATGAGGTTGTTCTGTTTCATAGCAACATGCAAAATTAGTTTGGCTCCTTAACCTTCCCAAAGAAGGCATGGGGCAGTTAAAAGAGAATAAAGGGTGCTGATCAGCCAGCTGAGGGAAAAAGGGAATGCTATCAGTATTAGCCTCAGCTGTAAGATTTAGGCTTTTTTAATTTGATGAAGAATGTGTCTTTATTAAGCTCCAATTAATAAATAAAAGAACAGGTTGTATTTAAAAAGGAGAGGAGAGGAGAGGAGAGGAGAGGAGAGGAGAGGAGAGGAGAGGAGAGGAGAAGAGAAGAGAAGAGAAGAGAAGAGAAGAGAAGAGAAGAGAAGAGAAGAGAAGAGAAGAGAAGAGAAGAGAAGAGAAGAGAAGAGAAGAGAAGAGAGGAGAGAGGTGAGAGGCAGGAAACTGAAGATGCCTTCAGAAGCCAAACATTGGCACAAGTGTCACATCAGTCATCATCACAGTCATCTATGGCCTCATCATCAGTTGCACCTGAGACACACTTTGGCAGCCCTCCAGGGTGTGCAGCATGAGCAAAGATGCTGCAGTTAACTTTGATCGATGTCAGTCTTTCAGCATGTCTGCCAGCAAACTCCTTAATTGTTCAGTGGCAGCGTTATCCTCAGCACTAAATAATTTCTTGGGATTATCACGTGATGTCTTTGCAGAAAGTCAGTATAAGACTTTGCTCTCAGGCCTCTATTTGAAAGGTGTAAATCCTTCCCCTCATTTATCTTATGATCTTAGTTTATTATCTTTTCCATCCCCCTTGCATTTTTAAATGTTTTGCTAAATCGCTCATGAAAGCAAAAGACTAATAGCACTTGCTCTAGGTAGGCGTGATAAAGCAGGCAGGCACTGTGTGTTATTTCTGTATGTCATTTTACTGATAAACCTTGGAAAAGATCCATGCCTCATATACTAGACTTCTGTAAGAAGGGTTTACCTGACATGGAAAAGAAAGAATTGAAGTTCTAAGGGACACAGATTACCAAATGTACTGTGGTCAGGGATGTTTCCTGAATCCAAAGTTTTAGTGTGTTTGCAATCATCCTATATTACTTGTCCTGTTTATGGTATTTCATGTGTCAAGATTTTTCAGTCACACTGCAGAAATGCATGCCAGGTGGGCAGCAAAAAATAGTTTAATCTCATGTGAACTGCTCTTAAGTGAGGAAGAATAAAATCCATAAACTAGTTAGATATCTAAATCCCTTTCATGTCAGTGAGAATTTGACATTAGATTGGATTAGATTGTATTCACCAGCAAAAGTTCTGTGCGTTTGTGCTCCATCAATTGCACAAGTACTGAAAAAAGTTATTCTCTGGACAGAGCAATTTTAAATGACATTTATTATCTACAAGAAGTTTGTGTGTGTGTGTGCTTTATAATTTGATGACAATTTGAACAGATGTCAAAACTCATTTACACTGAAGATGTTCCTGGGTAAAAAGAAACCAAATTAATATTGGAGTTCATCTAAGGAAAACTGACTTTCCTGCCTGAAACATGTTTTGATGACAGTATTAAGGCTTTATTTTCACCCAAAGTGATAATTCTCTGCAAACAAAAAATGTTGTAGTTGAATTTCTTTTTAACCACCCTTACAAACCATACAGTTTAGCAAGTGTCTGTAAGTCAGGGACAAGATAAGTGGACTCAGACAACATCTATATAACTTAATTCATAACTTGGAGGCTGTGCATCAAACAGAATAACAGGCACAAGTTACACAATGTGTTCTTTCAGACTTGAGAGAGGAAGAACATGCCTCTCTCCTGCGTTGCTTTCCGCTATTGGCAAGTTACCATTATAACTATGATCTGTTTTAAATACTGGTACCCTCTAGCGTTCACTCACAGTAAAACTTGTAAAGTACATACGTGGAAGCTGATTCTCTGCTTTTAAATGATATTTTTGTCTGCAATGCATGTCTACATCAGAATGTTCTTTTATAAGATACATGATTTTTCTTTATCTCTGTTGGAGACTTTCTACCTAATGTCTCCACCTGTATATCAGACTATTGCAATGTAGACATAAGGAATTACAGCACTGAGACAGCTGGACTCTGTTTCTGCTACAGTGTAAGGTACTGGGATGCAAAAGGAATTAATTGCTCAGGATGTTTCTTTTTTCTTCTGGACTGTGGTTGCTAGTGGGAACATGGATTCTCCTGGAGGATGTACCTGCGTTCAAAGGAGCATAGTGAAGGTCATTTTACAAACCTGTTTAGATCATCACTCCATAGCCATGGTAAATCAGCCCCAAGAAAACCCAAATTTGTTCAATAATGACAGGTCAAGGACATATTTAAATTATTTGATTTTGTTTGTGATCACAGAAAATAGTTGGGTGGCATACCTTGGCTCTCTTCTTTTCTTAAATAGCCCCTGATTAACTCCAGAGGCTTTACAGGTGTAACCAACAGTAAGTGCATTCCTAGAGATTAAATTCTTAGTATCTTCTTAAGTCACAGAAAAATGGCATCTGAAATTAATTGCCCAGTAAAATCACAATAGAAAACATAGAATTTTGTTGTTCTGTGCTATGTGGGTGCTTTTTAAGAGTTAGTTGCTTCGGGTTGTGTTTTTTTTGACAGGAAGTTTTGGGAAGGAAGAAAGCTTTCACCTGTTCACTGATGATGTCCAGCTGCTGTAAGTAGAAAGATTAATTTGCAACAGTGTTAGTGGTGTGAA
Organism: Pygoscelis adeliae; assembly: GCF_000699105.1. Classification (NCBI taxonomy): domain Eukaryota; kingdom Metazoa; phylum Chordata; class Aves; order Sphenisciformes; family Spheniscidae; genus Pygoscelis; species Pygoscelis adeliae. The sequence goes on from NW_008825114.1 coordinate 7,442,732, forward strand.
TTATGACACCTTTGCAAGATGAAGTGGAAGTGTAGAGAGTAAAGAGCAGTAATGTAAATATCCATGTGGAAAAGGTAGGGAATTGATGTGAAGAAGTGACTTTTAAAAGATATGATAAAGTTAACACAAACCATTAAAATGTATGTCTATCTGATAATATGAAATATATGAAGTGTTTCTCAGTAAGAAACTGTCACTTACAATAGGAGCTGTTGGCAAGCTTCGAACTTCTCCCTGTTTGGCAGCGTGAGTTCTCTCTGTAGTGGACATCTAATGCGGTTGTTCAGTAAAGCCTGGCAGTGCCGGCTGCAGGAAAGATGCCAATCTACTCCTCAAATGTTGGTTTGATATTGCAACCAGAATTTCAAACTTTATGTCTGCTGCCATTAGTGACCTCCTTTCTGCAAAAAGGAAACTGTTCAGTTGCACAGGGCTGTTGTAACATTGCACTGCCCTTTGGTTGGGGCAGGGCAGGTGCCATGGGCTAAGGTTCCCTGAGTTGTCTTTTGAGGCTTTGGGTTGCTTCGGGCATTTGTATTTTGAGAGGGCATTCATATCATCTGATTTTATGCTGGTAGCTTTCAGATGCCTTGATTAGAGCAATAGGAACATTGTTTGATCAACCGTGCATCCACAGTAGACTATGCAAATGTCTAAGTAAGGTGCCTGCCTTGTCCATTTAACATGTAGGGAGACAAAAGTTACACAGGGAGAGAGAGCGTAGCACTGGAGGGCTGCAAGTGTCACACGGTGAGCTAGGCTGCATTCACCTCATGATCTGAGCTTAATATTTTGATAGTTCCAATCTCCTTTCAAGAAACCTTGAGACATGTTTTGCTTCTGTCTTTCAAATGATTTCTGAAGGATTTAGTGAGTACTCATAAAAAAGAAAAATAAAGGAAAGCAAAAACCTTTAGTTACCTGGCTTTGCTTTTCTGGCCGAATTTAGGTTTAATTCAACAAGCATTCCCTTTATTATTTATTAGTAATATTGTTGAGTGCTTTTCAGTTTGAGTGAGTAAAGACTGGCAGAGGCATTCCTCCTTCTACAGATGGGGAACTGAGGCACAGAGAGATGAAGTGGTTTAATCAAGGGGATGCAATAAGAAGGGAAATGAATTTACATCTCCCATGCCCAAAGATACAACACAGAGATAATCTGTCCGTCTTTAGTGATTCCCAACCAAAGCCTATGTGAATCTTTAAAATGTATATCTACGTATGAAAGTTATACTCTACAAATCATGCGTATTAATGAATTATCTTCCTTCCTTTGTTAGTGGCTGGAGTGATAATATTTTAGAACAAAGTATTAAAATATAAAGAGAATCAGTAAACTGATGATTGAATAAATATTACTGGTCCAGCTCCATTTGTAGCACAATTCATGTGACAAATATATCGTCATTTCTAGCACTTACAAAGTCCTTTGGCATGCCAGTATATTGCAATTCTGCCCTGAGATTCTACTTGTTATTCAAAAATATTTTATTAATATTTGAATGTGGTGGTTTTTTAATACTTTGTGCTTTTGTTGTCAAAAGTTTCTCTGCAAAAGAAATATTTTTTTTACCTGTTTCCTTGGTGGGAGGGGTAAAATTCAACCTTTGGATGAAAACCAGTTACTAGATCTCTGCTTGGCATACAATAAACCCTACAGCTTCTTTGCATCAAGAGTACTATGTGTTAGAAACACTCTATTTAATAACACTGAGCCTGCAAAACAGTAATTGCCTCCTATTCACACTGACCCTGGGGATTTGTCCCTTCAAACTGCCTTATATAAAGCTGTATTCGGCAGACTGGGATTTGGATCAGCAGTGCAGATGGTACAATAAGTAATAGCTCATTGGTTTACATACTGCAGCGAGAAATCCCCCTCTCACACATTGCTGTGCTTTATGTGTACAGTCTCAATGGATTTGTACACATTCTTCTCCTTGCTTGGTTTTGGGCAAAAACACAGTATGGACACAAACCTACTTGAAATCAGTGAGGAGGCGACATCACTGTATAGCTAGTGAGACCTTGGAGAAAAGCAGCTGGCAGAAGAGGTAAGTCTGCCTTTCTTTAGCTTTTAGAAGAGAATTAAGACAATATGATGTTTTCCAAAGCTTTTGGCAAAGAGGGCTGCCTGCTTATGAAAAGTTCATATAGTAACGGAAGTGGACAAGACAAAGGATTTCAGTGATCATGTAGACAATAGGGACTTATGTGAGTTTTTGGCCTGGTTTAAACGGAGGTTGCATCTCTCTAAAATACCACAGTGTGCTGCAGGAAAATTTGTCCATCCTTTGGACAGAAGTGGTGTTAGCCTACTGATGTGTTTGTCGGTCTGTGTTTGCAACCCATTCTGGAGGAGTTCATAGAGAAAAGGGTACTGTACCATCATAAAGCAATTCTTGGCTTTCTGTGGAAGACCTCGATTTGTTAGCATCAATGGCCAAACACTGGTTATCCCATAGCAAGGTAGCCTTACAATTAGTTTCTTGTGTGTCTGAAATCCACTGGTCCACTGATACCTGGGTATTTTGGATATAGGGACCTTACTGCAGCTGGAATTTGTTCACAATTAGTCTTCATGTCAGGGGATATACCATGGTTTTTTCCTCAGCATATGCCAAAAGAACATGTTGGCCCAGAGCAGAGACACTGACTGTAAGGTTTTGCTGAGTGGATATACAAAGATTGAGACCTCATACCAGTGAAGAGATGTGCACCCAGGGAAGAGTTTCTGGGCAGTGAGTCTGGTCTGTCTGGTCCTGTTCCAGCATCTGAACTGGCAGATCAAAGTGGTAGTGAAACCCGAAAATGTCATTGCAGATCTCCTACCCTGCAGACCATTTTTTGCCACTGTTTTGTTCCTCTGGATTCTCACCTACTAGTGCTGCCTTTCTGAAGGGCACTCAGCTCCACAGCACCCAGGAAAGGCAACAAATACATATTTGATTTTTCTGACTGTGTGATGAAAAGTGAGAAATGTAAGGTTGTTTGCTTTTAATTTTCTGAATCACAGCAAAAGAAAAGATGCAATTTTTGTCTTCTTGATCTTCATTCTTCTCTGTCTCTGCTTTGCTCAAAATGTACCATTACAAAGGAGTTGCTTTATGTTTCAAAGTATATATAAAAATATTTTTTAAAGCAGTTTAATGCACCAGCTGTCTTATGGATGTAGCTGTGGTTGTACAACAGTATCAGTGATGGCTTTCATGTTGGAAGATTGGAAACTACATGAAAACCTAGACTGAGAGGACAGAGAAGGAGTTAGCTGAGTCTAATTCTGGCTGAAACTGCTCACTTGGGACATGGAGCCATTTTAACATCAGCTCAATGATAGGCAGATTACTGGTCAGATCAGGTAAGTGAATCAAAAGAGCAGCAAGGGAAAGTCTGCCAGGAGAAGCAACAGATCATTTGAACTTTCTAATGCATAATAAATTTTCCAACATCCACAGTGGACTAAAATTGAGGCTGTAAAAATGGTATGCTTCAGTTACGATGCAGCAGCATAAAGCCCTACCATTGTGATTTGTACAAACCACAGTGTCCTTCCAGCAGAGGTAGCTCAATACCAAATCTTCATTTCTCTTGGCTTAGAAAGTGTCAAGATGTAGTATTTCTATGGACAGGGAAGTGGATTTATTTTCACTGGTGTAAAAGCCATGAAAAATTGCAATGTTTTGGATACCTCTAATATGTTACTGTCTAGTCCCAGGTTTGGATAACTTACACTGATGCATGGGTGCTCTGAAATCTGTTAAGTGGCATGAGGAAAGCAGGTAGGACTCTTCCAGTACAAGACTGAGTAGCAATCAAATGAAATTAGCACCTCCATTTCAATGCACCATGTGGGAGACTGGAGCTACTGCCTGAGGCCATTACAAGCACAAGAAATTCACCTTCATTCCAGGAGAGACTAGATGGGCGCTCCAGGAGAGAGATCTGCAGGGGCTGGCTGAAAAGGCAGGCCACTTCAAATTTGCCATGTCCCCTGAGCTGGAAATAAGAGGCTAACAGAATAGCAGGGGGTATATGACATGGATGATGGTCCTCTTACTCTGCTTATTGCTGCTGGAGGAGACAGGCCAGTGGGCCTGGACTCTATTTTTTTTTTTTTTGCATAATACTGAGCTGTTCTTACATTTTAGTAAACTTCACCACCCAGCTAGGATCAGTCAAGCCCATATAAGGTAGTTGACTGGAAGAGGAAAGGGAACAAGGGAATTATGATTCTTCTAATTTTGAATGCCGTTGGTGGTAGAACTAGTTGTAAAACCTGAAGTCTAGCAAGCAGCATGTGCTACAGTTGTAAAAATTAGTGCTAACCTGACAGTGATGTTACATCCTGTGCTGGTTTTCTTGTGTTGTTCTCTGGTTCTGCCCAATCTGTTTATCAATGCCTTTAACGGGAAAAAGTTGGTTATGGAAGCTCTGATCCCTCTCCCTTCCCACACATTTTCCTTGTGACCTTTTTGTGTGTGTATGTAAACTATCAGGATAGTTTTACCACACCTGGATTGATTTGCCAGTGTCCAAATTAAAATTAATAAAAACACTTGTGCATTCAGGCTTAGCTGATCATAATCTCCAGCTGCAATATCCAGTACTCCTAGGAAGAGTTTGAGCCAGTAATGCCACTTGTGAAAAAACTTTTACTCTACAGAACTAGTTTTTGCAAAATCTTGAAGGATGATGTAGAACTTTTTCTCTCCCTGCATCTTTCTCAGTATGCCAGTCGTTGTTGAGCCTTGGCTGCCACAGCAAATGTAATGCCAGTATTGCAGTTTTCAGGGACTTCTGCCCTGGGTTTTCTGTGCAGTGCACTTTGTGTTTATCTGATAAAATTTGAGACTAGACAGGGTGACTGCTTTTGACCTAGAAGTTAATTTGTTCCAGGTCTTTCAGCAATCTTGCTCTGAGGACTTTGTCCAAGATGCAGGTCACCATGGCCACCATGTAGTGTCTAATCACGGACTTGGTTAACACCCTGAGATTTCAAGACCAGTTTACAATCATTAGTGCAATCATAAACTCTTTTCTTGGTCTCCCTTTAGGTGCTTTTAAAGGTATATTTGCTCTTTCTTTTGTGAAATTTAAGTTTCCCTCACATTTCTTGTCTGCTCTAAATGCCTCTATTCTCCTTTGATAACTAAAATTGTTGAAAATACTAAATGATCCTGGCAAGAGCTAACTCTTGCCAGAAATAAGATTCCCTTCTGCTTTAATTTCTGTTGTGCTAGTGAAGATTGCAGATACAAAATTTAAGGAATACTGTAAGCTTTCTCTAACTATCTTTAATATTTGTAGAATTTCAGCTCAGATGAAGTTTAGAAAAGTTCTGGTTTTTCTCATTAGGATTATTTTCCTGATTTATATTTTTGCCTGGTGCCATGTCCTATAGACCAACGGAGGTCCATTGTATGGAATGTTTCCTAATGGAAAAGTTTTTGTCACAGGAGGCTCCTCATAGTGTAATAGCCAGATCCAGCAGGCTGGACTCATGCAGCTGCCAGTGATAAGGATCCAGAAGAAACACAGTTTCTCTGAAATCAGCAATGTTACACTGGTGTTATCAAGAAGAAAATCTGAATAACTCATTCTAAATAGAACCTTGATACTTGGGCAGGAGGGAACGGGGAAGGGAGAGTAGGGACACAAAAATATACCAACCAGACCTTTCACATCAGAAGTGGACACTGTTTTCTTTAATGTATGTTAAATGCTTGTCTACAGGTACACCTGTTAGTCTGCAGTGCAACAGGTAGAGGACTCTGGGTTTATTGTATTAAGTCTGACAGTTTCTGACTTATCCTAGGGATGATCTACAGGAGAAGAAAAGCTAAGCATTTATCCAGGACAAATTTAATGAAGTAGAAATTGATTGTACATTTTGTTGGTGATTCTTCTTCAGCTGTCATCTTTTTGCTGTTCCTGTAGGCTGGACTCTGATCCTCTTGTCTGGGATCACAAACTAGTTCACGCTCTGTCTCAGCATTTGCCAATTACTACTATTCAGAGACAGCCTAGAAAATATACCTCTAAACATACTGTCGGACTCCTGAAGCATAAATGTAGCATCTACTAGTCAGGTTTTTAAATTTCCCAGTGGCAAAAAAAATTACTCAGCATCAACTTTCTATGTAAAGCCTCCTCTGTTCTACGCAATGCACATACTGACATCAGTGTAAACAGGAACTTGCAGCTTCTTTTGCCATGATTATTATTACTACTTCATTTGGTCAGCTCATATCATGAGATATCTCAAGAGGACAATACACTGAGATTTTTTCCTACAGAAATGAAAATAATTCTCTTGGAAGAAGGTGATATGATATTACAGGGAAGAATTACACAAAAAAAGGACATTCTTTCTGCACTGATGTTGTTCAATGGCAAGTAAGAGCCAGGGAGGTACAATAGGTCAGGTAGCAGGAACTGTTTCAAAGTAAATTATCTGCTTAGTTACGTATTCAGAGAGATGGGGAGGAAAAGATGTAGAACAGGGTGAGACAGTTATGCTATGCAGACCCAATTTGTGGAATGTGGAAATCTACCACCTTGCTCAGCATGGGTCCTGTAGTCCCAATTTCTTCAGCTTAGTTCTTGAACTTTCTGCAGGACATGCAAGAAATTACCATGTCTTGGTTTACTAACCAAATTGACTTACTACCATGTTGTAAAGATTAGAACATGTAAAAGTACTTTGATGGCTAGCGTATAAATTTTTGATGATATATGTTCACTACTTTGATTTTTGCAATACTTCCAGCTTGCATGCAGCACTTCAAATGTTCCTGCAGAATCTTGGCTATTGCCATACAGGGTGATTAGTTATTAAATTACTACAACAATAAGAATGATTATTTAGCAGCCAGGGTGTATCAGAAACTACTGAACATTTGCATTTGTATGACACATTATCACTTACAATACAACAGAATGCAGTTGAGCAGTGTGGAGCACTATAAATCTTGGTTCAGAAAACAGGTTCTGGCTTTGTTGGTCATACTCCCATAAAATAGCAGTAAAAGATGGCAGGTAACACCTGATTTGGGAAAAGAAAAGAAATGAAGCCAACCCTTCTGTGGTGGCTGACAATACTGCTACTCCAGACTGCCATTAAAAGGAACAGGCTCAGTATTATGCAGAAAAACATTGAGCAGTAGTTCACTTTCTGCGCAACAGGACACATAAAAGATAAAGTGGAAATCACTCTGGCATTCTGATGTAGTTTCCTTTGTAAATAATGAAAGAGGAGAATTTTACTTTTCACCACCATGTGTGCGTGCTGCCAGGAAACAAATACATAACTATAAATAACTACAATAAGAGAGAACATATTTACTTGGCACTATAAGCATGCTTCTAACAAATCACTGCTTTTCTGTGATGGATACAATATTGCAAAGGCTCAGTGACTGGCTGATTGGTAATAGTGCAGAAGAGTGAAATGCAAAGAAGCTGACAAACATTATTAGGAAAATGTTTCATTCATACTGATTACAATATTCGTTTCAAATCACACTGTCAGTATGTAGTGGCAGTGTTTATTCTGTGTAATTCTGTTGTCAACAGAACACCTGCTTTGAGATGTAGAAAGTGTATTAGATGTCACCTTGTCATACAGGGCCATCAAAAGGGCAGAGAATTGCTTAATGGACAGTAGTACTCAATGAAAATTTAAATAACGTTTCTGAAATGTGAGAAGTCTCTTAAACCAGTCATTTTAGACAGATGGTTGTCTACAGGACGTTGAAATTGATGGTTAATGTTAGTAATGTATATCCAAATTTTAAGACAGTGCAATTCCCTTAATTATGTTAATTAAGTAGACAAAACTAGCATAAAGAGTTTATTTCAGTCAGATGTCTGTACATATATGCACGTAGTCTATCAGTTGGGGATGCAGCTGTGAATGAGCATATTCAAGACCTCCTATTTAGCTTTGGAGGGGCAGAGGTTTAAGAAAATCTATGTGATTATAAAGACTGAGGTGCAGTGGTTACTTCTTTTATAATTTGCATCCATTCTGATTTGTTTCTTAACAAAATAGGATCATTTTTACTTGCAGCAGTAAGCATCTGTCAGTATTGCCAACTATTTTGGGGGCAGTAAAACCAAACAACACCCAGCTTTTTACATTTGAGACCATGATCACGAGAGCAGACCAACACATAACTGTGTGTATCCAAAGGTTGATAATGAGTTTACCTGCTGGGAACAAAGTAGGAATTGGATAGAAAAGGATCTACTTAAGGATTTATGTGAAAGCGTTTCATTAATGCCTTAATCTACATTGATTTTTGGTATCTCCAAACTAAAGTTTAAGCCTTAGCATTTCTTTTAAAACGTATTCTCCTAGGACATAAAGCTGAATGTGATTTGTAGTAATACAGCAACCAGATCTTGGCCTGATCTTTAAAACGTCAGATTTATTTGTGACATTGCGAATTCAGTTCCCCAAAACTCCCTTGAGGGACAGATTTGATTGTTCTTCTGATCTTGTTTGTGCTGGTGCAAATCTGGAAAGACTCCATTTACAGCTGTAGTAAATGGTGTTTCAGTGGTGTAAATCTGCTGAGTTTAGCTCCAGTGCCAGTCAGAGCTGGAGAGAGACTTTTCCTTTCTGGACCTCCAAACATTTTCAGAGACTGGCGCCGGTCGTTCTCAGCTACCTTTCTGCTACCCTGTCCCCAGGCTGGCAGGGAACCAAAACAAAACAAGGCAGCCTTGCAGCTTTTCTGAGTCCTGATGGCCCTGGGTCTGGACTGGTGCAACGACTCTGAGTCAGGAGGATGACTGTGAACTTCAAGCCCTGAAATATCTGGCCAGTCTCCATGAGTTTATTAGGAATTGAGGGAGTCACTGCTTCAGAAAATCACAGTATTTTAAAGCAAGGGGGGTGGGGGCTATTAGAAATTAGTTTGCTCTTTTGTTTGGCTGAGACATTAACTCTTATAATCTGGAGTATGTGTCAGATGACCTGAAGCAACACTAGGGACTTCTAGTATTACCTGCAGAGCGCAGCAGACTTGCAGAACAAAGTGGACTGACAAATACTAATCCAGTTTGTTCCAAATAAGTACTGACTAACCAGACCCCTGTCTTTTATGAGTAACGACAGCTCCCATGGTCTCCAGTGGAAGATGAAAAGCAAAATTTTACATCTTGAAATAAGTTCTTTCTGCAATTTACTAGTAAATGTTGCAAAGCTTCTCATCTTTTGCTAGCATCTCTGCTGGTTGAAATTCAATGAAGATAAATACAGCTACGTTTTAACAAGTAAATTATATTTATGTAGCTGCAGGGCTTTGGCAATACAAAGGCTGGCTTTCAAAATATGATAAAAACTCATCCTCAACATACATTTCAGGGAACATAAAGGCATTTCTCGTTGTGTAGGACAGTCCTCTCTGTTAAATGCTAATTCAGGTGGAATTAATTTCTTCTTGTGGGCTGTTCACATAGTGTGATACTGAATTCACAAATCAGCAAAAACAGTCATAATTTTGAAGGCTTCATTTTATAAATAAAATGCTGGTAGCTGCCTTTATTTGACTTTCCAGAAACGCAGAAGCAGAAACTACCTCACAGTAACCACACAGCTCCCTTCCTGCCAGAGACCAAAATACCCAGTGATCCTTTTTTCATTAAAAATATATATTCCTTTATTGACATTTTATTAAGACATTAATTGAAGTGGTGATTAGGTATTAATTAATGTTAATTATGATCCTAATCAACAAAAAAATAGTGGAGCAAAGAGGGAGCAGAATGGCAGGAAGGTAAAAAAGGAAAGTGAAGAAATAACCTGTAGGTCATCCTATGCGTTCCCTGGCTGGTGCTGTGCTGTTCTCCACAGTAGATGTCTGCCAGTGTTTTTTCCTGGTAAGGTGTTTGCCTTACCAGTAACAGGCACTACTTTATCACTCTTGCTCTTTGAGCTTCGGCTCCTGCTTCTTACTCTAGCTGGCTACTTTGAAATTCAGGTTTTGTTTTCAATTCCCTGGAAGTTATCTGCCTTATGAACAGCAGATTAGGGAAGAATTGCTCTGATTCTTGTGTCCATGAATAGGATTCGACAAAACAAATGTATCAAGACCCTGATTACTGAGCCTTTTTTTTTTTTCCTTCAAGTCCCAGGAAGGAAAATGAAAGACACACGCAGACTGCAGATGTTGATTTGCATGTTAAAGCATAAAAATGTGGAGAAAACAGGAAACATACCATGAAAACATAGATCTGCACTCATGTGTGATAGAACTGATCCAAAAGGAAGAACAAAAAATAATATACTTCATGGTGTGTTGTGGCTCCCTACATTGCCTCTTAAAGGGAGCTGCTGTAGAGTGCCTAGGTGGACCTGGCCACTGCTTTGCTGTCTGAAGCAAGAAGATACAGACCTGCAGAATTTGTCTTGCATCCCTTTTGGAGTCTACAGAGAGGTAAGTGGACCTGCAGTAAGGAAAGCAGTGAAGCAAGCATGTTTACTGATGAAAATTTGGCAGAAAATTGCTCCCCCATTTTGATCAATGCCAGAACTCTAAAATTTAAATCCAGAATACCATCCTTTTCCCTGATCTTATATGGTGATGTAGTGGCTCTACAGTTAATTAAGAAAACCTTTTGACTCTTCTTTCTTGTCGTGGTTTAACCTCAGTCGGCAACTGAGCACCATGCAGCTGCTCGCTCACTCCCCCCTCCCCGGTGGGATGGGGGAGAGAATTGGAAGAGCACAAGTGAGAAAAACTCGTGGGTTGAGATAAAAACAGTTTAATAATTGAAATAAAATGATAATAATAATAATGATGATAGTAATAATAATAATACACAAAGCAAGTGATGCACAGTACAATTGCTCACCACCCGCTGACCGATGCCCAGCCAGTCCCCGAGCAGCGGCCCCCCCCGCCAGCTTCCCCCAGTTTATGTACTAAACATGACGTCACATGGTATGGAATGTTTCTTTGGCCAGTTTGGCTGTGCCCCCTCCCAGCTTCTTGTGCACCTCCAGCCTTCTCAGTCGGTAGAGCATGGGAAGCTGAAAAGTCCTTCACTAGTGTAAGCATTACCTAGCAACAGCTAAAACATCGGTGTGTTATCAACATTGTTCTCATCCTAAATCCAAAACACAGCACTGTACCAGCTACTAGGAAGGAAATTAACTCTATCCATGCCAAAACCAGGACATTTCTACGTACAGTTTTCAGAAACTAGTTTCTTTCTTTCTGCCTGCATGTAGAAGGGATAATAGCCTCAGTGCTAGGAATTTTGAGGACACAGTATTTTTAGAGTCATGAGACTTCGGAAATTCAGAGACCTGTCACTTTTCAAAAACTGTTGATGCATTTTTGTCACTTCATGACTAGATAAAAAGGTCAATTTTTTTTCACACTCCGTAGCAAATTATCCCTCTTTCAGAGCAATGTTATCGAATGGATAATTCAGTCCTTAAGAGAGAAGTTACAGATCTACTGGGCAAGCTTTTATGTATTTGGTAATTTCCTCTTTATCTTACTGCACCACTGCTATTTTTATTGTAAAGATGTCTTTTCTAAGTACAGCTGGGACATAATGTATTACCTTCTATATGCAATGGTTGTCTTTCCTGTTACTGGTAGAAAGGGAAGTCTTAGGAATGTTGCTTCTATCATTGACATATTTAAGGCATGTGGGCTTTGGAAAATCAAACAATACAATACAATGAGGGGAATAAAGTAATTGTTATCAGGGATGGGAGTGATGTATCTTAAAAATATCTACTGCTGTTGACCACTGCCTGATTCTGACTGCTTGCTTTTGCCAGCCAGAAGGAAGGGTGGCAGGCTGTGGCAAGGAAGATATTAATAATACCTAACTTTATGCAACTTAGTCATCTAAAGAACAAGTCAGTGCATGAGGAAGGCTCCAAAATTCCTCCTCATTCCCACCTTTCTTCTCTGACTCTGTAGTCAGATTCCCACACTCCGCATTGAATCTCTTCCTGTGCATTGCCTTCAGATTTCTAATAGTCACTTTATGCAGTTTTTTTTTCATGGAGGTCCTACTATGCCTTTTTTCTGTCATAATTGTTTTCACATCCTTTTGTTCCAAGTATTCTCCTAACCCTGGCAAGAAGATGTCCCCCTTCCACATGAACTCAGCTGTGCAGTCCAAATACTTGGTCCATCCTGATTTTTGCTGTAGGTCTGCCTGGGACCTGCAGTAACTGAAAGAAGGTAACTAATGTACATGTCTTCAATTTCCTCACCTTGTGGGGCAGGGTGCGTGTTTGCCTTTCCCCTGTTTTCTTCCATCCTCTATGCATATATTTTATATCATGTACCCATACTGTAGTCTATGGAAGCTAGGATTCAGCCCTCCCAGTCCACCCTGCAAACTTTGTCAATATTTTATTGAGGCCTCTTTACACTGACGGCCTTCAGGCAGGAGGCAAAGGGATTCCAAGCATTTCAAAATTCAATCACTCACTCATTGGCTCTTCCTAACACACTCAGATAGGGTGTCTCCCCTGCTAGAAATAGCCTGTGGGCTATTCACTGCTAAGTGAAAGAAAAAAAGTGCCAGTGAGCCACAGCCCACCGCTAGTCTACCCTCATGACACTAGTGACGGTCTGTGGGAGTAGGACTCTGTCTTCAGTAATTCTGTCACATTTGTTTTAAGTCGAGCAGATGCAGGCCAGGAGATGCGAGCTGTGCTCCAGCTGTCACTAAATAAGTGTGTGTGTTTCTTCATGAAGATAACATTGTAAAGATGTATCCCTTTTCCTCCTCACCACCTTCCCAACAGAAAGCAGTGTCTGGTTTTTGTTGTTGTGTGCCTGGAGTGCTCTTAATCTGTACAGATGGGAAGGAAGCAGATACTGTGGTTTATTGTGCAGCATTTGGGTTGTTCTACTGCTATCTCATCCTTCTTTTGTATCTTGGAAGCTCTAGAGAGTAGGAGTAAGTTATTAACTTCATGTTTGGACTGAGCTCACACACTAGAGCTCTGCTCTGTGATTGCCAGCTCTGCACACATACTGCAGCAATATAAATCTAATAAAGATATAGCCAACAGTGGCCAAGCTCTACTCATGCCTTCATACCCAGACAATCAGCTTCAGAGCTGTATTTTATTTCTTCATAAGCCTTTTGCTCAGCTACTTCAGGATTTTTAGTGTGATTTATCTTGTGACAGTTGTCTGTGTTCTTACCACAAAAGTAAAGAAAAATCTTCTTTTATCACAGAAGTACAGAAAAATAGAGTGTAGCAACCCAACCAAGAGGTGAAACGGAAAGAACCATGACATTTTATTTGTTATCTATGTAAAAGAAATGAGGAAGGAAACCCAAACACCTCCAAAATTCAAGATACCTTTCTTTCTAGGTGCATTTGGTAGCTCCATCTATCTCTCTGGTTGTCTGACACCTCTCAGGGTAAAGATCCCATTTCTAGTTGCTTATAGCTTTGCCAGACTTTAATGATTTGGGCTTAAGTTTTCCATGCTGTGTTTCTGACTCAGCCTGTCTTTGGAAAAATTGAGTAAGAATGGTTCAGCTGTTTCTGAGAAGAGGATTAGAGCAAATTATATTGTTCTAGCCATGTTAAAAAAAAAAAAAAAGAGAGAGAAATTCTTGCAAAGTGTTTGTTGAGAAGTGCTAGCGCTGCAATGTTTTGCAGAGGAACTTGAAATTAGGCAAGTGGGTTGCCTTGGTGACAGGAATGTGCTTTTTCATCTCTATGAAAAACTGCCTAAATTTGGCCAAGTTATAAGCCTTTGAAAAATCTTATTCACATGCTCAGTAGAGACTTGTTAAAGTTTAGCAGCCAGTTCTCCAAAGACTCCATCTGTG
>NW_008825114.1:7456606-7457438 GCF_000699105.1 Pygoscelis adeliae
CTCGCAATCACTGCTCCGACAGGTCATGATGTTGCTGCCATTTGGGAGTAAGGAAGGGAGAAGAGAAGGATCTGCTGACTAAAGAGGTTGGAAACAGGGTTCAAAAATTGGAGGATGGGAAAGAGAAGATTGACATGGGCATGGCATGAGATGACTGGGACAGAAGGGGAGTGGTAGGGCATGCAGTACTGGAGGTGAATCCTGTAACTTCTGGCTCTAAGACCAGTAGTCCCCTGGTCTCAAAATGTTGCACATAGCTGTGAAATGGATGAGTGGCATAAAAAATAAATTAATAATTCTGTTTTCACAGTGGCGTGATGAATAATATAGAGTAAATATGGCATGTGCCTCAGTGAATGAAGAGGATCATGCAGGAGTACTGAATAGCTGTCATTCAGTGAGGGCAGTCCATCCTGTGCACAGAATGAGGCTGGAGTCCTGTGGAAAAATAGCATGTGGTAATTTAATTAAAGACTGTACCATTGTACATGAGCACAAGGGGGCAGAATTAAGGCTCTGAAACTTCAATCCAGTGCTAACTTTGGAAGCTTGACTTTACATCCTTAAAAACCTGGGTTTTTTGGATAGCGCAAATTAAGAGAAATGTACAATGAAGCAGCAGTTTCTTTCCATCCTGCAACAGCAAATAACCAGCTAGGGAGAAAATCTGAACACAGAAAAAACACAAAAAGACGCCTTTATGGAGGTCTCTCTCTTTTTTTTTTTTTTTCTCTGAAGCTCAGCAGCATGTCCTGAATGCTACTGCCATGAAGATGTTTGGAAAGAGAGTGGGTGGTTCCCACCTCTGTGGACTTTTCACACCAAAATGCCC
>NW_008825114.1:7457458-7484580 GCF_000699105.1 Pygoscelis adeliae
AGGCTTCAGCCCAAGCGCCTTTGCTGAGTACAACTGCAGTAGTATAGCACGAGGAAAAAGGCAGCCTTTTAAACATGCAGATCCAAACCACTGAATTTTTAAATACTTCCTTAGGAAACTTGTAAAACATGGATTATTGGCCTGACAGGCTAAACTATTAGACTCAGATATGTAAACACATCACCGAGGATGGGATGAATTGCTGATGGTTGGTTTTAAATGACACAGAAAGTACTTGGTAGACTATAGCAAGAGCATAGCTCTGTTTTGAAATAAAAAAAACTAGGACACTCTCTAGTGACCTCTTTTAGGGTCATAAAATATGCACAGAAAAAGCAAAAAAGTACGTATTTAAGAAAATATTTATGTCAGTGTTGCTTTTGCCAGCTTCTGACTCAACAGCAACACAAGCATATTTCTTGAAGTCAAGGATTTCTTTCCAGTAACGTAGTGTTTTGAATTAGTTTATCACTGAATGAGTGTCATTAACATTCACTTTGAGCAAAAGAACAGCTTTTATAGTGGCTGTGCTCCTCTGATTTGTCCCTTCATGCCAAACTTTATTTATCACAATGAATGCTTGCTCCACTAACTGTTTGTTCCTGGTAAACACAAGCAAATTCTTTTTGGCAAAACCATATGGCTTGAACAAACAAACTGGAGTTATAAAACCCCCAAAAAGGCCAAATGAAACCCCACCAGGCCCCAAATTGACCTTGTTCTTTTTGACTGAAGAAATGAAAAATGAGGATATTTGAGTTTTCCCTGTAGAAGTTCCTTGGACATCACAGAAGTGATTGTGTTGCCATCTTCCTGGCACTCATTTCAGAGTTAGCTCAGCTCTGCGCTCATCCTGAAGTGAAGTTAACCCATTTTCTCCCTCCTACCCACACTCCAAAAGAGAAAGAAAAGGTCAGCTCAAGCAGAAATGAAAGGATGTGGAGATTAAATTCTCATCTGAAAGGTTAAGAAAAGTTAAACCTGCAGGAAAAAAACAAACAAAAAAAACCAAGAAGAGAAACAAGAGACAAAGAGGAAAACTAATAAGGGTGACCAAGCAGGATTGTTCTGCCATCATCACTCCAGTTTGGCTTTGTTCCAAGTGTGTATTGTTTGCCAGCTGATTAGTATATAAAGGTATTTTGTTCACCAGAGTTCAATCATGGGAATATGGCAAAAAGGTCAGACTCTGAAGTGGGTAAATATTAGAGTAAAACCATAGCTTAGTGCAAACAGGAGTCAAGCATGTTGTTTTCATGGATTTGTAACTGAATTTTCTGCTGGCAAGCCCCATGAGTGGGCTCTACAGAGTCCTGGCAGAAGAAAACTCAGATGTGTGAATTCAGACCAGGCATTACATATCCCAAGGACTCTGCTTTCCACTGCATTGACTGAAAATGTGAATTGACCTCAGTGAGGTCAGTAAAGCCAGATTTAGCCTCTCCGTGCCCTTTTGGAAAATGATTTATTAAGTGGGCAGATTGTTCTCACAGCTGTCTCTACTATGAAACTGTCCTTGCGGGCTGGCATGAGCCCTGAGATGGGTCCTTTGCTTGCAGACATGTTAGCCATTGTAACCTCCGCTGCTGGAACAGTGGTTCTCTATTTCCATAGGATTTTACCTGTCCCAGTAGTGAATGGAAGGTATTGGCAAGTAAAAATAAAACAGGGCAGTATTGCAATCCTATGTGCACGCTCTCCATTATCTCCCCAAGGACTTCTCTTTGGGGAACTCTAAATAGCCAATATGATGTCCAGCTGGACATGAACTAATGCCATACAGTATTCTCAAAAGTATCACCACCCTTGTCCTTTAAATTCAAACCCAACACTGCAGTCAAGGAGGCATTTGTTATTTAACAACAGTATTGTCGAATAATGGTATAATATCCTCTCCAGCAGAGCAGGGAAGTTCCTGGAAACTGTGTCGCTGGTGGTACCTTAGCAAAGGAGTGATGTGAAGCCCCTGAGGATATGACTGCCAAGTCACTTTTTAGGAAATAATCTCTCCCCTCCTAGTAACAATACTTGTTAATAACCTTAGAGAAAAGCCTGACCCTGCTTCCTTTTTCCCCACTGGGACAAGATGAACTGGCCTGAGACTGCTTCTACCCATTAAAATGTTTATGTATTTGGTCAGTAAGATATGAGTATACTTTATGTTACAACTGAATGGCCACATGTATCATCAACTGAAAGTAAATAGAAAACACCTAAGGAAAAAGTTCTTGTGTGCTTGTGGTATCTGCTACGACTTAACCAAAATGCTGGGATGGGGAGGGGTCTTGATTATTATTTTTCTTCCGTTCAGTATTTGCATGCACATGTTTGATCATAGGCTGTAAAGCAAGGTGTCTCTGATGGTACAGATAATCCTACAGAGCCTCTACAGAGATTTGGACCTGGGCAATTCCAGTCCGATGTCTTGTTTTATGATGTCACATTAGGGGGGGAAAAAAGCATTTGGTAAGTTTACAGGGCAAGGATGATGTCAATGTTTGAGTTGAAAGGAATCTGAGGTCATGGTTTAAGCTTCTGTCCTTCACATTGATTAATTACTTTTTGAGACTGCTGTTCCTTGTGAGCAATACGTAAAGCAAATTTACATAGATCCTTTGAAAAGATTAAAAGTCTTGAAAAGATTGAAAGCATTAATAATGATTGTCCTGTGGAAAAAAAATACTTTTGTCAGTGCAAAGCAATGGATATTAATTCAAAATAGACATTTCATCTTTCTCACCTTGCCCAGCAGTCCCTCAACACCATAGGGATGTTTATAGAAAATGAAGTGTTCAGCAACAATGATCAATCCATTGTTCTCACAATGTCTCAGACTATAATAAATATTATTTGATTTTAGTGTGCCTAATCTGTGTACTTCTGACAAGAAATACACTGCTTTTCATTACACTGTATTCTGTTCTTTTGAAATGTTTGCCTTGACTTTCTAATTTGTACACACACACACACACACACACACACACACACACACACACACACACTCTACATATGCAGGAAGCCAAATAATATCTGTTATCATACAGTGCCATTTCCTGAAGCAATTTAATTGGATTATTTTCAAGTCTTACACCAGAAACTAATAACAACATTGATAACAAGCAATTGAAATTTGAGGCTAGGTTCAATTTCCTGGCTATTTCCCAAGATTATTGCCTCTCTTAGGTGCACTCAGAGGGATTAATTTGACAGATAAACTCAAGAACACCGTTCTGTATTAGAAGGAGTCAAAACACAATTAATTTGCAAATCATTCCTGAATGTTAATGAAATCTTTCCTATTAATGGAATATGGGAGTTAAGTGGATGGCACCAGAGAGTATGATCTTGCTGGTGTGGATCACGTTATGTCCCTTGTTAGCTGTCAGAAAGGTTATAGTTACAATGAGGGTATACAAAGCAGAGGAGGGATTGCAGTAGATGTGTGGAGAGGGCCTTTGTGGATCCATTAGTCCTACTGAACTATTGAGAGCTTGTCTGGTCATGGCATAGATTTCATATGCAAAGAAAAACTACTTTATAAATATAATTAAAGTTGAACCTTTTTTAGTGCTTTAAGACATTCGCTAATTATATTTCTCTCTAACAAACCCTTCAGCACAGAATTAAGATTACTCGTTAAGGATGTTGCAATTTCTTTAACCTTGGGATAAAACTTTCTTTTTTTACCTCCCTACGATACAATCTACTATTTTATATTTTATTAATTAAGCAAATGAGCATTAGGGAATACATAGTACCCTTATATTTGACATAACTCCTTGATAGCTGATATAGTGTTTTAATTCTGGAAAATGCTGAATGATGTGCCAACATGGAGAATCCATTTCTTACTCACTCTTGTATACACATCTATACGCCATACACACTAACACAAGCCTTGCATCAGGCTTTCCAAGTCACCTATTTAAGTCATTAGGAAGTTAGGTTTATGGACCATTGCTCACAGCTGCCTCCCCTGTACCTATAATATGAATAAACAAAGGCCTTACATTTTTACCACTGTCAGAGGTGAAAGGCCAGAGCTTGGTCAATTAAGCTGTCTAACTCACAGTTATCACTCAACTTTCGATTTTGGATGAATAGCCTTGGGAAAATGCTTCTTCCTCAGGCAAGTAATAAGAGAAAGAAAATCTTTTTTTCAGAAAAAAAAAAGGAAATGTGGAACAAATGCAAGGAAAACCATATAAAGAGAACTCTATCATAAGGCTAAGGGGATAAGTTTTGCTAACTTTACATGAATAGCCCCAGTTGCCTTTATGCACAGCGGGGTGTGTAGGAGGTGTTCCTTTATACTGATATATAGTAAGACTCAATTTCTGTTTAGAAGACAAAAGAATGCAAAGAATCTAAAGTCAGAATGGAGGTAAATGCATTGACTTCAATGGGGTTGCAGGGGATGAATTTATTTTACTAGGATTACTCACATAAATGATCTGAAAGGAAGTAACTAATACAGGAAAAAAGTCTGGAAATATGATTTGTTATTTAAATTCAGAGTGAATCTCACTGAATGTTTCCAACAAGCTTAACTAAGGAAGTTGCACAAAATGGTCAGAAAATCATGAGAAATAAAAGAAAAATAATAAATATTTCAGGTGAGCAAACTGTAAGCTAACCACTGTTATAATTAACTAGAATATAAAATCAATAGAATCCTACCAAAATCCATGGGATTTTCCTAGTGAGCCTGAGAGCAGAGTTGGACCCTTAGTGTCAGGGCAAGAAGCCAAACATGTTAAATAGCTATATTAATTAATTATTTCACTTCTGATAATTAATTGTCAACAATTATATTAATGAGGATTCTACTTAAGCATAAAGAGTGAAATAATGAATTTAAATAAACAAGGGGCTTTCTATTGGCTTTGATGGCCATTAACTTGCCCAGAGATTTTTAGCTTACCTGGTTGGCTTTAAAAATATGGAACTTGCCCCTGACATTTCCAGTCTTAGGTCAACATGTTTGGTGAATTTTTTGCCTAACACAGTTCCAGCACACGGTACAGTGCCATAAGAAATGAATAGTGGAAAAAAGTTAAGTATTTTTTCACAGCAAATGTACCTGGAACCTTTTGTTTCTCTGAATGGTGTCATATGTCTTTTAAGCAAGGGATAGCTGAACTGGCTGTAGCTAGGGAGACAGGAGATATTTGGAAGTTGGTGTCATTTTTATTTTCTATTCCAGGCCCAAACCTTCCCTAGCTACTCAGTGAAAGGTTCTGCAGGGGATCTTCATTGCAAAGCTACCTTTGTCTGAAATCACCTAGGAAGTGACTCTAGGATCCTGAGTGCTAGATGGATGCAATACTGACACACGTGCACAGTTTGGAAAGCCATTTCTGCAGCTGTACCTTCCCTGATGCTCTTCTGCTGTCTTCTCTTGCCCAGAGACGTTGTAGATGCCCCATCCCTGGAAACATTCAAGGTCAGGTTGGACGGGGCTCTGAGCAACCTGGTCTAGTTGAAGATGTCCCTGCCCACAGCAGGGGGTCTGGACTAGATGACCTTTAAAGGTCCCTTCCAACCCAAACCATTCTATGATTCTATGAAAGACTATCTTCTGTGAGAACTCTTGAATGGAGTGTCATTGACAACTTTTAACAGGAGCTCATATACCTAGTTAGTCTTAATTTGTTTGGCTGTGATAGTATCCAAGGGTTTGGATTATTGTTATCATAAAGGGACAATAACCTTCGAGTCATCTCTTCCATTTCATGCCATAAAACATCAAGGGAAAAAATGCACATGAACCCTCAACTGTACAGACTGAAACAACTTCACTTCTTCTCCACTGATAAAAAAGTTTGTTATCCTTTCATACAAACCCTTTGGTCGAACAACCCTGTTGTGACAGTGATGAACCCTTTACATCTAATTGTATGATGCAGTTTTATACTGTTGGGTGTACTGGAAAAATGAAGTCTTTGTACTAGATCCTGCACATTGGGGTGCTGAGTTCAACTGAGGATGCAGAGAGCCTATATAATATAAGTTACTGCCAAATGACCAGGTCAGCAGCTGCCATGGAAAAGCACAATGAGGGAATGTTGTCAACACCATGTATTTGCACCATATAAAAGAGCATCTCTCAAGAGTGTACTGTATTATTGTATGTGTTACTATTAAAATGCTATTGTTTGAAGTAGGAGGACCCTACTCCTTTGGTCCCACTATGTTACAATTTCACACCACTACAGCTCCAGAGTGACAGGAGAATGGCAGTTCTCAGCTTTTTATTGTATTATATGGGAAACAACCTCTGAAATCCACACTTCCACTCCAATTTTTAAGTGTTAAATAGGAGACTGTAGCAATTACTTTGGCACTCTGAAGAAACATGGCTTCCAGTCAGCTAAAAGTAGAAGTACTTTGGCTGACAAAGTCAAACTTGCCCACTGGTGTTTTTACTCTTTGGTTTTAAGGATTTTCTGGTAGGAGAAAGAGTTGGATTGCAGTTTAGGGCTCAAATACAAGATATGAATATTACCTGGGGGCAGAGCAGCAACTGGTGCATATCTGAGGGCAGCTCAGATCCAGCTACCTGGAATTGCAAAATCCCCTGTCAGCACCTTGTAGAACTGTGGCTCTTTGCTACCTCACTGCTCAATTCTGCCATACACTATCATTCCTAAGGCAAATTAGACTAAAGGTAAATGTTATTCCCCTCTTTCTCATCCTGTTATTAATAGATGTGTCAAAAAATGCTGCTATATGCAAAAGTTACTGCTATAGGCAAAAATCCTTTCTCTCGGTATTTTTATGCTTTTTTGCCATAAATTCTAAATTTTGCATGTGATATTGAGTTATTTTCAGATATGCCATGTCCCTGTTACATGACAAATTAACTTTCTTTTCTGTAGTGGTGCACCAATCAGCCCTTTTACTGTTCTAGCATAGTCTTAAAGCATGTTTTTTCAGGGGTGAAAAGCCCTTGCTAAGGGAGGCAAAAAATAGTAAAAGTCATACATTTTGACAATTTTATCAGCCCTGTGCTTCTGCAGAACAAATCCTCTTTCTATTGAGAACATCAAACCTTTCCAAATGAACTAAAGCTTTTGTTTTTAACATGAATGTATCCCCAAGTATCTTTTTAACAGTTTCAGTTTCATTGCAAGGCTGCTCAGTGAATCAGACAATAAAATGACCACAGTCATAACCGTAATACTAAACAATAACAAAAATATTTTTATTTTGCCCGTAGCTTTCAATGTGCTTGTGCCTCAGAGGCTTTATGTGAACTTCGTATATGGAAGCATATGGAAGACCCTATTGCTTTAAAGAGGAATATTCAGAGAATTACAATTAAATGTGAACATAGTTAGAGGCCAACAACCCCAAGCCTGAATTTCATTGAAAAGACGGAAAACTTCGTTAGTGTTTAGAAAGTGCGGTTCCAGCACTCTCAAGGCAAAATCCAACTTTACTTGTGCATAGGTGGTCTTCAACTCAACAGCTTGCCCTTCCCTGCTTGCAAAGATTGAATGTTGAACACATTAAAAAAAACACCAAAAAAACCTCTGCCCCTTTTCTTGCTGGAACTTATCCCAAGCCTGGTAAGAAAGGAAATCTTTTAGCAAGTTCAGTAGCCTTTGGAACTACTCTGGTACTCTTAATGATTGAACTAATTTTCCCCACTACAGGTGTATACGGGCCATGTAACACCTCAAGAGGGGCCCTTAACAAATTGCGTTCTCTGTTTACAGATGGCATGCAGAGAAAATAGACATATTTCTGTGCTTGTAAAGAGGAGGAAGCTGTTCTGCTGAGATGAAAGCCCTCCAGGACCTGGCTTCTTTTGTATGCTGAAAACACCTCTTACAAACTAAAAATAATAATGATGACCTACTGTTATAAACACCTCCCCTTAATAAGCAAGGATACATTTCCACAGGGAAAAGAAGTTTTCCACATGTTCTGACTTTGCACGTGAGAAGTGTCAATCTCAGATGTGCTGTTGCTCTCCTTGTTAGTGCAGAACAGCTGTTGATACTTGGCAGTTACTAGTTTGGGGAAGGGTCAGCAGGGATGACATGGTCTCCTGATCGGCTGAAGCTAACTGAGTTGCCTGGGAGCTGTTAGATTGCCTTTTGCCGGGCTGGTTGAGGGAAATAACAAATATGTTTGAATAGTGAGTGTCTTTGTAAGAAGCAGGCCAGAAAACAGGGCTAAATTCACTGGGTAGCTTGTTGCAAATAATTTGGCGGGTTCTGGTAATGCATAATGATGTGGACTTGAAGTGAGCTTGTTGCTGAAAGAAGGCAGTGCTTGATTGTTTTGGTGCAATGCCTGACACTGGAAACGGTAGGTGCATGGTAACTCATGATAATGCTTTTCATTGCCACGTTACGTCAGGATAAGGTAGTGAAAATTTTTGTCAGTCCTGCTTTGAGCCCACCAAATTCATTCTGGCTGCTTCAAAATCTAGACATGAGTCCCGGTCAATCAAACCATTGCACTAACCAAACTTCAAAGAAGCCTTTACTGAGTGTTTACATCACATTTGACTTTGTTATTGAGTCTAATGCCATTACAGAAAAGATGAAAACAGAAGAGATGTGACAGAGTTAAAAATAGTTTGTTTGCATTGCTGGGAGAGAGGGAAAATTGCATTTAGATGACTTCTGATGGATCAGGGATGTTTCTGTAGGTTTTGTCACTGTGAAAACTGACAGATATTTGACACTAAAGGTGAAAAGCCGAGAGCTGTTATCAGGAGAGGAAAAGCTCACACAACCTCTTCATAAACTGAATCATCAGAAAACTGTGCTGTGCATCTTGCTGCATAATAATGAAGCTTTTAACAGTGTTCACCTGACACTTTTATGTGGTTATGAGACATACACAGCTGTACTTATAAATGTGCTCAGGACAAGTGGGAGTTCATTGCCCTACCTTTCCCTAATTTGGTACAATTGCTAACCATAAAAGGAGTTCCTTGCTTCTGTCCAGCTGCATTTACTCCATTAAGGACTGAGCCTCACCCTGCCATCTTTCTTTCTGCACAAAAGTCTATGTAATGTTCATGTCTTGTTGCTCTGTGACCTTAATTAACCCATGACAATGTAGATGACTAAAGAGTTTGCATGGAAAAAGAAACTATTTGCTCTGACACTCTTCATTGGGTAGATGATGCCTACTCCCTGACAAGGTGGGTGGAAAGGGCAAGAACCAAGGGAGCTCCTTGGCCTGTGTTGTCCCTCACAGACAAAAGTACAGCTGCCATCTCGGAGAGGTGTAGGACGTGACCTTGGCTCAAGGGACAAACAAAAGGCAGCTCAAAAGCAGGGAAAAGGCAGATGTTGGGTCATATTCCCTGCTTTCAGGTTTATGCCTGGTGAGCTCTGCTATAGCGTCCCAAAGACAACATGCAGCATACGTGGTCTTCCTAGACTGCAGTTCATCCTGGGGCAAGTTGAATCATTGGTAAGTAAAATGTTAGTTTGGGCCTAATTGGTCTACACCTACCTCAAAAATATACTGTCTCTTTCAGTAAGTAGTGTAATGCTGCTTCAGAGCAGCCTTTTCCTGGCTGTTAAGTTCTGTTGAATGGTTTTCACCCAGAGGCTGTCCCCATTTCAATGAGAAAAACCTTTCCCTATCCTTTGGGTGTGTTTAACTCTGTCCCAAGAAGTACTGCAAATATTTTTTAGAATTCAAAATATTGACCTAAATTACAAAGAAACCTCCAGCATCTCATTACATCAAAATATCAATTATTAATAACTTTTTCTCTAACCTTATACATAAGTGCCTGATATATATTATATGCAAAAAATGAAATAATTTTTCTAGTACTATCCTTGAAACAAGTCCTGCAGCAGAGTCTTGATTTCAGATCACTAACATTTAAGAAAAAAGTTCTATAAACCAAAGAGAATTTAAAAAATTGCATGTAATTAGAAAAGAATAAGTCTTCCAACCAGATGATTACTCAAATTTTTTTTAATTAAAAAGATGTAATCCTTTGGTTCTCTAGTGTATGTCGTTTTCATAGCTCAAATAATAAAACCCTCATTAACAGGCAAACACATTTGTACACCTCTGGTGACTTGTGAATGGCTACATATTTAGTCAAAGTGCTTTGTGCTCGTTTCTACAGACATCAATGGGGAACCAGATTAAACCAATCAAGTTTACAGACAACTGTTTTGTGAGGGCAATATACAGCTTTTCAGACCTTGTAAATGAGTAAGTACTTAGTATCTCCCATTCAGAGCTTGGGTGACAGAAGAGGTAACCTGCAACAGAATGTAATTTTTCTTTCAAGGAAAAGACAGTGGGGAAGTATTTCAGCAGAGTGATTTTTTCATGAAGAGGTTGACTAGGGCTCTTCATAGTCTAATAGGTTTTTTGTTTGTTTGTTTTTTGTTTTTTACTGACAGAGTCCATGTGATAGATAAAACCTGAATTTCTGCCTTTTCCTACCTACATGAAACTGGTGTATTTCTGCTATAGGTGACACCACTCACTTCCCAGATATTAGTGACTTGAGTGGTTGTACCCACAGAGCGGGGGGTGCTCCAGGCACGTGGCATCCTCTTCCCCACTGGAGAGCTTGACTATGCACCAATGGT
Source organism: Pygoscelis adeliae (assembly GCF_000699105.1). NCBI lineage: Eukaryota > Metazoa > Chordata > Aves > Sphenisciformes > Spheniscidae > Pygoscelis > Pygoscelis adeliae. The sequence goes on from NW_008825114.1 coordinate 7,468,054, forward strand.
TATGTGCAAGCAGGTGCTATAAAGGACTCAACGTACTGGCTGACTTCAATGAGATTTACTCATGCTCAGAGGTTTCCTTGTAGGACTAAGCCCAAATCCTTACTTAATTTAAATCCTTCTTTTTTACAGCTGAGGTACTTAACAAAACAAGTTTCTGCTGCAGAAAGTTGAAAATAGTCAGCATAAGGAACTGCTGCCATGCCTCTTGCTTGCTCTCTGGGTACAATTGACTTATTCTTAGAAACATTGACTGCCAACTACCAGGCAGCTCTGGCTTAGATTTTGTGCATAGCCTGGGAAAGTTGTTAATTCTGCCTTAATATTTCTCTCCCCAGACTATTAGTTAGTATAGTAGCCACATACAGCCTGAGCCCACTCAAATAAATAAAAACAGTGTGTGGTGCCAAGTACTACATATTGTTTCTTCTTTGCATGAAAGAAATGTGTGTGTATTTTAATTTAAATAGGGCTTTACAGAGATTTACCATATGATTGCTGACATGAATATGTATATATTTTTGCATGGTTTCTCAACTTTTCAAATGTTATTGAATCTAACCAGTTGCATCTATGTCCATAAGTGGCTTGCCTCATCCAATTTTTTTTCAGTGGTTCTTTTTCCTTACTGTGAACATGTTCAGTTTATTTGATTGTACCACTTCTTCCTCTTTAAACATTAGCATAAGACTAAACATGTTGAATATCTCTGACAAAACAGCTGGATGAATAATGTAATAAGCGCTGCTTTTGTTTGGTTGCCAGTCATGAGACAGTTCATTGCAGGACTTTCACTCACTCTTGAACTTTATTTCTCTTTGAGGGGAAAGAAAAAAAAAAAAAAAAGGGGGGGGGGGGTAGTGGTTTATCATGACCTGTCTGTAGGAACTAGTTAGTTTGCAGTCAACAAAAGCTGTGGTTTTCCCTGTGTGTTTCTCCTCGGTCTACTGTGGCATGTATCAACATACATTCCCATAGCACCTGTGGCACCCTGAACACTACAGAGTTTACTAAAAGTCTGTTATCACCTCAGTTCTGTTATTTTTATAACTTGCTGTATCAAAATAAAGCTCATATCAAGAAATGTACTATCCTGGAATGATGACATCTTTTCTCTAAACTAATCTTACTAACAGAAACTTAGTGTCACACAAAGAGGTGGGGGGTGGACAGAAGTGGTATGGAGGAGTTGGTGCATCTTGCAGTGGCTGGAGAGATCTGAATGGTTGTGGTTGCAGTATGTGGGGGGGGTTGTTTCTCTTGTTTGAGAAAAAATACAGATTCTGTTGGCCTCTGTGTTCAAAAACTTAGAAATTATTTGTAGAGGATGGTGGATTCTTTGTGAAGAAATTAAATGTTGAAACAGGAAGGCTAGAGTGTAGCAGTTGGGTGGATGAAGTTAGGAAGGGTTTCTCATCAGACCATTTAAAGTGAATTTAAGTTCCCGTTTTGGTCATGCTTACTTCATTTCAGTGGCTTCACTATATTGTGGGGAAGATAAGGCTTAATTAAAAGTTCAAATTTTTTGCATGTTGTACTAAAGTGATAGCACTCTTAGTGTATATATTTTAAGGTGGCATTGGTATTGAAGGCAAATCTTTCATTAGACAGCATAGCAAATGAATCTTGATTTATTGAGATATATCTGCATGTGCCTGTATATACATTATTTTGCCTGCCTGGCAAATATCTGGCCTGCCCAAAAACTTCAGAATTATTTTTTATACTGAGACCATCCTGAAAATATCAGCACTCTGGTATGGTAAGATGTTTGTGTGGGAAATTATGCTCTAGAAAAATGTAAAGAATAGTGAGCTTTGCCCTCTTCATTTTCTGTTTCATCAGAACAATTGCGCTTCACCAGAGAAACCTGTAATGGTGTAATAGCCAAAGATTTTTCCCATCCAGTAGAAAATGCACTCTGACCAAGTTCTGCTGTCCCCTGCATCTGCAGGCACCTTTTTTCTTTTTTATTCAGTCAAATCCTTAAGGAAAGAGAAATGGTTCTGAAAAGTTTTCATTCAGTGTGTACTTTAGTGACCTTTAAAACACATAGAGAAGCACGGGTAGAATATTAATCCCCAAAATGTTGCAGCAGTCTTTGAATGTGGGGTATGTTTTAATAAGAATATCACTTTGTTTTTACTTCTGGTACTTTAAGCTTTCCTCAGAAAATAATTGATGTCTTATACTCCATCTGAACCGACTGTTCTCACAAGGACATACAGTATATTTGCCAAAATTGAGTTACAGTCCAATATTTTGCCCCATTTGACTGTGGAGATACAGTAAATGTGTAGCTTGAAAGTTTTTTAAAAAATTCTTTCCTTTGATCCCACTTTTTCTTTGAGGCAATGATAAATACTCACTTCAGTACTTACAAGGGTAATCTGGAGAATTACCACTACATGGAGTATGGGGAAACCTTTGAGGAGAGAATGTTTTTAGTTGATAAAATGTCATACACACTGATACTGTTCAAAGGAAGGGTCTGTTAGATCATGTAAGAAATAAACTACAGGAAAAAAACCTCTCCAAATATAAGTACCTCTCTGATCTTAGAAGTAGGAGTCATATCTGTCTTTATCGGTGCCCATTCAATAGTTCCTTTATTCTGCCTACCAAGGGCTCATGAAAGGCTATTTTCCCATTTGGGTCCTGGAATTGCTCCAAATTAAACAGGGCTCCAACTGAAAATAGTGCAGAATGTGAGCAGAAAAAGGCTGTATTCCACCAAACTGACATTTTGATGTTTATCCATTAGGACTGATCAGCTGTTTTCTATTTCTGAGAAAAATCTAACTGTTGACTAGAGAGGATAAGAGGAAAAAGAAAGGGGGAAAGACCCTCCAACTTTTGAAAAATAGATTTAGAAGAGAGGCGGAAAAAATCAAGAACTAAGCATGCTATGGAGAATGTATGTTGCCCATCTTGAATGTTCAAACAGTCTTCTGAACAGGGAAGCTGTTACCCATTCAAGTGAAGAGTGATGTCTGGAGCTTGCTACATCCCCAGCAGAGCTTCTCCATTAGGAGAGCTGCAGGGCTGTGGGAAGGTGAAAGGAGAAGCAGTCTAGCAGGGCCTCCTGAGTAACCTTGGAAACTGTCTGTGAGCCTCTCCATTCCTCTTTCTCTTTCACAAATAACTAGCGTATCTGAGCCCTGTGCAGTATATTTCACAGCTTTCTCTAGCTGCTGGAATGACAGCTGATTATTTCTTAATAAAGAAGACATTTCTAGGCAATAGGCTTGACTCCAGTGAACCTGCAACTTTTTATCAGGTTCTCATCCTTGCCTGGGAAGCAACTTAATTACTACTGCAACGTGTGTGGAAATCAAGGACTCTCTTGCCTTCCAGATCACAAAAGCTGGGTCCAGGCTAGGTGGCAGCACCTTTATCTGCCCCAGTCTGGACCAAACTGGTAAGTTTATGAAAGCCCTTCAGCTCTATGAAAATACAACATATGTGATAGTAAAAAAATCCTGCATGGATGAGCCTATCCTGCAGGTAGGACAGAAAAAATCCTGCCTGGAGCAACAGCTCCAGTTCTTTTGCCCATAGCACAGTCCAAGCAGGGACTCAGTGCTCCTAGGAGAACTCTGAATTTTTCCCCTTCTGTACAAAGAGCTTCATCTTAAAGTAACAATTAGCCCATGCTGACGGTTTCTCTGCTCACTGGTATGAGAGAAATAGAGGTCATTTGCTATTTTAAAAACTAAGTCATTTCTTTCCTCCTTCAAGTGTGTTACTTTTATGAAGAAAAACAAAGCCACTTATTAAAATTACCCCAGCAGCACTCTTTAATGTGCCAATTTATCATGATTACTGGTAGTATATGGGATTTGTTATTAACAAGACGTCACTGAAACAACGAAGGCAAGAGACTGATTCTTATGACTTAACTTGCGTACCTTGCAAAGATAAAGTAAAAGAGGTAAAACATGAAAGCAGACCCACATTTTAATTTTAAAAATTCATTCTTATTTAAAAATAAGTGTACGTTTGTTTATTTTAAGGTGTTTTCATGGAAAAACAGTCATTTTTTACCTCACAGTCTCTTTCATTGTACTGTGGCTGACTATGCATGAATTTAAATAAAAAGTTGCATGTTTTGGCTTGAACTGATTTTAACAGTCTAGTGCTACCAATACTATTAAGCAAAGGAAAGTCTTCGTTCCCCTGTGCTCAAAGCAGAAAATTGACAGAAAATGCAACCAACAAAAAAAATGTTTTCTGCCAGGTTAGCAAGTTGAATTGGGCCAATGAAAACATCAGAACAGGTACAAAGGAGTGGATGGGACTGCCTGCCCAACCATAGGAAGGACAGAAAAGTAGTTTGTTTTTCCTCTTGTTTTTTATTTTTCAATCAAAATATCTGATTTCTGTTTCTACATGGCCACAGATTTCCAACATTCGAAGTTGAAGGGCACATCTTCGAGTAGCATAAATAGCATGATAGTTGCCTAAATCAGATCTATGTGGGTGTATAAATACTTGCAACTGTGTGTGAGGGCTTGCCTACTGCAAAATATGAATGTGTGAACATTGGACAGATGTAAAAGTTCCCCCATAGTGAATTACATGGTCTTCTTGCACTCTACACCAGTGATCCTACTTATTAATCCTAATAAAGTACCTCTGAGGTAAGCACTCAGAATTACAAATGCTTGTATTTTTACTTTGAGTTTTGTGATATTTCCTCTTCTTCCCACTCTCCCAAGTGTCTACGAATCTTATCCTTCCCTTGTAGAATGGAAAGCACTGGTAATGAGAAGCTTGGAGAAAGCTTAAACAAAGGAACCAAATGAAAATTACCTGGAATTTATCCTTTTACAGAATCTTTTGATTTAAGGACATTTGGTATGTTTTATTGGTTAGAGCCAGTGATACTAAGTAAGTTCTTCTGAGCAGAGGATGCAACACGCAACAGAGATGTGAAGTCTTATTCTTAACAACCAAACATCCAATATAGCATGTGGCTGCCCAGATGAAGGTTTCATTTTCAGAAGAGCTGTGAGAGAGTTAGTGCTCCCTTGCGCCCCTGGTCTGAAACGATCAACAGGAGGTTGCCATCTGCAACACTTCCACGTTTCCCACACCTGGTGCTGGACCTTGCCTGTTTTGACTTCTTTTCATAACTTCTGTCTTAAATGTCATCTTCTACCATTTCTTATTCTCTCCTCCAACTTAGCTGGTATAATCAGCTCTAGTTACAGAAGCTGAAGTATCTCAGCAGTGTCAGTGGATTTCTTGTCTTCAGAGCTTCAATGCACTCTTTCTCACTGGTATAGTCCGTAGGACTCCTGTCTAATACTGTGGCCACCAATTATTTTAACGTTTGTGTGTGTGGCCACTTACATGGCAGTACTCAATAGTCTGTGCAGAAAGTCTGTAAGATGTCTTTGAATAAGAAAGATGTATTAAAGGATCATTTGAAGAAAGAAAGGAAGAAATAGGGAGTGACCTCCTTCATTTTCCAGAGATTGATGCTTAACATAGATGGAACTGCAAGACCCAGTCGTGACAAAATCTGTCATGTTGCATATTTCCTATGTTGGCTCATGTTCTGTACCAAAAAGCAAGCCTGAAGCAGAAGCAAAATCTTTGTCTGAGCTGTGCAGAAGTTGCAGTGAAGTGGAAGTTGGATTGTAGTCAGGCCATTTAAAGAAATGATTAAATGTTTTCAGTATGTCTGGCTTCTTGTTACTGTGGGATCACTATGTATTCCTTTTCCTTATGGAAGAATATAAATACAGTACTTAATGTTTCAGAGTGTGTAAGTGGTAGAATTTTAATTTCTCTATTTGCTGGAAAATACTTGTGCACTACAAATGAGAACTGAAAACCCGCTCTGTTTCCTGGAGATCGCCTTCTCTTCTAACTTAACATTTGCTGCTTTTTTCTTTTCTTTAAGCAACAAGCCAGTAATGGACTGATGTAATTATCAACACATTAATGGTAGTTCCAAAAGGCCCTAGATGTCTTGGCAGCAATTTACCTTATACATGGGAAGAGGTTCCTATTGTTTTAACTTTAGCTATTCAATTCTGTTTCTAATAAGCTTGTTGTAAATACTCAAGGAGAAGCAGTACCATATTGTTCTCTTCATCTTTTGTTAGACGCTTTGCAATAACAACAAAGTCACATTTCTGAAAATGGATAGCTCTGAATATGTGTTAAAACTTACAAAAGATCTCAGTAGTCATGATGCATAGCCTGGCTATTTTATGAATCAACAGCAGGGAGCTAGAGGAGATGCTCTTTTCTGTTAAAAGAGAATTAAAGCAGTGGCTGAGAAATTGTTTTCTGATCACAGAGAAATCTCTGGTACTAGACAACATTGTCCTTTTGTAGTCAATACAGATGCTCTAGCTTGTAGCTGCCTATGATATGAAACTTTTCAGTTTAAGGACCTAGATAGTAAGAGCTCATGAAACAACACCAGCTGTGCTGTCAGATTTTACACCTAAACTGTACCAATAGCAATAGTATTTCAATGACAGCAAACAGGGTTTTGTTAATGCAGACTGCTGATTTTAGAGAGAAATGCCAAACATTTGGGATGTACGTGCTTAGTTAATAAGCAGTGTGTGTATCAATCTGTGACTAGAGCTTTGGACTGCACAGCATGAGCATTTTGTATCCTGATTGCTTTGTTCTTGTAAGTTCAGAGAGAAGTAAAACAAGGCTTTTGCAACCTGCATTAGGTCATACTCAGCTTGAAAAGGCTGCCAGAGAGGGGAAAATGCACATTTCTCATTTTAGAAAGCTTAATGTATCTGTTCATTCAAATCAGTTTAAAATATTCATTGTGTTAAAATATGTAACATATATTATTGTTACTTATAACAAGCAAAGATTAAGTAGAATTGTCAGGAGACAGATTGTCAAGTTTTTCTGTCAAGAACTAGTACTTATTCCAGACAGCCGAGTGAAATTCCTTGCAATCATACATACTTCTCCAAAGCATAAACAAACCCCATCTTCTTCTGCTGCAACATTCAAAATTACCTGGGAGTCGTTCTGCTCCTCGGTCTCTGAGCATCATTTGCTGCCTTCTTTCTTTGGCGGTGCAGCAGAGTACTAAGTGAGCAGGTGGGGGTGAGTGGGATATCTTCTTGCTCATGTGGTAAGGATTTGTAGCAAGATCCAAACTCTGCTCAGGGCAAAGCCTGAGTAAAACTGTTTGGTCCAGAGGGATGGAATGTTTGAGACGGGCGCTGGAGCAGTCTGAGAGCAGCTTCTCAACAGACCCTTTCTCTCCTTGCAAATAGGATGGTCTGCTGTAGATTTCCCCAACTGTGTTCCCTCTGCCTGTTCTCAGACTTGCAGTTAATTATTATTTTTCCCTTAAGACATGTAGTGTGTGTATGTAGCCTGCACACATTTTGCTGCAGCAAGACCCTGACTCCTGTCAAGGGATGACCTAGATCTTGGAAGTTTGCCTGTGAACCCTATCATTCATATTTGCATAAACCCAGAATAAAGCTCTCAAGCTTAAAAGATTCTGATCTTACCTTGGGCTGACCCAGCAGAATGAGTAGGCTTAGCACCTTCCCAGATTAGGATTGGTACCTGGAAAAGTAATGCTCTTTGTTCTTAGGGTTTACCCGGGCAAAGCGCTCTCTGAATTGAACGGTAGTTTTGCCTGGGCAGAGAATCCAGTGGTGAGCCCAAGATGCTCAGACTTGCATCATTTTCAGACAATGCTGCAAAAGTCAGGGGGTGGGTACAGCTACTGAATTCTGATATATATACTTAATTATGTTATATATACATATTGAGTATGTAGCCCCAGGCAGCAACACCTTGTGCTGACAGCTTTCATGTGATGTATGTACCTCTGGACTGGAGCAAATCACTGAAGATAAAATGCTAGCTCTGCACATCTTGAATCACATGCAAATGCATTGGTTTAAAATAAGGGTGTGGGTGTGTGTGTACCCACAAACGACTGTCATTTCTTCTAAGACAGTTGCACACTGTCTTATACCCGCACAGATTTCTGTTTGCATTTATATGAAGAACATTATTGCTATCTGGTTAGCTAAAAATCCTCACTTTGATTGGGTGCAGGGGGCACTACCAGGGCAGAGGCCTGACAGATAAAAAATTTAAAGTATTCTAACACTCCCCTCCCATCGCTATCACTGTAGGCAGTAGGAACTACCGGCACTCAGATTTTGATTAAGTCAGGTTACAGTCTTTTCATTATCCAATTGTAATTATGAAGTTTAAAACTATCTGTGAGAAATGGAAGGCCTTGCAGTAACCAACAGAGAAATAAAGAAGTTCATGCCAAGGACATGTTTCTCTGGTTGTTTGGGACAAGCTACTTGACTTTTGGTTTTGGTTTTTGCTGTTTTAAATATACAGTCTGAGATGTTTAGGCTTTTAGTAATCCCTAAAGATGCAAAAAAAGAAAAGAGGAAAGACAGGGGAAAAAAAATCCCAAATTTTCATCACTGTGTAAAAATCTGACCTTGTCATCTCCTGATTACATGCTGCAAATAAGTAGGCTGTAGCAGAGGTGTCATCTTCTTTGTAAATCACGTAATTTGAGGCTTCCTTTCACTCTATCACAGTAAACCAGGCATGCAATTCATTCTTTTGTTTGGACAGTTGGTCTTCTAATTAAGAAGCAGGTGACTATTTCTGCACCAAATGGTTCTCCTTTTGTGTATCTTTCTACTCCCTGTGAGGTTAATACATATTGAAATGGGATATGTCTGTGCCCAACTAGGAGAGCAAATAACACCGGAACAGAGGGAACAGTAAAGAGAAACAGAACAATTGTCAAAGACGACCATCCTTAGTGTCTGTAAGATACAGAAGGATACAGCAAACCGGATTGCATCTCCAGGATTGAGCTGCTGCTTACTACAGTCCAAATGACTTCTGGGGTTGGTCTTACTGGACTTTGCAAGGATGGCCATATGTTACATATGTGTATAAACCCAAAACAGAAATCAAAACAAACATAATGAGAATTCAAGGGTAATGCACTCCAACCTGGCTGGAAGGCAGCAGGCATGCTGTGCCCCCATTAGCTGTTCCACAGTTGTGAAGTGATACTGTGTAGGTACTCTGGCTAGAAAATGGGTATGTGATAAGGAGATAATCAGACCTCTGGAAATGTCCAATATAATATGCTGTGAATAAACATCTGTAAGATGCTTTATTTTTTTTTTATCCTAAATTCTCAAATCCCCTTGTGATTGTCAGATTGTTAAGTGTCAAAGTATATGAGATGTTCTTGTTTTAGAGAGGAAAAATCTGAGTTCCACGGGTATTACTTGACTTGCCTAAGAGCAACAGCAGTAGCCTCGGCAGTGTAAACCACTTCCCCTGACTAATTTTCCTCTAGAGGAATGTGTTGTTCAAGTTGGCATTAATGATCTGGGATGAGCTGCATTGCATCTACATCCAGGACCTGTGTATTCACTACTGAAAGAAGGAAGCACACAGTAACAGCTTGTGTGCATGTGTGCTGATGCCCCTCTCTATAGGCATGGTTCTCTCTTCTCAGTTCAGATATACAAAAATATCCTTTGTGATCTGGTCATAAATCAACACAAATTAATATTAAATAATTATGCTAGGAGGAAAACTTGCCTTTCATATTTAATGCCATTCATTGAAACCACTCTCTAGTTCATTCTTTTCCTTTGTTTATTTGTCACTGTCTTTTGCTCCACCATTTGTTTTACATGAATGTTTTTTAACATGATGATGCTCTTTTCTTACTAGTGGAAGGGTGTAGCCTAGACTGAAATGCTGGTTCCAGGATTACTGAGAGTTCATAGTATGCGTCATTACAGAACAATATGAATGGGAACAAAGACCATTACAAAACTAGCAAGTGAACCACCCCTCCCTCCCCATGCCCTCCATGCTTATTCAAAAAACAACTTTGAAAGTCTAAATTAAATTTGAAAGGGGGGAGCAGGAGGGGGGGGGGAAATGTAGGGTTTAGGGTAGATACCGTGGCATGTATGATCTGTAAGAGTCCTCATTCTGTGGCAGTGCTTGCACAATGGGGTGTATTGAGGGCAAATGAAATACCTTGAACGTTGTGCAGGCTTAAGTAAAACTCTTAACATTATTTGAGACTCTTTTTTGTTACTTAATTTTTACGTGTTTTTATTTCTCCTTTGAGTAATATTAAGAGACCAGAATGCTCACAGAAAAATAGGACAGCTGAAGTATAGACAACTTCTGGAGATTTTTTACAAATACAAGCAAGGTTTGTATGAGCTGCAGTATCTCTTCTCCAGCTCTATCAGACTAATAAAACAGGCAAAGTTTCAGGAGCAAAATCCTTCCATTTGATGTCTTATATAAATACCTATCACTAGTATGAAACTTGTGCATTAGTTCTAGAAATGGAGATCCAAAAGGAGATTTTTTTTAAAAATCTGATTAACATTATGTGAAGATAAATATAATTATAATTATAAAATGACAACAACAAACTACTAAAAATGCAGTAGCTTTAATAAAAATTAAAAGAGAGGAGGGAGGAAGTTCTGACATGAATTTCTGATGTACTGTGAACACCGAGGTTTCCACCTGCTCACAGATCCCTCACTTGGTGTGAGCACTGGGCAAGGAAGGTACCAAGTGTTGCTCATTGCAGGAGCATTTGATGGTTGCCAGACCATCAGGCTGTATTCCACAGAGGGACATTTAACAGTCCTTTAAGTGAGGTTTCAAGGGATGTTTTCAAATGTCCCACTTGGTCTCTTTAGTGATCTGTACAGTGCAGGAAAAATGACAACAAAAACTTAAGTTATGAGGTAGTGAATCTGAAACTCCCTGTAACCAAATGGAAATCAGGTGATTGTAATAGCTATGGAAAGGAGGAAGATAACATTTACTTTTGGAAGCTTCAAAAGATGGGGGTTTTTAGGGTGATTTGTATCCATGGACCTCTGCTACAATTCCTCATCTGCCAGTGCCTTTATGGTGGACTCTTGGTTTTCTCCATCTCACTGGTCTCAGTTCCACACTGGAGAAGCAGAAGGAAGGCTTGTGTCTCTCACACTCACATGCTCAAATGTATATTGGCATGGCAAAAGTCTAACTCATGGCAGCAGCAAAAGGCTGTTCTGTTTGGCCACAAGCTCTAGATGCTGCTGTAACTTAACAGTGTATAGCATTAGTCAGAATTAGGAAAAAAGAGGTACTCCTCATTAGTAGAGTGAAATTATGTTAGATGGATTACAAGGAGAGTTAAAAATAGAAGAAAGAAGAAAAAAAAATAGGAATAGGATTAAGAAGTTGAAAGGGAAAGTACAGAAACAAGAGGCAAGCATGTAAAGAGAGCAGATTCAGAGAGAAGTCAATCTTGCTAGGTCTAAGTTAAACTACTAGGAAAAAAACCCAGGCGGCAAACCTTCTGTGATAAGCAGCTGAGGTCAGGTTCAAATATCTCCTGTAGTTTTTGAAGTGGTCTCCTGAAGTGGTACAAACCTACATATATCCGTGGAGCCTGTTTTATTGACTGCACATTCAACACAGGTTCCTGTTAAATGTCCTCTTTGAGAGGGCTACTTGGAGAATAAGTTTCTGTGGTTCTTTAACAGGTATTGCACCAGCTGCCCATGCCACTTCAACAATTTACTCATACGATCATAATTTGTTATTCCTTTAAAACAAGTGATTTTGAAAAACACTTATAGGCATTCAAAGTAACTACAAACATCCAAAATTGTTAATGGTGTTTTTGTGGGTCCAGTTACCTGGGTGACTTTTAGTCTTTGTTCCTTGCCCATTTGTTATTTACAAAAGGTATGTTCTTCACCTTTCCTTAAGAAATCTAGTCTTAGACGTCTGTGGTTTCTTATCTTGTGAGAATAACTGCAAAAGACTGAGCTGTAACACAGCCGTGATGCAGCAGTTGGAGAGGAGGAAAGGCCCTCCTAAGGATGTTGGGGTGCCTGGGTTCAGCTCAGAGGAGCACAGCTGCTCCAGACTTTTAAACAGCATGTAAAAGTCATGATGATGGCAGGGAGGCACAGAAAAGGCTGCTTTTCTGATTGTCCTTGCCCATCATGAGCGATCTGAGACTGTGAGAATCCCTCATGCTTTCAAAAAGAGACAAGAAAATACTACTTCTTTCTTGGTTATTTCCTAAACAATAACTGGTCATTGAAATGATGGACCTATGTACTTGTGTTGATATTTGTAAGGAGCAGGACTAAAGCGGATGGGGTGGGTGTGAATCTTCCAGTGCACACCTTCTCTGTCCAACTGTCTCTTAATGCAAAGTTATGACTATAGCTCCCTGGATAATTTGCTAGCATTTACCAATCTACTTCAACCAGAGTGATATTTTGGGGAGGCCCCCTTGCTCCGTTGGGCTGCTGAAAGGAATTATTTCCCCTACAAGCCTTGTGTTGCTTCATAAATACAAACATTCATTTTCAATTGCCTGTAAGTTATTCGGGGGCAGGAAAAAATAAGGTTGAGTAATTGTAACTTTCATTGAGAAGAAGTGTTGAAGAAATTAAGTCTTACAGTGCTGAAAGCCATACAAGTTTATAGTAAAAGTACAATTGTTAATTCTTAAATTTGATTGCAATTACCATGCTACCCTATTACAACATCAAGCATTGTTTCATTTCAATAAGCTACTTTAGGAGATACTTGCCAAGATTAGAAATGAGCAGCTCTAAGAAAATGGAAAACAATGTTTTGCCTTTACCTCGTGATTGCCTTTGTACTGTGTTTCCTCTAGAATGAAATTTTACTACCAAAATGAACGTTCAGTCATTTTCCAAACACAGTTTTAACCGGGTATTTGTTGTGCAGATTTTGCCTGGTTTTCTTATTAGCCATCCCTGCAGATTTTCTGTTGTTATACATGTCAGCTGAATCCCTTCGTCAGTGAGTTTTCAATAGTGTCATTGAATGTAGCTGAAAAATCCATGCAAAACAATAACCTACTCCTGAGTCCCTGTGAGCCTGGACAACAGCTTGCCTGCAAATCCATCCAGTGCAAATGAATTTCAGGGACAAACAACAAAAGAAAACATAGTGGGTTGTACCAACAATAATCATGCCTTGACCAGGTTTCCCGAGTACAAAAAAGTCACTTCAAGGAGAAGTTAGTGATCCTTCTGTACTGACCTCCACAAACAGCTGTTCGCTCACCTACTGATCAAACTACCCTGTCCCTTGATTTACATTTTGGGGGGAATTCTCTGTCCTGGGCACCAGCTGTTACTGTCATCAACTACCTCTGTGGTGGACTTCCTGGAAAGCCAAATGAATACGATTTGGTTTCCAGATAGCCACTGAAGCTGAATATTGAACCCTGAACTGCACCTTTTTTTTTCTTCCTATATGTTGGCTTTGTTTTTTTCCTTATACTAAGTCGTGTATAACAAAGTCCTGTGTAATTCTATAGCTGATTTGCAGTGCTTTAAGAGGTTAACTATTTGCTGAACATGACAATGTCCATTGCCTCTGCAAAACTAATACATGTTTCAGACAGTTTGCTCCACTGACCACTGAATTTCAGCGCTCCTAGAAGGCAGCACGGCCAGGGTGCAGGGAGAGAAGGGCTGAGCTGGTGGGCGAGGGACACTGCAGCACTGGCTACAGCAACCCTTTACAATAGCTAAGGGATTGAGGTAGAGTTGACTTTCTCATCTGCTGGAAATCCATCCTGAGCTCCAGGCAGACTCCAAGGACAGAGTGCCACCTACTGAAATACCACTGCTGAAGAGTGTTCTGCAGAGATGTGTGAAACTGGTGGAAACTAGGGCTTAGGTAGTAGCTGGGTGAGTTAAAAGAGCCCTAGACCTCCACAGGTCTATTACTTTTAGACTTTTTTTAAGGTCTTTCTATCCGTTTACTCTCTTTTCCCAGTACAACATTACTATTGCTGGTGTGGCCAGCACTGGCCTGCCAACTGACTCTTATTTCAGGGAGCAATGCTATATAGTCCAGCTATGAAAAAGATGCCATCAAAATGTACTAATTGGTCTGGAAGGGGCACTGGAAACAAACTGCACTCTCAGAAGACAGGGGTCAGCTCCTCTGGTGCCACCTCATACAGCAGATCAGCACTGATTTTTTGCAATAAATGTATTAGCCCATATTAAGAATTCAGCACTAGGTTTTGTGTAGGTGCAGCTGCAAATCCTGCCTTGCTGTTGTTAGGCCATGCCCTTTGGGCTGCAGTATGATGGACTCTTGCGCCAAGCTAGGCAGAGCAGGTAAGTTGAAGCACATGATGGCAGTTGTGGTGTGGCAGGGCAGGGACATCACCAGTCAAGAGATACAGCTTGCAGTAAGAACCTGCACCAAAATATGAGGATAGGCAAACAGCACGAAATAAATAATTGATCATTGGCAAAGGCACTAACTTGTGAAACTTGTAAGTTGTGCAATATTGTTTCCAGGAAATCGGAATTTGGCATGATCTGGTCAGTTCCCTTTATAATTTGGAAGGAAAAGAATAAGCTAAATTTTATTTCAAATAATCAGTGAACAGTTTCACTAAAGGTTAGTTGTGTTTTCGTATCACTGTACCATTACCTCAGATTCCCCTGCACCGTCACCCTTTAATGTGTCATATAAACTTGAATGTATTTAATTTTATTACAGTAGTAGAGAGACTGAAATTATCAGAAAGAGAATTTACTAAGTATAACAAAACAAAATAGCTAGAGCCAGTCAAAGTTTTCGAAAGGAGATATCCTCTGTCACTTTTAAGGTGGCTTGTCTACCCTTCTGTCTCCCCTACTTGTATAAGGGAGTATAAACACATTTTACTGTATCTTACCTGCAAATATCTAGCACAATTATACCTATATTATCTTGCCTCTTCTTTTTTATTAGATTTTCATTAATAATACCTCAGCTGTCTTTGCTATTGCCTTTTAGATAATGACTGTAAGATGACTTTTATGACTTGTTTTCATTATACCTGGTGCTATGCAATGAATCAAGAAAGAGTACATTTATTCAGAATGTGAGACATCCAACAAAGTAGATAAGGGAAGAGAGAAGAATGTGAAATATGGGGCAGAAAATATGTGCTGTAGAATACATAATGACATGGAGCTTGATGAGACCATTTTAAGTTACAGAGGGCTCAAAACGGAACAGAAATCCTAATTAAAAAATTAATCTTTGAAATAACTTTGTTTATTATTGACAAAATTATCTCAGACATCAGCATGCCCTATATTTACTGCACTGATAAGCACTGATTAACATTTTGGAAATATGTTAGTGAAAGTACAGTAGTGCTTATAGCAGACTGAACATGAAGGATGTGGGCCTTTAAAAGCAGTAACAGGTAGTGCACGCACGCGCGCACACACGGAGCTTCCAGACTGAGGTTAAGTACAAATTAGAAAGTGCTCAGTCCTGAATCATCTGATGTCTCTTGAAGTCTTGTGGGATTTTCACCATCTACTGTACTGACAGCCAAACTAGGCTGTCTGGAAAGCTGTGGCACTACAAGAAATTTGCCTCTGATGTTTGTTGTTTCTGTTGTCTATTTTTGTAAGAAAGGATCCTATGAAAAGCAACCTGTTAAATACATAAAATCAGGACTATATCTTTAGCAGGACAGATCTGACCAGTTCTGGATAAAGTATCCTACAAGCTTAAGCTTTTAGATCATTTGCAAACTAATTTTTGTTTCTCCAGTTGCTCTCATAAATCACCAGTATTTGATAAATAAGTTGATTTATATAGGTCATTTGCTATTGATTTTGACTACACTTCTGTCTGCTCTCCAGTGACTGTTTGCTTGCAGGTACCTTGAAATGTAGTGCTCAACTTTGTGCCTGCCCCTTCGTTGGATATCTGACACTTCCTTCATAAGAGGCAACAAATACTAAATGCAAATGACAAAGATGAAACAATGAGTGTGAAATCACACACATCCAGCATCTGCTTTGAGGTGCCTCTTTTGCTTTATTATTTGTAGAAAGTCCCAAAATTTAAGAATGCTGAGGAATAGGTCCTGCTTTGTCCCCTCATTAGCTGTGTTTAATAGGCTTCTCATAATGGTGACTCAGTGCCACATTGATCATTGCTGACCTTTAATCCAGCTACTCAGTATGCAAATAGATTAAAAATCTCTTGAGAAGGCCAAATGGCAGTCTACTGCTGTATTAGGGCATGTTTTCTTTATCTGCTATGTCCTTTTATAAAGAATCTCTACAGCCATAAGGAACCAGCTTCCCAATTGCTACTCTTGTCTTCCAAGTAAATGAGATGAATTAACGATGGGATGAGCTTTCCAACATTACCACACATATAATTGTGTTTCTGTGAATCTGTATGGTCACCATACTATTACAGTTTATCCTACAGGATTATAAGAAGTCCTACTTCAGTGAGGGGAGGGCAGGATAGGATGTAGATACGTTAACCAATGCATTTTTTTCTTAAAAGATATAATGTTAGTGTTAAAATTATTTAGTGCTAAAACTATCCTTGTATTAACAAGTAAATGGGAGTGTTTGCTCAGCCATCTAAGCTCCTGAGGGGGCCTAGGGA
>NW_008825114.1:7484634-7488952 GCF_000699105.1 Pygoscelis adeliae
TGTAGCCCTGAGTTAGCATGGGAGGATGTTGGTCTGCTGGCTTCAGAGTCCTCTTTTAAAGGTTTTCTTTAATGGACATTGAATCATTTATGGGAAACCATGCTCTGAACAGCCAGCAACTGTGTTTGTTGGGCTGTTGCCAGCTTTCTCTTGCCTGGCTCTTACTGTCTCCAGTGGCCTCATCAGCCCCAATGCAGTAACTATGTTCTCATTCTTCCATGAATTTGGGAAGGGAAGAAGGCTCATTCCAGTACTATTTCCCTCTTCACATCAACATTTTATCTCCAGAACTCCAACCAAGTTAAAACAAGCTGGTTTAAACCAAAGCTGGGCAAGAACTGAATGGGTTTGTTTTGCCTTTAATACTGTATAAGATACAGCCTCAAAAAAAAAGTCTACTTTCTGCAGACACTCAGGCCATTAATTTTTAATAGCCAAAGTGCTCTTGGAAAAACAGAAAGCCAATAAATTGATTGTCCAGTTGCTATCATACCAATAACTAGCACAATTTTGGCTCTAAGTATATGTTATCACAAACCCAACAACTGGGTAAGCTCTGCTCATCTAGTGGAGTAAGAAATATACATGGTGATTTACGTGACCAACTGGAATTTGTTAATAGCAACTGAACATTTTGAAATCAAGTATTTATTCACATTGCATTGCATGATTTCAAACCTTGAAAAGAATTATTTTTGTGAAGCCAAATATGCACACATGAAAAGTCCACCTAAAGATGGACCTTGAAATTTAGCTTTATTTCATAAATTTCATAATTCATATTTGTAGGATATAGGTATTGAATTCCACTTACAATGAAGCCTAAAGAGAGATCACAAATGTCTAGCAGTAGAAACAATGATACTATGGAAAAGGTAGTGGGATGAAGTTCATTAACAAGATGACTCCCAGTTTTCTGATGATACTTTCAAAGCCCTGTCTATTTCTGCTGCCTCAATGTTTTGTGCATTTACATCCTTGCAGTTATGAGGAAAATATCTAACTATTTTTCCAGGCTTTAACAAACCAACTCTCTCCTCTCTGTCTCTGATCATATTTACAAATCTATTACTATGTAATATTTACATATTTACATAGTACAGCAGTTTAGCATCCAAGGGCAGTGTTTGAGCTCTACATGTGTAGCATTTTTTTCTATTGGTGTCTGTGGGTTGCTCTCTGGTCTTTCTCCTATGGATGTTGTGACAGGGGTAAATCTGAGCCTTTATTCACACCAGTGTTGGCTGTGCTTTCCATGGGACCAATGTGATAAAGCCCTGGAGATCTGGCTCTGTAGGTAGCCGTGGCACGGGGGCGTCCCTGCCCTCACGCAGCCCTGCAGAGACAGAGCTGTAGTCTCGGGGCTGCTGCATGCTGTCTGGCTTCGTGCTCCCTCCTTGGAGGTGGCAGAGATGCCCCAGTCTCTTACAGCTGGGAGAGGATATATCAGCACCCACAGTCTCACTATCTCCTCGTCTTCTGCCTGTATGTCAGCATGGCGCTATCCAGATGAATTGTTGGGATGAGACCTTGGTCCCTTTAAACAGACATCTGGAAATGACTCCTTGCCCTTCTTCTCAAATTAGTCCATAGATAGTTTGCAGTTAAGGTAGTCTAAGTATTTTAATGGTCTTAAATTATGTTTTCTGTACCTCAGGTTAGAAAGACTTTAAGCTAGTCTGTAGAATCAAGCGTTTGTTCCTCGCTGATAAGAAGCAAGACCTTTCAAGGGCTATTAAATACTGGGTGCGTTGGTCTTTTTTTTTTTCTTTATACTGCATTTGAACAAGGTGTTACTGTAACTCTGACTCACTGGGGAAGGAAGAGGAAATTGGCATTTTCTGTGCTCTGTGTCCTGTCTCTGAGGTGTTGGTGGAGGTGTCGTGTTAGAACAGTTGTCGGTAATGAAATGCATAAAAGTACTAGCTGTTCAAACAGCTGTAACCATCTGTTTAGCATGTCCCTGATCACTGGGGTTTCTCTAATTGTAAGAGTCAAATTTAAGCCTAAACATAAAAATGACAAAAAAAAAAACCCCAAAAAACCAAAACCTGATCATATTGGAAAACTCTTGCCATGTCTGTAGATAACAATGTTGTGCCAAGCAGAGATGGTGGTGTTCAACAAACAAGCAGGAGCATCCACGTCAATGGGGACTTTTCTTCTGTCCTGCCTCAGAGCTATACCAGGCAAAGCCAGCTGAAATTAGGCAGTGGTGGTTTCTGGGGAAATATGAGGTTAATCTGTTCTGAATGTGTAACACGGTTGAACCACCAGCCATGGACTGCTGTGCTGGTAGTGCGTTATATACATTGCTCATACGGCATAGAAGTTATTTCCCTAGAAACGCTGAACTCTTTAATATTGAGGCTGCATGGGAGAAGTAGCCTGTGGATGTGCATTGACAGCACTCTCATGCTTCTCCACAGCATCAGAAAGATTCCCTGTGGTGAACTCAAGTCAGACTGTGTGATTTGCTTTCTCTTCCCTTCAAAACATTTTGAATTTTTTTATACAATGTCTAATATTTCATCATTTCCAGTGGATAAAAAGAAAAGTTTGCTCTGAAAAAAATGATAATGTGTAACTTCTTCTCTCCAAGTCAGTGCTGCCAGCTTCAAAAATGAATGGCTCTGATATCTTCAGAGACCAGATTTTTGTATTTGTTTGCAGAAGAATGGAAAGTACATTTTTAATAAAGCTCCTGTGATGAATAAGTGGCTCAAAAATAGCAGGCTAAAGCTTGCTTCTGTGCTGTCAGAGCAGAGTCTGCCAAGTAATTTGCCTATATAAACAGCGTAAGAGCAAAAGGCCTATTGTAAAGCTGATCTTATTTTTAGAGGTAGATTTTATTATTTGCTCTCACTTCCTTTCCCACCAAGGGCTTGCTTTCACTGCAAAACAAGACCACAATGGCAAATGCATACCACCTGATTGCATAAAAGCTCTAGACAACATACCCTGCAATTCGCAACTCTGCTTCTCCAGAATAGGGAGGCTACATGTCTGTTTTTGTGCTGAAACTTGATTTGCAAAGGCTTCAGCATTGTCCCTCTCTTGCAGTACCCCAACACAATCAGATTATAATGAAGCATAGAAACCCACAGCTGGATTCTGCCCTGATGTTGAACTCTGTACATCCCTACTGATGTAAGAGGATTTATTTGTGTGAGAGCTAGGGCACGGTAGGAGCTTTGGTACTGAAAGCAGTCTATAGTCCTGCACATATATTTCTCTGTACACTCGCTCTTCCATCACAATACCAAAGCAGAACTACACCATTGATGCAGAAATGTGGAAAATGCCTTCTCTACACCATCACTGAAAGCTGCAACTCAGTTTTTCACAGATGGAATAAAGCAAACAGGGCTTCAGCTGAGCTTTTCTTTGACACAGTTAAGCTGGCAGCCTTTCCCTATCTCCACAGCACGAGTGCACTCACTCAGCACCTCCATCGGATGCCCTAGCTACTTTCTGTGTCCAGATGTTTTTGAGGCTGTATGAGTTGCCTGTGTGGTCTCCAGGGAAGAGACATGCTAGCTCA
Source organism: Pygoscelis adeliae (assembly GCF_000699105.1). NCBI lineage: Eukaryota > Metazoa > Chordata > Aves > Sphenisciformes > Spheniscidae > Pygoscelis > Pygoscelis adeliae. The sequence continues at coordinate 7,488,179 of NW_008825114.1, forward strand.
TTTCCAACCTTGCAACCTCTTTCATCATTGTTTTTTCCAGGATTTGGCCACTCTTTCTTCATTTGAAAGATCACTAGTTGACTTGTAATAATGTGATTCCATTCAATACCTATGGATGGGAGTTGGCTTTACTGAAGGAAGTCATGATATTGAGACACGGAGCAATAACTCTTGCTCCATCTGCTTTCCTTGCACTAGCAGGGTCTCATAAGGAGAATGGCCATTGACATGTTTTTGGTCCACTTTCACTATCGTCTCTTTCCTGCTATTGCAATGTTTCTGGTTCATGATGTTACATATTTCTTCCTAAGCACCACATTTCTGTTTTCAGAAGACACCAGACCCTGATGTTTTGGCTGTTATGGGGAGAAACAATTTAAATAAATTCACCAGGTTCAATTTAGAAAGAAGACAAAAATGACCTAAATCTAATGCAACATGACAGAGCGCTGTCCTGGTTTTGGCAGGGATAGAGTTAATTTCCTTCCTAGTAGCTGGTACAGTGCTGTGTTTTGGATTTAGGATGAGAACAAAGTTGGTAACGCACCGATGTTTTAGTTGTTGCTAGGTAGTGCTTACACTAGCCAAGGACTTTTCAGCTTCCCATGCTCTACCGACTGAGAAGGCTGGAGGTGCACAAGGAGCTGGGAGGGGGCACAGCCAGGACAACTGACCCAAACTGGCCAAAGGGACATTCCATACCATGGGATGTCATGCTCAGCATATAAAGCTGAAGAAGAAGAAGGAAGGGGGGGACGTTCGGAGTGATGGCGT
>NW_008825114.1:7489104-7527420 GCF_000699105.1 Pygoscelis adeliae
GAGCAAGTGGCTGTGTGGGGCTTAGTTGCCAGCTGGGGTTAAACCACGACAGGTACTCAGTTGCCGACTGAGGTTAAACCACAAGCAGCACATAACATTTTGTGTCTCCCTTTGCTGAGAAGTTCATCATTGTCCCAGCATAAACGTGCCTACTGCATATGATAATGAACAGCATTAAGAACAATTTTCTAGTTCTGTGGACAGCATTATTTTGCAAGGTTCTTGTGAATACTTTTTTAGCTGCAATTCCTCTTCCCATATAGTAAACTTCTTGTACTAGTTTTGCAAAACTAGTCATTCCTATATCAAAACCAAGGTAAAGTGGTTTAATCTGCATACACCTGATGTGCAATTTATATCACAGTACATGCAGTTACTGGATTTCACACCACATGACTGTAAGTGAACAAGGCCAATTGACCTCTGAAGGCTTTCTGAAAAAATCTTATGCTGTTTTTCCATTTACATCAGCAGATTCAAATAAATATAAAACTAAAATAATGACAAAAAAGATCCCATGGATTGGTCCTTTCAGAAAAAAGTCTGTTTTGTTCTTTAACAAGTAATTTTTGTCCATGACATTTTCAATGTTTCCTTCTTCATTTGTTTTACTTAAAGTTGGTCTTTCTTTTGGCTTCCGTCATGTGTCCTTCACTTCAAACACAATCTTTCTGAACAGTATTTAGAAACCTTTCCCCACTGTTCAGTAAATGGTTTTGAGGCAGACTTCTACTGACGGTGATACTCAGATGTCTCCCAGATGGTGCTTGGGGGACATATTTCCACTTCTGTAGAAGCATTAGTTGATAAGCAAACTTAAAGGTTTAAAAGAGGAGGGGGGGGGAAGCCAAAGGTTTAAAAAATGGGGGGGGGGGAAGCCAAAGGGTGACTTCATCAGACATGCCCCTCTACAAGGCTGTTGCATTTATTCCTTAAAAACCTACACACCAGAGAATGTTGAACTAGACTTACTAAGTGTCTTTCAGTGGTTTCTCTAAAACAAATAATTTCCTTATGCATTGAAATATCAAATATCTTTAGAAAGCTTACTGTTCTTCTTTGTAGATTAAAACCTGTCCTCAGAAATGCTAAATAAGATCTTTTTGAAAAACTTTGGAAAATCACTTATAATATTAGAAACAATAAACTTTCATTGCAATTGATTTTTCATTCTCTCTATTACTGGTGTGAATTATGACATTTTGCAAACCCGCTGGATGAATTGTGGTTTATTTTCTATGTGGTTCTATGCTTTGTTAAATATATTTGTTAATTCTGTGTGCAGGAAGCAATCCTCTCCATATGACAGGGAACTGTACCATAAAGTTATGCTATTCATGGATAACTGCTGTCCATCACCTGTGGAGAGTTCTGCTATGAGCTGATTTTACTTGGGAACACCCTGAGGGAGTAGAAAAGCCTGTCTGTTGGTCAGAGTTATACAGGGGAAAAACACAGTGTGTTTTAAAAACTTGCTAATATCAGCAATGAAAGTGTTGGTAAACTACATTAAAGCCACGTGCTGAAACATAGTAGTACAGCTACAGGACTGCCAAGTAGCTATGATTATGCAAATAAGAACATACACAGAGTCTGGCTGCAGAGAACCTACTGCAAGTCCCAACTGGTGGCTACTTTAATGATACGGGGTCTGTGCGGCTGGGTTAATGTCATGCATTTACATAAAGAGATAGTTATCCCCCTTGGTCTTTAGCCTGCTAGAACATCTACTCTAGTTCTGAAACTTCTAGGTCCTTTCCTGACAATGATCTTGATAGTATTTCCAAAGTTTAATATAAGAAAGTTTGTCTTGTTAATACTTTATAACAGTAATAAACAAAACTTATCTACTATTTACTTACCATAATGAGTGCTTTTGGGTTTTTATTGCTTTCTTTTTAAGCCAAATATTTGGAAAAAAATTGTGACTCCAGGATTGATTTATCCAAGTATATTCATTTTCACTGTAATTTTGTGTGTCAGGTATAATAAATATTAACATTAATAAGCCATGGTCTTCACATTCTCGAAGAAACATGTAACCGTGCTGTTCAGCAGATAGGTACCAGCACTGCAGAAACAGTCTCAAAGGGGCTCAGGAGATCTGCAATAGGTTAGTTTCTTGTAAAGCAGATGAGAAGGTGATGATCAAGTGAGAAATTGTGAGTTTGTGGACAAACAAAACCCACCTGGGAGTTTGTGCAGGGAAGAGCAGATGTTTTCTGAAGGGATCTGAAGGTGATTAAGCAAGTGATCTGTTTGGTCTAGAGATAGCATTATTCCATCTTTAGTAAAGTACAAATAGTATTTCAGGAAATAGGAGATGGCATGGGACTAAATTCTTTAGCGCCAAGGGTAGTTTCTGAAGTTGTTATAATACAAACTTGTTAATAAGTGAAGCTGTTTGTGTTAATGACCCAGATAGCATCCATGATTTGCAATTCTGAGTTCATTCTGAATTAAAGCAGATGACTTTTTGAAGATGCAGTGGAGTGTGGGTTTTTTAATGATTTCAGAAGAGAATTTGAGTGCCTACACATATTAAATCCTACATTCTAAAAATGAAAAACATAGACATTTACGATGGCCAAGCATTGTAATGGCAAGCAACTCGGATAGAAAGATGGAGATATCTTGGTGGATTTCCTTGCAATTTTCCCTTCCAGTTTCCTCTCAATAGCAATGCCTGGCCCTGTGTTAAAACTGTAAGTAACCCATCTTTCAACACTTCTCTGGGGAGACCGTTATCTATCAAAACAGATTAGCAGTGGAAGGAATTAGGGTACTGCTTTCTGAGGTAGACAGAGACAGGGAGTTGCAAGATTATGTGAGTAGCAGCTAATTGCCTTCAGCAGGCTTTGCACACTTAGTCTGATGTGCTTTGGTCACACCAGTGACCTGATGAGGGTTACTTCAGTTGATACTGAGGCCCAAGCAAGGCACTTCTGCGGGGGGTTCTCCCACTAAAGCTGGTCTGTGGCAATGTTCAGCAATTCCCACCTGCCATTTCCAGGGCATAGCTTGCAGAAACTGTTTAGATTCAGGCTTGCAACAGCAAGAAAACATCTGCTGACCTGCCTGGGAATAGGACGCAGTCCTCTGTCAGTGCTTTACACTCCTTTGGAGAGTTCCATGTGCTAATCCCATAGGAGAACTAGCTGCTATAAATGCCATCCCTAATCAATCTTCTGGGTTTTGGGGTACTTTTTAGAATTAGAGGACAGAAGTTCCCAAAACATGAGGAGACCCTCAGTATTGCCACAGTATAGCTACTTCTCTTATTTCTTTTTCTTGTGGTTAGGGAGAAAGAAAGAGTGAAAAGTGAATGAAGCTGTTCTGGATAAAATAACCTTCCTGCTTATGCTGATGGATTTTGCTAGAATGGTTACTCCAAGACGATTAAGTGGAATCCTCTATTTTAGTGTTTCATTTTTATTCAAATAGCAAAAGTAGCCTTCTGAGATAAGATAAAAGTTTCTGTATTGACCGATTTTTGAAAGACTTTGTCCAATAACAGTCTTTCTGTCTGTAACACCTCCATTAATATAACATCGGCATTAAGCCTCACCGTGAGAGGAGTCTGCCTGGCATCAGCAATGAGCAGAGAAAGGGAGGAGAACACAAGCATACTTCTCCTTTAGGAGTGTTCTGTTTTGGGGAAATACAGAGGAAACTGACTCAGTGTGAGCCTCTGCCATGAATGGGAACTTCCTCTGTGTTTGTTACCAGCAACAATGTATCTCAATGAGATTTCCCAGACCTGACAAACACCAAGAAAAAATAAGTGACATTAAATTGTGTTTGGAATAGCAAGTTTAAGTATCTAATGTTACCTCTGGATCACTTGCCAGTTAAGAACAGGAGATACAGTACATTGTAGCAGAGGTGGAAAAGTCATAACATTAAATGTCTGGTAGTGACTTTAGAAAGTGATTATGGACTAAGTCATTTCTCCATGCACTGTACCTGACTGTAATAATCCAAATTGCCTGTGACTTATGAATATATTTGGCAACAATCACCATTTCCTACTGTAGTGTGAAATTAACACCACAGGCTGTAGCTGTGGCATTTATTGAACACAAGGGAGCTGATTATAGCTCCATAAACTTGAAGACAACCTCTGCTACTATTTAATTAGCATCAGTATCTGTGCATAAATTAGAACTGCATTTACAATCATTCCCCAGTTAAAGGTCTAACAGAATCTTCAGAGAGTTGTGGTAAATGGAGTTCAATCCAGTTGGCGGCCGGTCACGAGTGGTGTTCCCCAGGGCTCAGTTTTGGGGCCAGTTCTGTTTAATATCTTTATCAATGATCTGGATGAGGGGATCGAGTGCACCCTCAGTCAGTTTGCAGACGACACCAAGTTGGGCGTCAGTGTTGATCTGCTCGAGGGTAGGAAGGCTCTGCAGAGGGACCTGGACAGGCTGGATCGATGGGCCGAGGCCAACTGTATGATATTCAACATGGCCAAGTGCCGGGTCCTGCACTTGGGCCACAACAACCCCATGCAGCGCTACAGGCTTGGGGAAGAGTGGCTGGAAAGCTGCCTGGCGGAAAAGGACCTGGGGGTGTTGGTCGACAGCTGGCTGAACATGAGCCGGCAGTGTGCCCAGGTGGCCAAGAAGGCCAACGGCATCCTGGCCTGTATCAGAAATAGTGTGGCCAGCAGGAGCAGGGAAGTGATAGTGCCCCTGTACTCGGCACTGGTGAGGCCGCACCTCAAACACTGTGTTCAGTTTTGGGCCCCTCACTACAAGAAGGATGTTGAGATGTTGGAACGTGTCCAGAGAAGGGCAACGAGGCTGGTGAGGGGTCTGGAGAACAAGTCCTATGAGTAGCGGCTGAGGGAGCTGGGGTTGTTTAGCCTGGAGAAAAGGAGGCTCAGGGGAGACCTCATCGCTCTCTACAACTACCTGAAAGGAGGTTGTAGCGAGGTGGGTGTCGGTCTCTTCTCCCAAGTAACTGGCGAAAGGACGAGAGGAAATGGCCTCAAGTTGCGCCAGGGGAGGTTTAGATTGGATGTAAGGAAAAATTTCTTTACTGAAAGAGTAGTTAAACATTGGAACAGGCTGCCCAGGGAAGTGGTTGAGTCACCATCCCTGGAAGTATTTAAAAGACGGGTAGATGAGGCGCTTAGGGACATGGTTTAGTGGGCATGGTGTTGTTGGGTTGATGGTTGGACTCGATGATCTTGGAGGTCTCTTCCAACCTTAATGATTCTATGATTCACTGTACCACCTATAATTTAAATAATAACCTCAGACTTGGAGAGATATATCAGTAAAAAACAAGTTTGGCTTGCAACTTGACAGAGTGCATTTCAGAATTTTTTTTTTTTCCCCGTTATTAATATTGGCTTAGTATACATTCCTTTGAATCCTCCCTAAAATGAGTTTTCATACAAAATAAATCTACACGGAATTCTAAATTTTCATTTTGTTGATTCCTCTCTTTTATTCCTCCTTTTCACCCCCACTTGCCAAAGAAAGTCTTTGCACTACTGCTAGTGCAATAGTTTCTGTGTTCAAACACAGAATCACCTAACACTATCAGAAGGGAACCTTTTCTCTATTTGTTTCTTTTGAGAAAGCTTTTCACAAAGCATCTGCTTTTACACTGTGAATTGGTGAATAGTATTGTAGATATGAACCTGATTCAGCTCAGACAGTTGCTTGTTTGCAACAGGAAGTTAGCTAGCAAACAAACGCAGGCTAAAATGGCTTAGCTGGGTTTTGCCCAAGAACTGCTTTGTTCAGGATCTACTGAGCGTGGACTGGGAGGGCAGTGATGTCCCTCCTTCAAATGGAGGGAGAAGGTGCTGTGGGGTGAACCAGAGGCAAAAAATGGCCTGAGAGGGAGGCTAAGAAGAGAGAAAAAGTAAATGGAAGTGTTTCCAAGGTGTTTGCTATACACAACTTCTTATTGTTTCTCCCAATCTAATTATTTTCTTTTCTTTTTTTTTTTTTTTTCCTACTGGAACTATAAGATCTTTCATTCTCTGACACTCTTGGCATATTTTTAGGCACTTCAAGAGAATTATCTTCTTCAAAGATAAGCTCTATGGTAAACATGCCCATATTGTACATGTATTATGTGTTGAAAAAATTACTTGTGTTGCTCTGGTCCATATTACTCATGAATACTTTTTGATTTTTTCTTTTAGTTTTTAATAAGGAATAGAGAAATACTGTATTAGTGAGTTTGGAGTTTCTGCTTGTTTCAAGCAATTTTTCCTGGATCTCCTACCAGTGGAGATAATACAGCATTTCTGCTGCATCACTAAAGTAGAAGATTATGAATGAAAGATTCCATTTTTAATTCCCTTAACATTAGTTGAAAGTATTTTTGGAACATAACTTCCAGAAGGCCTTTTTTATCAACTGAGAAATAAGTCCATACTCCTCAGTCTGCTCCTTAGGGGACTGTCTTCCCTAAACACAGAGAAAATATGCAATTTATTATGATTAGTTTACAAAAATTTTATTGAAAAATATACTGGAAATGCTAGGAATTAAATATCAATAAGCAGTGAGGGAATAATTGGCTAAATATAGCTCAGGAGAGCCACTTAGACAAATCTATTAATACCTTTTGCATGCACTTTTGCTTTAAAACTATGCTTATTCAAAGGAGTGTTTTACATGAAAATTGTATGGTTTGCAGCAAACAGAGAAGCAAAATTTTTTATTATTATTGCTTTTCTCCACTCATTACTTCTTGCCAATAACTCATGAGGTTTTTGGCTCCTGTTCCTGATTCTCTGCCTGTGCCTGACAGTCGGTGATTCATACTAATATGCAAGGTCAACCTGAGGTTATGTGTGCTCTCTAAGAATATCAGGCAGAGGTCTTGCTCTCCTCCCCAAGCCACAGAGATTACACTTGTCCTTCTCATGAGACATTCATCAGAGTTGTCCCCTGATTCCCAAGTCGATGGACCTCACAGGACTGACTTGGTGACTTTCTTCTGTGAAAGTGAGGATGTCATGTGGTTCTGAAAGGTATGTTGCCTTTTAAATTTGGCTGGAGGCAGGATTTGTTCCAAAAGAAATAACTAAGCAAGAAAAGTAGGAAAAAAAAAAACCAAACCAGACAAATCTCTTCCATACCAGTGTATCTGTTTAACCATGAATGAGTGTGAGGCCTTGATGAATCTCAAAAAATCTAACCTGGGGAAAAGCACTGTATTATATGTATATAACTACATTGTTTCACTGCACCTTGGTTTTGGTTTTCATTTTAATCCAATGACAATGGTGACTCTGCATTGCTAGGAGTGGCTGTAATTTACATAGTCCTTTTCAGTCTGGAAAATTAATTTCATTGAATTTGGCTTGCACCTTCACAGTGCTTCTGTCCAGTTTTAAACTGTAGCCTAAGGGTTGATTTTATTCACTCAGCCTCTCTCGTGATTCTATTAATATCAGGTAACTTCTATTTTAAAACATTCCTGGAGAGTTATAACGGAAGTCCACGTGACACTTTTCAAACTAAGCAAAGGACCAGTAATTTCATCTTCCTTATTGAGAAAATAAAATACCCTGTTGACTTTTTTCCTATTTCAATTGCTTTCCATTTTTTGGTTGATCAATGATACTGTGAGAAAGTTAATGTGGTAGAGTCTTTTATACCTTGTCTAGGTCAAGAAAACATACTGAACTTAGTCGTAATAATCGGCTGTTTCAACTGTTGAGCGAATGATCCACTGCTGGCCAGCACTTCGCAATCAGCTTAACTAAAGCTGTATCAGGCTAAGCATCATCTCAGGTAGTTAACTTTCTAAAAATCATCTGTGCCCTAAACCATGCAGTACTACAACTGTTGACAAAGAGTTGATGATAAAGATAAAGATAGATGATAAAGGTTCTAGGAAAGGTGTCCAGGAGCAACAGTGCCACACAACACAATCGTGGTAGCAGTGTGTAGCATTGCATATTCAGTACCTGCCTTTCAGGTGAAAGGTGGCTTTGGAAACCCTGTCCCAGGTATTAGTCCCCTTCTGAAAATAAAATCTTAAGTACTTGAAGAAGGAGCTGACTTTCTGGGAACAACTGGTCTGGGAAGCCATGGACATTTCTCCTCTGTTACAAACCAGGAATGGATCTTACAAGAGAGTATTTTCTTCCCTGAGTGTGCATGGTGACTCTGGTCACATAAGAGGAAGAACCCCATACTCTGAGAAGGTAAGTAAGATCCCATTCATTGCTGGTGCTGCCACTGCTAAAATTTTGCCCTCGTCATTTTTTGGGGACCCAAATTTTTAATCTTTAGTGCCTAAATGCAAATATTTCATCTTTTTAAATAAATGGCAAGCAGATTAATTAAACTATTGGCTGTACCTTCTCTCCTCTTTTCTCCACCTCTGGTTTTCTAAGCAGAGGTTATCTCCACTGGCTCCACCAGTTCCACACAAACCCCTCTGATTTTACTGCATGCTAAGAAGAAAAAAAATTTCTTCTCTATCAAAGCAACAGGAGTAAGAGTGTATGCTTTCCTCCTGCTGCTCTTCATACTGATTAATACTCTCTGCAACTGTAAATACAGAGTGGATTGTGATCTTGGTAGACTGATTTCTACATTGCCAGGTAGTTGAAAATCTGGTATGCAAGTCTGTGGAGAGCAAAAGTCCATAATAAATATTTTGGGGAGGAGTGAGAGTGGAAAAGACATTTTGTATGTTTAAGATAAAATTCTAAGACTAGTTCTGCTTGTTTAAGTGCTCATGTAATCATACCTGTAACCCAGGCATCTGCTTTGTTTTACCTGTGTGGGTTTGTTATGCCAGCAACTATTCGCTGTGGAGTCCGTATACTCGTCAAGGCCGAGAGCTCCCTTTTTCCTTCTGTTCTGTAAAGTGCCAAGCGCTCATGTGGGTTCTTTAAAATAGTAACAACAAATAAGAATAAGAATCTTGTTACTTTCTTTCACATGGGGATTGACAACAATAGAAATTGTTGAAGGCTTCTATGAAAATATACTGTATTTAGCAACTAGGAAATAACATTTGTGATTTAAGCTTTTTTTTATTCAAGTGGTATTTTATTATGTGTGCTCTTTTTTTCCAGTTTTATTTTACTGTTACAGGAAATAATGTCATTTCACATACCCAAGAGAGAGACCAAGGAGGGCTATAGTAAATAATAGACTGCTAAATAAATCAGGTTCAATGTGTCTTTTGCATATATCTGCCGTGTTTTATTCTGTCCATGTTTCTGCTATTCGTCTACTGACGACGAAAACTCCCACTGGTGTAATGCAAGATGTCCACAGGTATTACAAATATCCCTTCACAGTTCTCTGTTGAGGGATACAGTATGGGGTCAATTCAAAGCCAGTCCTAAATTATTAATGCAAACAAATATATTATTTGAACAGAGAGTGACAGTCTGTCGCTTAGTTAAAGAAAGATTTATAAAGATCTTAACACCAGAAATAATGTATAAAACAAAACAATAACTTTATTTATCATGGAGAACTGTTTGCCATCTCCAGGAAATGTGTCTTATTTCAATGAATTGTGAAGGGAACATGAGGGGAAGGCGGGTGCGCAGAAAGTGCACTTAAGATTTCTTATATGAAATGTCTCACAGTAGTGAAGCCTGGTGGATATCCCACACCAGCTTTGTGGAGAAGATAAACAAAGAACAACAATTTTAACTGCAGATTCTATGCATAAAGGGGGAAATGAAAAGACTTCCTTTTCAATTATCTGTATGTTTATCAGTGCAGTCCTGTCTTGCTCTAATCAAACACAGCTTATCTGTAAATGGCATCTCTAAGAGGGAAAAAAAATTTCTCTCAACTGCTATTAAGGGGAAAAAATTCGATACTGTTGTGGAGGTGCAGGCTGGAAGACCCTGACTTTGCAGGAGAGAACAGCTTCTTCACAAAACACAATTATGAAGACTGATGCCTCTGATAAACCGAGATGAGGCGCTGGCCAGAAGGTTAAATTAGAAACCAAGTTCACAGACAGCAACAATATGGACTGAAGTTTGGGGAAGGAGAATGTTATTAGCTAAAAATAATTATTTTCTTTATATCCAAGCTGATATCTTCTTTCATTAATTTAAAATACCTCTAAAGATGTCTTTATGCGTTGTGTGGTCTGTTGTTTTATTGATTGCCTTGATTCTCTTCACATCTCCATCAGATCCTTGCTAACATAACTCCACTGTTAAAAGAAAAAAGAGGATTGGACTCTAGAGTAAACCTGCTTTGGTTTACTCTATTGGAAATATGGAATCAAACATTGACTTCTATGGATTTATTCTGTGTTTCCCTAAAAGCATACTCTGTCTCTGGTGTGGTTTACACTACTGGACGTACACTTTTGGTCTACAGATTTGCACTGGTGGGAAAAAACAACATAACAGAGATTTAGGATGAGGTAGTCATAGAAGAATAAATATTTTTTGGCAGTGCAGAATTATGCAGCTGAATTTAAGCACTATGGACATCATATATTAACTATCATTGGCAACTATCCAGATCTTCATATGATATAATCTAAGAAATTGGCCTTTCAGGTAAAAATGTTCTGATTGCAAATGCAGATACATGTATGTATTCATCTTCAACTAAGATCTGTCCTTAGCTATTTAATATATACCATGATGACGAAACTTGCATAATAGTTTTTTTTCCATCTGTAGTCATGGGAACATGTTTTGAATAAGTTAGACTATTGCTTTGAGTGCTCCAGAAGGACTTGGTCTTTCTGTTCCAAGTGTTCTTAATAATTTTTTTCAGACACTTGATTATGACATCAGTACAGTAACAGTTTCAAAGTAGAGATGCAGAAAAAAATTGCATCAGTTGACGAGAAGTGAGGCTTATAATACATGTCGTGAACCACTGAAAATGTCTCCTTTGCAGTGAAAGGGAATTTAAATGTTGACTGTCTTGCTTGGAGTGATCCTGTTTCAAAGTGATCTCACTACAGTCCTGTTAGTTGTCTTCATGAGTGTTTCATGTTAGGAAAATATGTTACCTAACCTAGTTCCTTGCTGCACACAGCAGGATTCTAAAATCATCAGTTTCTCTTCACTTCCAGCCATGAAGAAAGATGTTCTATTTTTCAACTTTGATGCATGCTGAATTTTAATCAAAATAAAAACACTTTTTCTTTCCCCATTCATGCAGTGAAGAAATTATTAATAGACTATGCTTCTTTTTCTCTCCATACAGTTAATCTGCAAATATATAAATAATCCATAATTCAAAAACACAATTACTCACATTGTCTATTTCTTGATAGCATAGTGTTTTGTTTGGTTGTTTTGGGGTTTTTTCCTCCCCTCAGGCTATATAATGTCCCATTAGAGGACAACATACAGAATTTCTCATCAAGCAATGGGGCCAAAGAGATGACAATTCAAGAATGGGTCTTGATGCAAAGCTTTCAGGGTGAATCAGAGAGCCAAAGTTACATTCTCGTTTTCGTCACTGTACTTTCTTGATACTAGCTGGTTCCCAGGTTCATCGTGTGAAGTGGTTTAGTTATTGAGAAGAATAGTCTACAGGAAGAAGTGCTGAAAAAGGAAAAAAAATCTGTGTATTATGAAATAACTCATAACTTTACTTTGCAGTAAAATCAAATTTCTAGTACTTCTGATTTCTCCCTTCAGAAATACCTCATCTGTTCAGCTCAAGCCCAGACAGGAAAGGGAAAAGGCATGCTTTCACATAGGTTCAGCTCTCTACTGTTGAGTGTCTTAAAGGACAGTTTGCCTTTCTTCCTCTCTCCTAGAAGCCTAAAGTACAGAAAAAATTGATGAGTTTTGGGAAGTGTAAACTGGTGAGGTTTCCTCTTTTTGAGTTTTTCTGGACAATTAGATTATATGGTGGATGACTGTTGCTCCCAAGATTTGTGTGTGCATGGGGGTTTTCCCCTCGCTTGTGAAGAAATGCTTGACAGTCCTTCAGGTAAGCCTTCTTCCTGCTTAGGGATAAGAAAGTAGATATATCTTCTTTAAAAAGTATTACCAGTGCAAAGACTCTTCAAAATTGCTCTTTCAGAAGCCTCTGTTATTGAATGACCACCTGAAGAGAGCTTATTTGGCCTTGATTTTTATGATATGAGTATTTGATGGTTATTTAAAAATCAGACTTCTTTTAAGTATCTCAAGCAGGCTACCCATACATAGAGGTGTTCTGACAGCTGTCATCTTTGTTGTGCAAATATGAGAGTTAGGTCCTCATTCATGACAAATTCAGCCCTAAGTTTCACTGGTACAAGTCTCAGTGAAGCCCATGGATGCTAGTGCAGGCTGATGTCAGCAGAAAGAACAGAATAAGTTCCTAAAGCACCATCTTCTTGAAACTGGAAGTGTCTGTATTTGAAAATTCTTTTGTCACATACTGGAAGGATATACTGGAGACAGCTTTTCCAGAATGGTACTTTTCTTTTATTAAAATATTATTGAGCTTCCAAATGTACTCTGTACCCATCCCCTCTCCTTTTCCCTTCTCCCTTCAAAAGACTTGAACATTTGATATTGGAAGATACCACCAATGTAAGGAAAAACTATTGCAAAAAAAAAATTTGCTTATCTTATTGCTGTCTCTGGACATCTGCCCAGACATGCATGAGAAGAGAACATCCAGCGGTCAGTACTTACAAATCAATTTATAGAATTGGTGGTCTAGGTGGCACAATACGCTTCTTGCATGCTATTTGATCTGTGAAAAGGAGACAGTCTCAATTGAAATCCTTTCCTCACAGAAAATCATTCTAATAAAGTGACTCCTGAGGTCCAAAAGTGAATTAATTTGGTGGTTACTGGCAAAGTATTTCTTTCAGATTCAGAGTTATTAAACATCAGGGGCCAAATTCATCCCTCATTAACGGAAGTGAAGTAAATAGGATTGCAAAGGAATTTTACAACGCATTGCTGCTGACCCATCTGTGAAGGAGAAAAGCGTAACAGCATGAGCCGTGTGGGAAAGCCCACACACCTCCCATTCAAATTTAGGTCAGTTCTGTCCTTTTTGATTACAGTTTACATTGTTTGGATAGCTGAATAGTCTCGTGACTAACATGTATACCAGGTGTCTGCACAGTTTTCTTATATCACGGGAGTTTGGTCTGTACCAAAGTGCCTAATGAAATGCAAACTGCAAGTCTAGAAAATATTTGCAATAAAGACAAGGCAAAATCTGCAGAGTAATGAATTTTTTCAATTACTGACTATGTAAACACAGTGAGTGATAAATTAAATGTGTTTGAAGAAGTCCTTTGTCCTCTAATTAGCTATATGATTTTGATGGCTCATATTTGTGCTTGGTAGTGTTTGGGTATGCTGGAGAATGTTCTGTAACACCGATGATTCCTTAGTGACAGTATCCTGCAGTTTCAGCTTGAATCTTCACTAGGAGGTGGAAGGAACAAATGAGGCCATCATAGAGGTTAACGAAGTGCAGACAAGCAAGGTTTGAATTGGACTCCTCTGCTTATAAGAAAAGCAGAATGGACTGTCGTGTTATGCTCATTTCAGAAATCACTTGCATGTTGGCTACTACTTATACTGAACTTCAACATTTATTTTCTCCCCTGTTCTTTTCTCTTTGCCTGGAAAAGAAGTAGTTACATTATAATGTAAGGTTCCTTTTATCTTCTAAAATCCTCCAAGGAAAAATTTTTCAGCAGAGCTGGTCTTATAGGCTTTCTCTTGACAGGACTTGTGCAAGTACAGTCCCAAGTGACTAGCAGTAAGCATGCGGAATATATACATAAAAATGTTGCTTCACTAGCTAGCACACCTCTTGGTCCAAGACTAATATCCCACTCCTCAAGAAAGGTACCAGATGCTCTACTCTACTACTAGTGAGTGCATTACTGCTGACTTCTCTGCCTGGGAAATAATCTCTACCTGTTTGGCTAGAAAATACCATACTATCTAGCATAATATCTTACAAAGTAAATGTACTGAGGCTATGTTTCCAGCCAGGAATACTACCTGATCAAACTGGAAAGTATTCTTGAAAGCTGTCCACCCAGAGAAAGTATCCCATCCAAAGGAGTCATAACTAATACCCATGTAGGCCTAAAACAGGTTTCCATGAGGTAGACAGCCTGTAAAGCTACCTCTTTGTATTGCCTTTCCCTTGTAGAATTGAGTTGGTTTAATTCTGGGCAATTACTGCAATTGCCACATAAAAATAAGTTTTCTAGAAAGCTCAATGCACACAGAATAAGGGCAATAGCTGAGAATCATCTGTCTGTATTCAAAGGATGATGTAGCAGTTTGATAATATTTAATTACAGTACAACAATTCTGTAATCAAAAATAGTTGAAGATAGCAGTCCTAAAGGGTCTGCTTATTGCCAGTGTAAAATTTCCATATTGTGCGTTTGGATCTTCTCCCACATCTACAGCAAGACTGCCATGTTGCTTGGTGACTACCCCTTGGTATGTATCTTGCCCCTTCTCTCTCTGTTTGGTGGATGGCTCCAAAAGCTTCTTTCCAACTCTTTTCTAGAGGCTAGAGCTTCTAGCTAGGGATGGCTATGTGTCTTGTAGGCAGCTGAGGAGTTAGTAGGGATGCTGAAGTACTGCAATCAGCTTTCAAGGTATAGTAGGCTTTCCTCTGTTGCCTGAGGCTGTTTTGCTCATGCTGTTGTGCAGTTTTGTTCTGCATCCACAAGTGTGTAACACACACACGCACCCCTACACATACCTAGGGCAGACACAGTCCTGGCCTTATCTGTCTGTTATTGCAAGTGACATTTCTTTGTTACATCATGCACAGGGTTGGGGTGCCACTGGCTCATTTTGCATGGTGGGAGACATTTTGCAAGCCACTATACTAGAATTTCTCATGAAAATTAAAAACTTGTGAACGTTCAATAATTCTTTGCCAGTCTTCTGTGTGAGCTTTGGAATACTAGTCTCTACGTTGGTTGCTGGCTCTTTTAGGTAATTGCTTTCCCTGTATCTACTGAGTCATGCTGTTGAGTCCTCAGCAATGAGTTGGACTTTTGTTAGTATGGCATGCAACTCTCTCTGACCTGACTTGTATTCAAGGCAGTATACCAAAACACCTTATGAAGGCACTCTAATTTTCATGGTATTTTGCTGTTGAAGTGTACATCAAGAGTGCTGAGTGGACTTGCAATGAAGAACTTGTGAGCTGTGCCATGTGAGGGACTAGATGGGAAGAGAGTTACTGCTATTGCTGTTTAACTTAGATTTGCAGTGCATTTCTGGATCACACCAGTTGACTTATTTTTATTTTTTGTTTATGTTGGAAGGTAATTCCAACATTAAGTTGTAGAGTGGTTCTTTTGCTTTTCCAAATATTCCCAGCTGTGCTGTGGGCTGGAACACCTTCTCCGTTTTGGGCACTTTGTCAATAGGAGGGTTGCCATACACAGGCTACTGACACTGTATCAGCAAATAATTTTATTTTTCCAGTGATCTGATAGCCCATCCAAAATGCCAAGAAATCTTTCCTTAATCTGCAAAGTGTCCTTTACTGGCTTTCACTTTCATAGGGATTTTTAGCAAGATTGATGATTCTAAATTCATTTTTTCCAATACTAGTTTTACAAGGGTAAGTCAAAATCTAGATGTGCATGATATACCTTGTATCAATTCTTAATATAGTCCTCTGCAGAGAAGATGACCTTCCTAAGCTGTAGTTGCAATTTAATATTAAGTCCTGAGGTAGGATTAGTCTTTTGATGTAAGTTGCACATTTCTCATGTTTAAAATCTTATGGTATCCTTTCTGGACCTACTGGAGAAACAGTTGCCTCATTATCCTACTCTTTCTTCTGTGAACAAAAATTATGTCAGGTCATCTCCACTAAATTTTCATCTTACCATGGATTACATGTTCCTTTTTGCTTTTCTGTGGCAGGGGGAGGGAGAAGAGACATGCTTCTTGAAAACAGGCTTATGCCACCTCACATATTCTTCCTTGTTCTGGGTCCCACATCGTGCAAGTCTACCTCTGGGAGACCCATTATGCCTGGGAATTAGCCTTGTATGTCTCCCCTGTTGGTGGCAGGTGACCTGTTCCTGTGTTTCCTGTTGGCTGCATAAATATATTGCTGATTGTACCTTTTTGTTTCATTGTGTGTGTGCCAGAATGAGTGCTGGTGCATATCAAGTACTTACTGTATGTCCCTGTGCCCTAGGCCTTTGAGTGTGAAATTCTCTTCCCTTCTACTTTTTTCTCAGGAACCTGTTAAGTCTGTGCAAAAAGATAAATGCCAAAGGGAGTCGTTGCAGATTTTATTTTCAAATAGAGCCAATGTCTGGGGAGCCTCCACTTTTGGGTTCTACCTTAAGACACTTCTCTTGACCCATAGTCTTAACACCTGCCTTTCCCTTTCACTCTGTCCCATTTCCTTGTCAATGGGAGGTGCTGGTGTTTGACACCTCTGCATATCAGGCCTACATATCTTACCCTAGCAATGCAGGATTGATAGGACCTTCTGAAAAAAAAGTGGTTCTCATTGTTCGAAACTTTTGTGGGCAAATTCCACCTGAGTAGCACAGTTTAATGATTCATATCCATGTTACCCTTTGACTGAAGGTTACCTCATATTACAGAGCCAGACCTCAGTTTAATAGTCTTATTGCTGAAGAAGAACATGCTTGAAACCCCGTGTAGCTTGCTCTGTTCAGCATGACTGATCACCTTCCCCAGGTGCTTCCTGCACTGCTGCAACATTTTTGCCTGGACTCCTCTAACCCATTAGACCTTCTGTTCTGCAAAACTGTCCATGCTCAACAGTAGCATATAAAAGAATGGAAGAAGCTGCTTGATACAGGGCAGCATCTGAATGACTTGAGGTCAGCTAAACTTACAAGTTATGTTTTAAGAAAATTGTGAGCTGTTTCTCTCAGAACCAGAGAGCTGGGAGAGAGATACGGGAATTAGGCAGGAAGACTCTGTAGCTGACCTGTTGATTTCTTGTCTGACCTATACAAAAGCAAATCGCGTGCACTGGTTCAGCATGACCTATTCCTTGAGATAGCTGTTGCATGGTTCCCTTTGCGTCCTTTTGATGGCTGGTGTGTTTGTGTGCTGCAGTGATATATCCAATGGTGTGTGATTCCTTCAGGGTCACCCTGCTCCTCCAGCTCAAATGAACTGGCTGGTAAGCCTGAAGGCAAAGTGCTGCAACCAACCAAAGTCTGACTGACCTCAACAACCTGGCCCCTTTCGTGTTGGATGCATTAATTACTGATTTTGCTTAAACCTTCTGTTTTCACCTGCAAGCTGTCTGTGAATTTGAAATGAAGTCCTGGAAACTAAATGGGTTATAACACTGGCTAAGTGAGTTTCACTAGTCAGTAAAACACAAGTGGGGAAAAATGAACCTTTTTTCTCCTCATTCTGTAGGGTCTTCCTCTTCTGTCACTTCACTTCAGGACATTGTTCCAGGGTGAGAGTAACAATATGAATATGTATTTTTTCTATTTAGTTTCCACAGGAGTAGTACTTCATACTGCCTTGTGTCATAAGCAATAAGAGATTGAAGTTGATAATAAAGCCTAAAAAAAATTAGAGATTTTTTTTTATTCTCAGTTTGTGGGTATGGACAATGAAAGTACAAATTTAAAAGATAATGGAAACCCCCCAAAATTTCACCAACTTATTAAGTAATAGTACAGAAATTGCATCTGAAAAGAACCTCAGCCACTGTGCTCTCTAGTATCTGCCTAAAATAGTTAGCCTGTGTGTACTTCTATAATAAACAGCTCATGTAGCTTTTAAATTCCAGATACAGTGATGTTCTGGGGAGTTTGCTGGAAGCTTAATTAAGTAGGGCACATGATATCACATGTAGGCAATCTGAACATGAAACACCACTTTTCAGCTTTCTTACATTACACAAGGGTCAGTTCTTGAAATTCTGAAGTGTTTGTAATTCTTCACTTGAAAATCTTCATCTAAATTTTTCCAAGATCATAAAATGAGGCTCAGGGCTTCTCTTCACTTTCACACAGTTTGGCCACTGAGACTCTCCACTTGTGATCTCATTATCAGTATTCTCAGAGTCTGGTAAATATGTAGGTAGCTGTTAACCCATCATTTACAAGATCCACTTCTCTGATTTCCTTTTAAGTTTAGTTGTCCTATTATCTACATCCAGCGGTGGAGGTTCCCAAAAGGATTAGGAGCAGTTTCTCCTGTGATATCACTCTGCAGCTTCCCAGTTTGCAGACCAACTGCCCTCTCACTTCATATGGAGGAAAATAATTCCTACAGCCTGAACAGAAATTCTTCTGCAGAAACCTTCTATAAGATACAAGGCTGTTGTGGTTTAACCCAGCAGGCAGCTAAACACCACACAGCCGTTTGCTCACTCCCCCCATCAGTGGGATGGGGGAGAGAATAGTGGGGGAAAAAAAAAAGTAAAATTTGTGGGCTAAGAAAGACAGTTTAATAGGACAGAAAAGGACAGGAAAATAATAATGATGATTATGATGATGATAAAAGAATATAGAAAATAAACGATGTACAATGCAATTGCTCACCACCTGCCAACCGATGCCCAGCCAGTTCCTGAGCAGCAATCACTGCCCCCCGGCCAGCTTTCCCCCAGTTTATATACTGAGCATGTTGTTATATGGTATGGAATATCCCTTTGGCCAGTTTGGGTCAGTTGTCCTGGCTGTGCCCCCTCCCAGCTTCTCGCTGGCAAGGCATGGGAAGCTGAAAAGTCCTTGACTAGTGTAAGCACTACCTAATAACAACTAAAACATCAGTGTGTTATCAACATTATTCTCATCCTAAATCCAAAACACAGCACTGTACCAGGTACTATGTAGAAAATTAACTCTATCCCAGCCCAAACCAGGACAAAGACTTCTTTCACAATTTCATTAAAGGCTCAGGAGGATTTGCATTAGCACGTATTGCATCCTGTGAGCTAGCGAGGCATGTTTCTGGCTAATTTGCATTGCAGGAAGATTGTATAAACTGGCAACCTGCAGACAGTTCTTCAGTGAAGACTTACTTAGTTCATGGAAGTCCTAGCTATTTTTTTTTCCTTCTTTTTTTCCTTCTTTTTTCCTTATTATTTTTTCCTTCACATGGGTAAGTCAGTCTGACCTCTTCAATGCTTATCTAGAGAACAAGAACATTAGCCACTAAACTCAACCAGCTAGGTATCACAGCTCCAGTGTTTCTTTTTCTCTGATGATTTCCTGAGGCCTCTGGAGATGATGGTATGAATAAACAAAGCAGTTCTACAACACCACATATGGTCTCTGCCTGACTTCTGCCTGCCACTGTTGTCTTTCTGTCAGAAGCTAGCTGGCTATATCCACAGATCACAGAGATCAGGCAGAGTTGCAAGCTGCTTTCTTTCATCGCCTTCGCATTGTGGTGATCTTCTCCCCAGCTGACCGAACATTCCTTAGATATGTGCCTAAACCCCCTGAACCCATCTGCTCTTTGCGTAGGCACATGTTAAACATCTTTACAATTTGGGGTTGTCTGTTGTAGTGTTTCATAGATTTGTCAAGGATGACTTCCACTCTTCCCAGTCCTGCTTTAGTTTGTGAGTGCAGCAATGGCTCACACATTTAAAGACTAGAAAACAAGTTGCAAAATTACTTGAGAGAATGATGGTATGATATCTTTTAATATATGCACAATATTTTGCAAACATAGGTGCAGTGTACTTTTACAACCTTCAAATCAGAAGTGAGTTACCTTCTAATGTTTCTAAGTCCTGTCTCCATTCAAGACTTTCTAAGGGGGGCATGCAATTGTGTATGCTGTATGGAGAAATCATCCTGATATGTACAATCTCCATGAGCAAACAGTTAAATAGATGTTCAGCTAGTGAAAATTGTTAGGTGCTTTATATCAGTAATTCTTGTCATAGGGTTCTCAATAAGTAGCAATTTGCCATTGAAAGAAATTGCAGAAAATGTTTCATCTGAACTAGATTAGAACATATCTATATATGTGTATATAGACGTGGGTGTATATACACATATACATATATGTATACGTATGTGTATAAACACATATACATATATGTATATATACATATACATATTTAAGTATATATAGTCTTTTTAATAATTATTCTTGATATTTTGCTACATATTATCTCAGCACAGGTGGGATTTAATTTTTGTTCACTCCCTTGTGGCGACTGTGTCTGAGACCTAACTCTCCTACAGACTTTGCCACTTAAAACAGTATTTCTGTCATTGATAAAGGCAGTGGGAGTTTCCCCTGACCTTGTTGTCTAGTCTTGTGGCCCTGGTTACTTTAAAGAAGATGGAATCTGTTCTGGTGTACCTATCCCATAAAGAAAGGACAAAGGCTTCTGAACTGCAATTCTCAATGAAAAGTGTGCCTTTATGAAGAAATACAGCATCAGCTTTAATTTGATACAAATCTTTCCAGATCTTTTGGTTTCACTTGAAACACTGATCTCTTGAAAACTTTCGGATCTTTTTTTCTTTTCATATGTCTATTCCAGATTTCAAATTTTCAGTTTGCTTCCTATCTGGAGAGGATGCAAATATTTTGGACTTTGTGGCATAGAAATTCTTGCATCTGCTTATCAGCTAGAAAGGAATTCACACGTTCGTTTAAAGTGATCACAGAAACAGTAAGCTTAGATTGATGCTCGGTCTCTTGCCTTTAATTTTAAATCCATCTTAAAAACATTGTGCAATGTTTAGATTGATCAGCTTGTCCAGCTCTGATGTGACAACATTTTTGCTGAAACTCTTCCTCCACACTTCTTTTATTTTTTGTTTGTGGTTTTTTGTTTGCATTCTGTGAAAAATATGCCAAAAAAGCTCTAAAAGTAATAGTTACTGATAATCTTCAGTAGCTAGATATATTTTCCTAATGCATACACATAAGTCTTTGTCTTCTATTGAGCAGGATTGCACTTAAATATGTCTCATGGTTTTAGTGGGCTTCATAGCATACCCATGTGCTGACAGATTATAATGAGAATATAATTTTGTTGTTCTCTAGTTTGTTTTTCTGCATTAAGGAAGAAGTAATTTTGAATTCTCAGTCTTGCGTTACTGTCTTTCTCCAGATAAGAACCAGTTAGAAAAGACATGCATTTCCAAGCAATACCTTCCGACAACAAATACTGCAGAAGATAACAAAAGGGCTGTGGGTTAGATATAGCAGCAGTAACTCACTGAAGATAAAAGTCCTTGCTAGGTGTTTATAAAAAAGTTAATAATTGGTGAACAAAATTTTCCTTTCATTTAACATCTGGCAAAGTTACTTTGATATGACTGGGACACTTAGGTACTTGTTGGACACTTAGATACTGTTCAGTGAGAAAAGGATCAGCATACCATTCTTTTCCCTTCCTCATATTTTAAAAATCTTTACAGTATAAACAGCAGTATTGAAATGAAAGCAATGAAAGCAATATCCTGCAAATCCTGTGCAGCCAGGACTCCTATTAATGCCAGAACAGGGCTATAAACTCAAGCTTCCAGGCTATTGGTTGAACTGAATCTGAATTTATATGATGTAATTGTCAGGAATCTATGTTTCAAAATGTTTTGAGACTCCTATACATTTTAATTATACCCCTGGCCTTGGATGCCTAGTAGTAGAACATCCCTTACAGGCGGTTATTCTCCTACACCCTGTTTGCAGCCAGCTGCTTGGAGAGTTGTTGCCCCTGTCCTGTGCTGCATACAGTTTTGGTCTTCCTTAAAACAAAGCCTCAGCTTTGTCACTGTTTAATTTCTAGCTCTTTTCCTTGATTTCTTATGGGGAGGCAACATCAGCTAGATAAATTGTAGGTGTGTGCAATAATATCCTTTTAACCCTTTGCAAGCTGGAACAAAATTTGCCTAAGCGTTGGACACGTAAGAGGCCCACTCAACTGAGTAAATGGGGCTTGAATCAGCTTGATAATTGGGAAGGCTGTGACTTGAAGAAGGCTAGAAAATTGGTAAAGGAGGGGTTATTTTTACTGTTGTGAAGTTCCTCCATCTTAAAAGCAACCACAGCCTGCAACTATCATGCAAAAAGGACCTGAAGGATAGCTACTCCATGTGAAGGTAAGTGGAGTTACAGCTAAACCTGTTCCTGCTGTGATATACAGGACTGGGGAGATTGAAATGCAGCTGAAGGGAGGCCTGGGAAGCCGGCTGTACACACAGATGTAAACTTTGACTACCTGTGTAAAGTTGATATGATCTTCACTTCTGTGACATGAGAATATACTGTCAGTACTCCCAGTATAAGCATATAACCAGCACAGGAAGCAGGGCTAAAGTGAGTATCCACCATAGCTGTATTTGCAAGCTTTATTTTGTGACAAGTATAGTGAGGTTACTTTTGGTCTTTCTGCTCTGCATGTTTATTTCTGTAAGTAGCATCATTATGAAATAAGAATGTCCTGGTAAAGTCAGCAAATATTGCACCCACAAATAGTTTTGTGATGGTTAAAGCATTTTGCTTGAGAAGTTTTCTGATTGTGGCTTTCAAACTACTATCAACAACACTGAACTCTAAAGTCTTGGGGTAATTGGTCTGCTGAGGAGACATCATGTGGCATTAGTACCTTTTGGATGGTTATACCAGTCATTAGCAAATTTCTGCTGCTGATAAAACAAATATAGACAATAGCCAGGGGCTAAAGTAACCAAAGAGTAAGAAGGGCAAAGCCTCATTGGCCTGCGCAAAAAGCAAAGCAGATTTCTTTTTCTCTGGTTTGTATATACCTATACAGTGTTCTCCTTGTAACAGTGAGTGCTCATGCTTGTTTCTGTCTACTTTAATTCTCAGGTTTGCACAGATTTCCTAGCAATCTCTGAAGTAGCTAACTCAGCTATATAGCTATATTATGAAAGTGTTTGTGGAGTAATGCACCTGCTTCTCAACAGGTTTAGACTGCTGTACTGCCTGCCTGTGCTGCTTGTTACCAATAATTAGCATTAGCATGGTAATTAGCAACATTCTCTTCACTCCTACCTGGCACTGTTATATTGTTATATGCCATCATGGATCTGTGGTGCTGATGTCATGACTGAGGTGTACCAGCTAAAAAGTATAAGAGACCCTTGTGGATAACTGGTGACCTGCAACCTCCAACTCGACAGTGTGTTATTTACCAACACCTACGAAAAATTAATGGAGAACAAAATAGCTAGTTGAAATAGCTTTAAAGTAATCAGAATAGCTGATTATTACCAAAGGCTTCCAAAGCGTAGTTGTGAAAAATGTGTATGACCTAGCATTGTCCCTCCAGTCACTTAAATATTTATTCTCTTGACTGTTTATTATTCTAAGAGCAGAGTGTAAATTTGTTCAGAGTGGAATCTACTATGATTTTTCTGACCACTTCCAAGGAGATAAGGAAGACTCAAACACTGTTGATCTACTTAAAATGTATCAGATTCCATTTTGTTTCCAGTATTTTTCCTCACTCTTTCTTCATCTTGCATAACAATGCAATACAAAGGTAATTTTTTTTACATATACTAAACTCTCCATTTAAAGTGTATGGGTATATTCCTGGAACTAGATTGATAACGGGCATATTTATCAACAAAATTGCCAGCAAATGTGGAAAAGCTAAGTATCTAATCTGTTTCTTTAATCAAGAGTTCATAGCCCATTGCTTTCTAGAAGACATTCCAGCTTGGTTTTTTCGGGTTTTTTTGTTTTACTTTATCATCAAATGTATAGATAAAGAGAGAGTTTAATACTTTTCGCAGCATATGATGGTGGAAAAAAAGAAAAATTACTTGCTAAAAATCTATTGAAGACTTTGTTTTCTAAGTTTATAGAAGGGTAGATGGAAACTAGATGAAATCTGAGGAAGAAATAAAAGATGTCCTAGACCCATATAAACTCCTACCTGATAACTAAATAGGCAGACAGGCTATATTTTTCAAAGAATGGCTTGAATTTTTGCAACAGGATTTTTTGAAAATGGCCTGTATTTTTCCTAGATGTGGCAATTTCTATTGAATCTCCAGCTACATGATTAAGACATCCTCAAATTCCTTCCTCCCTCTAGGGATGAGGTGTCACAGGTCCTTTTCCACGCCTGGTGGATTTTATTCATAGGCCTTTTGAATTCTCAGAGACAAGATTTCTGTTTTTAGTAGCTGTATATCCTGAGGGAGGTACCAGATCTGGTTATCTTTGCTAGTTAGCAAGTAAAGTGGAAGCAGAAGGCTGAGATTCTCCAACAGGGTGTAACCAGCTTGAGGGTACCTAGCACTGCACCAAAAATGCTGCTGCTGTTTG
The DNA here is from genome assembly GCF_000699105.1 of Pygoscelis adeliae. Classification (NCBI taxonomy): domain Eukaryota; kingdom Metazoa; phylum Chordata; class Aves; order Sphenisciformes; family Spheniscidae; genus Pygoscelis; species Pygoscelis adeliae. The sequence continues at coordinate 7,513,343 of NW_008825114.1, forward strand.
ACTTTTTGTAATTTTGCCATTGTGTGTCCCTGCTGCTCTTTGTTTGGACTTCGCACAGCTGATATCTCCTTGTATACCTATATAACGGTTTAGTTTAGTTCAAAACATGAGTGCAATTTTGCAGTGAATCCCTCACCTGCCCTTGCTTACAGTGTGGGGTTTCGATCCAAAGAAGTTTTAGTACACATGAATGAAACCAGAAATACTGATAAAGGTGATAAGAAGTGAAGGCTTAGCAAAGTGAACATGTGATATTCCAAAGTAAGCGACCATCCTGTTTAAGACAGGCACACACCCCAACAGTTATTTGAGTGGGGTTAGCGACAGGTGCTTATGATGCCACTCCATCTCATGTCTCTCCATGTTCCATGCATCCAGTCTTGAAGCCCATCTTCAGTCCACCTCTGCTACTGAAGATCACATTGGACAGCCCACTGCTTCTCAAGCACCTCCCTGTGGAGTAATGGCAGAGCCCATGGGCACAAGGTGGATGCTGATTGGAAATAGAGTACTTAAGTCAGCCCGCTTTGGTACTCCTAACCTCCTGTTCTTCTGTTGGTTTGTATCTCTAAGTAACTCCAGGCTTTTATTGCATTTGAAGAGTGAGGGAGGTCTATATTTTACACAGCTTTTACCAAATTATTTTTCATTTGTTCAGTGGAGGAGTTGCAATTATTGTTTCTGGAGTTCTTGAAATGAAACAGAAGCATTTGTATTGCCTGTGGCTGTAAGCTTACACTCTGAGAGAAAGCAAGCTGCAGCAAAGAGTAAGAAATGCGGCTAACAGTATTTTATTACTTTCAGCCCAATGCAAGCCCTATTTTACACTAAAAAAAGTGGCCATTAGTGGCTATCATAAAGTAATCTGACAAGACTCACAATTTGACTCTCCTGTTTCTTGTGGATGTGTGAACAAGTCACAGCAACCATAGATAGTAAATGAGGTTTTCTTTGGACTTCCCAACCTCTTACTACCTGTACTGCTGTTCTTGTAAGTGTGCACTTTAGGTAAGCAACATCCTGGAAAACCGCAAACCCAAGTCTGGGCTCTTCCTTACTTTGACAGAGAGGTGAACCCATGTTTCATGACTCAGGTGCAGCTGGTCAAAGAGCAGCTGAAAATTTTTCTTGTTAGTTAAGGTTTCAGTTCAACAGATTGCTAAATCAGGAGTGTGAAATCAGTGCAGTGCAGTGAAGTCAGTGTAGAGGTGGCACAGGGAGTCAGATTTGACACTGGCTGGGATAGCTTGCTCGCATGGCAGAGATGGAGCAAGTCTTGCGCAAGACATGTCTCACATCTTTGCCAGGTTAGTCAAGATGATAGCATCAAAATATCTGCAGCCTAGCATAAAAGTCCATGACTCAGCTGAGAGACACCCTTGAGTGTTGAGAGCAATTTGTGTCTGGCCAAGACAGAGGCAACGGTGATTAAGGCTTAGAAGGTCCACAAATAGAGCCAACACAAATAATGAAGGCCAGAATAGAAAAGCCCTCTGTGAGCTCTTAAGGCTCAAAACCCTCCAGAGGATAGAGGTTACCTCCAGGATGGATTGCTTTACCAAACTGCTTTCCAAACCTGAATTGCTTTCCAGAGGAAAAGAGAAAGGAGAAGCACCTGTAAACACTGGCAGCAACTCCTGGCTTAACTCTTGGGTTCAGGAGCGGTCTCCTGTTCTGCGCTTTTCTGTTGACCATCTTCTTAGTCAGTTTTGTGTCGAGCTCACCTGTGAATGCTTTCTCTGCCCTGAAGTTCTTCCTGCATTAGCAGTCCTGCCATGTTCACAGCATGACCCTCTGCCACAATTCAATGGTCTATTCACTATCTCAGATGCTATGTACAACAGCCATTCATCTTCATCAACGTTGAGAATTTCTAAGAATACAGTAATTTTTCATCTGCTACAGCACTTTCTCCTTTTTTACTTTCTTCTTGCATATGTGAGAGCTCTGTGCAAGGAGCTTTGATAATGCATGAGAGATGTACCTCCCATACAACGGCAGCCAATTGCCCTACAGCGCAATTACGGGCGAGCAGAGTGCTGCATACAAAGCAATTTCATACAGACGATGACACATCTGGGGTTCATGTTATCTAAACAGTACAATCTTGCACTAAATTTTCCATTGAAAAGGCAGTAACATACCTCAAACTGCCTCCATTCTACTCTGCCAGGTGATCTGGGTGGGCATGGCATTAATGACCACGGGCTGGGCTTCTGTAGAAATGTAAGGGTCTTAAGAGAATAAATTGTCACCCGTAAATCTCACAAAATCGCTTGAGGGATTGCCATCATTGCTTTATTACTTTGCAGTCCCTAAGCACTCTACAGCCTACTCATTAGCAACTGGCTACCCTCTGAGTCTGACTGATTTGGGTACTTGCAATAAGACCTTACATCGTTCATGATGGACTGGCTGGGCTCGATCTGCAGCAAAGGAATACTGGAAGGAAAATAGTCCCTGCAGTAGTGCCAAACCCTGCAAGTCTCAATCCCTAAACAGGCATCAGAAAGATCAAGAAATGTGTTTCACTTAGTGAAATACTCAAGTGTGAAATCAGTTTAAAGGCTATATGTATTATTTATTCTGCCTGGGAATTGGGACAAGATCCCTAAACTAGCAGCAGGACTAATTCTAATGTGAGATTGCATGACTGAAAAGTGGCCAAACATGTCTGAAATGTGGAATACGCTCTCTTTCCTTCAACTAGATCTATGCTTTGGAATTTATATCAAAACCAAAGCAGGATTTGGCTCCGTTTTTCTAGCCATACTTATTTTGGAAAACAAAAACATGGATTTGACTGCCAGGCAAACTTGCTTATTTTATCATCTTTATTTAAAACCATGGAAAATTATATATTCCCACTTAAATTAATGAACTGTCATCAGTGTAAAATAGATCAGAATAAAGACTGGTTTGGATCCTGCGCTTCAGGGTTCATCCAGGTTTTGAATTTCTTTCATGGTTTCTTCCACTCCTATGGGAATCTTTTAATAACTCATTGTATCTCTTTCCTAGCTTTTTCCACAAGTCCCATCTAGAAAACAGGAGGCAATACAGACGAATCTTAGTGATTCTTACCTACTGGGATAGGCAGGGTGCACTTTTAAAAACAATTTAGTACAACCCCGAATAAAATCTGGGTCAGCCCTGAATCCCATCAAGGCTGACAGTTCCTCTAAGAGAAGATAAAGGGAGCATTTTCTCACTCTTAGGCTCTGTCCTATACACAAGTGGGTCAGACACAAGAAATTAATTTCTTTCCAGTTCCAAGTGTATCATGGCATCTTGTGCCATAGCATCTTAGTCAATACCCGCTGCTTATGACAAATAGATTAGCATTCTGAAATGATTTCTGTAATAATTTTCTGTTCACAGATATGAGTTCTAAGAACTATTCTTTGGAGTGAATTAATTTTCTAATGCTGTATGTAATGGATACAAATCTAAAGAATGCTATACTCAGTTGCATATATTTTATATTTTACTGTACCTTTATCTCTGCTTTAGTGTATTTGAATTTAAAGTAGCTTTAGTCACTCTCAAAACAGTTTTTTTGCTATCTGTGAGATTCTGCATATAAAACAAACTTGGTTGGACTCTTAAAAATTAAGTGGTGGGCCATTATGTAGTCATAATGCTTGCTGAAAATAGAGAAAAATTTTGTAATAATTGTGCAGAGATAAATGTGGGAAGTAATTTTTTTTTTTAAAGTCTCTTTTTTGATCCTCATATTTGAGAGGCCTCTGGGGACAAAAGTGGAAGATCTTCACTGAGATGACCATTACTTTGTTGTCCATTTTGGGAAAAAAAAAAAAATTAAGAAAAGTAGGTACTAATGAAAATGGCACAATGAGAATTTTGCCTTTTCCTTCTGTGTATGATTCTACTGCTTTTTAGGGCATGCAGAAGTACCTACTTGTTGAAAAGAGAATGAAAGTTAGATTCCTCTCTGAATACAGATGGTTCATGGCCAGCCTTGTCATTCATTCTTCCACTTTATTTTACAGCAAGGTTTTATGAATATATGATCATTATTTTACATTACAAAATTATAAATTTTAATTTCTGGTTTTGCATTTTACCAACAGCAATAAAAATTTTTACTCACCTATAATAGGCAAAAAAAGAAAAAAAAACCAAACAAACACATTCAGCCTTTGAAGAATAAGTCCTGACATGGCACCTGGACTACAGAAAACAGTGAAAGGTGTGTCATAAAGCTTATCATAAACTATAATGGGCCACATTGCATTGCCCACTGCATTATATTTTCATAGAATCATAGAATCACACAATCATTTAGGTTGGAAAAGACCCTAGAAATCATAGAAAAAAGAACAGAGTCCAACCATAAACCTAATGCTGCCAAGTCCACTGCTAAACTACGTCCCTAAGTGCCACATCTACACATCTTTTAAATACCTCCAGGGATGGTCACTTAACCACTGCCCTGGGCAGCCTGTTCCAATGTTTGACAATGCTTTTGGTGAAGAAACTTTTCATAATATCCAATCTAAACTTTCCCTGGTGCAACTTGAGGCCGTTTCCTCTCATCCTATCACTTGTTACCTGGGAGAAAAGACCGACACCCACCTCACTACAACCTCCTTTCAGGTAGTTGTAGAGAGCGATGAGGTCTCCCCTCAGCCTCCTTTTCTCCAGGCTAAACAACCCCAGTTCCCTCAGCGGGGGAGGGAGGACTTGTTCTCCAGACCCCTCACCAGCCTCGTTGCCCTTCTCTGGACATGCCTCAGCACCTCAATGTGTGTCTTGTAGTGAGGGGCCCAAAACTGAACACAGTATTCGAGGTGCAGCCTCACCAGTGCCGAGTACAGGGGGACAATCACTTCCGTACTCCTGCTGGCCACACTATCTCTGATACAGGTCAGGATGCCATTGGCCTTCTTGGCCGCCTGGGCACACTGCTGGGTCCTATTCAGCCGCCTGTCGACCAACACCAACAGAACTTTTCCGCCAGGCCACTTTCCAGCCACTCTTCCCCAAGCCTGTAGCGCTGCATGGGGTTGTTGTGACCCAAGTGCAGGACCCAGCACCTGGCCTTTCTGAACCTCATGCAATTGGCCTCGGCCCATCGATCCAGCCTGTCCAGGTCCCCCTTTAGAGCCTTTCTACCCTCAAGCAGATCAACACTCCCGCCCACCTTGGTGTCATCTGCAAACTTACTGAGGGTGCACTCGGTCCCCTTGTCCAGGTCATTGATAAAGATGTTAATCAGTGACACATTTTGCTATTTTAAATAATCGCATAGTACTGAGCAAAACCAAAATCAATGGGGAATAGTGGCAAAGTTATTTTTAAAAATATCTTTTCTAAATTCATAATTTTTAAACACAGTATGGTTAAGGATCTTCACTAACCTAAATGGACAAAGTCTAGTCTTCAGTGTTTTCTAGAGAGACTAGCCAGCAGATAGATTACAAGACAATATGTGTGGTTAGCAAGGTACTGCTAGTACCTAGAGGTACTAGCTTTTCTTAGATGAAGTGAGATTTCAAAGTTGATGGAAATAAAATGTTTTTTTTCTGTGCTAAAACAAAGAAGAGACTGGCAGTATATTAACTCTTATGTTAGCTTTTAACAACTGTAGAATGACTAATTGGCAGGGGGGGGGGGGGGGGATAGAAGGAGGTAGAGGGTGGTTGTCCCTCCCCTTCAAAGTGAAAAAATGATGCAAACGCTTCTGCTTTGCTAGAAGTATTTTGGTCTGGTTTAGATTATGTATGTTGCACTTCCTCATATGCTTTTGTGGAGTAGCAAGGCTTATGGAATTGAGAGCAGTGTAAGAATAAATCTTCACAGGCCTTTGCAAATACTTTCATCTAAAAGACAATCAAATAAAAAGAACTATAATGGGACTAGTTCTGTTGCCTTGCCTTTTGTATATACTTCTCCAGAATAACAGCCCTTTATGATCATATTTTAAAAGAAGATGTTATCATGAAAAATTTGACTTAGTAAAACCAGTCACTGATTGATGAAGTTATGAACATGTATACAGATGGTTGAAGTTATGCATGTATACAAATTTTATAAGGGCTAATATAAGGATTGTTTATGCTCATGTATCTCCAGGGCTCACTCCGGCACTCCAAAGGAGAAGGCACTTTCTTACTCTTACTGTTAATGAAACAGTAAAAATGGACACCCCCCCCCCCCATAGATTATGACTACTTGAACTTTTCATAGTGCTACTTGTGCAGTCACACAATGCACATTAAATTAGATTGATTTAATTCTTGAAAGACAGAAGGATAGTCTTCAGGGGTGATGCATCCATATTACAAATAATTTATATGCAGCCTGCATTCTTCCAGTGAATTGCTGGCACAAGCTGTAGCTAAGCAGAATTTGGGTGTCCTCAGCTGAAGCAGATTGGGCTTTGGTTTCCTTTATTTGAGGATTATTGATGTTTTCTTCTACTCTCTGCTGCTGTTAGAAATGTGGTCTTTTATGTTAATGATGGCATAGTGTATTTCCAGAGGGAAAACTTGCTAATGCCTTTGACTTTAGCCCAAAGCTAAATGGTTCCAAGCAGAAGGGTATTTGAGAGGTTTCAATTTTAGACTAAATCACTGTTTCATTTTTCACATACTGGAGTTTTCAAGCTGTTTACTGATGAAAAGAACACTCTGTGCACTGAACCATTCAATCCATTTTAGTTAGATGTATGATATTTTCATTTCTGTCAAAAAGACCTGTAAAATCCAAGAGAAGCCTTATATTATCTTTAATGCAAATTAATACCATGAATTTGCCACTTAAAAGCAAAACCAGTGGATAGAGACTGTACATTCATTCCTTTCCTACAAAGTGATTATTTCTTTAATGTAGATAATGAAAGAAAACCAAATGTCTGTAAATAGGATTTTTAATGGATTAGAAAAAGAAGGTGATTTCCAATGAAAACCATGAAACTGAGAGGACTACTACTGATTCTTGGATTGGTCAGTCAAGAGCACACAGTCGCACAACTTCAGTTTTCAATAGAATCTGAATTCCCTGCTGATACCATTACAAGTTGACAGAGGAAAATGCTGGAGAACATTTTTTGCTTTCAAAGTTTCTTAGTCAGATGAATGGGAAGCAAGAGAAAGAAAGATAATATTCCATTTGCCCAAGCTGATTTATCAGAACTAATGATAGTTTAAAAAAAATTTTTTTAGCAAAATTTTATACTCTCTGGAAAGGTAGTTCTGCTGTTAGCTTCTTTTTGAAAAGAAGAGGTCAGCATGAACTCTGTTTTTACATAAGAACAGGAACAAACGTTAGGGTCATAAAATTCTTAAGTTTGTTTCCATCTCAGTAATAACGGCATTCTCTTTTATTTCAGTAGATACTATGGTTTGCCTGTATTTTTAATACTCCTCAAGTGTATGTATACCAATGCACGCAGCCTGGGGAACAAACAGGAGGAACTGGAACTTTACGTCCAGTCAGAAAGTTATGATATCATAGGAATAACTGAAACATGGGGGGACAACTCACATGACTAGAGGATCATGTTGGATGGCTATAGGCTGTTTTGTAAAGACAGGCAGGGAAGAAGAGGAGGAGCCGTCATGTTCTATGTTAAGGAGAACCTTGAATGTATAGAAGTCAACTACGGTGATTGTGGAAGCTCTGTCAAATGCCTCTCGGTCAAGGTCAGAGGGGTTGTCTCCAAGGGGGATCTTATAGTAGACATCTGCCACTGACCTCCAAACCAAGACGATAAGGCCAATGAAGCAATATTTGGGTCACTTAAGCAAGCTTTGGGTCAACAGAACCGGGTTCATATGGGTGACTTCAACTACCCAGGCATTTGTTGGTAGAACAATACAGCAGCTCACATGTCATCCGCCAAGTTCCTGGAATGTGTAGAGGACTGCTTCCTCATACAAATGTTAGATGTGCCAACCAGGAATGAGGCACTGCCGGACTTCCTAGTCACAAACCAAAAAAACCTGCTTTGTAGTATCTCAGTTAGTGATAGCTTTGGCTGCAGTGATCACAATATTGTGGAGTCTGGGATCCTGCTGAGCATGCTGAAGGTTAGTACTATGACAAAGGTTTTAGATTTTAGAAGAGAGAACTTCAGCTCACTCAGAGCTCAACTGGGAGGGATTCCGTGGGAAGCTTCCATGGAGGATAAAGGAGCTAGCGAGTGCTGGGAGTTTTTCAAGAACACTCTCCTGGAAGCACAAAAACACTTCATCCCCCTTAAAGGTGAGGGAAGTAGGTAGAGCAAGAGACCCCCCTGGCTTAACTGCGAGCTTCTGAGTCTGCTCAAAACCAAAAGAGAACCGCACCAGAGATGGAAAAGCGGATGAACACCCATTGAGAACTACAAGGGCATTGCCAGGGCGTGCAGAGATGCAGTTAGAAAAGCAAAAGCTCAGCTCAAATTGAAATTGGCCAGAGATGTCAAAAACTGCAAGAAAGGGTTCTTCAGGTATGTAAACAACAAGCAGAAACAGAAGGAAAATATTGGCTCACTGTTAAACAGGAGAGGTGAATTAGTCACCAGCAATGGTGAAAAGGCAGAGGTTCTCAACACTTCCTTCACCTCTGTCATTACCAGCACTGTTGGACCCCAGGCCCTGGGAGCAAAATTCCAGGTTGATGCAAACACAGACCCACCGTCAGTGAAGGAAGAGTTGGTATGTGAACTATTACAGGAGCTTGACCCCTACAAGTCGATGGACCCTGACAATATCCACCCGAGGGGGTTAAGAGGGCTGGCTGAGGTTGTTGCAAGGCCGCTCTCCATAATCTTTGAGAAGTCGTGGAGAGTGGGGGACATCCCAGGAGGCTGGAAGAAGGCTAACGTCACCCCCATCTACAAGAAGGGCTTAAAGGAGGATCCAGGAAATTATAGGCCCATCAGTCTTACTTTGGTCCCTGGGAAAGTTATGGAACGAATCCTCCTGGGGGCTATCACAAGTCAAATGAAGCACGTGATTGGGAAAAGCCAGTATGGATTCACCAAGGGCAAATTGTGCTTGACAAACCTGATCGCCTTCTATAACAAAGTAGCCTCCTCAGCTGATGTGGGGTGAGTGGTGGACGCTGTCTACCTGGATTTCTCCAAGACTTGCGGTACGGTTTCCCACAGCCTCCTCCTAGAGAAACTGATGCGTTTCAGTCTAGGCAAGTGGTCTGTGCAGTTTGTGGGGAGGTGGCTGACAGGCCGCGCCCAGAAGGTGGTGGTAAATAGCTCCTTTTCAAACTGGCAACCTGTCACAAGTGGGGCCGATACTGGGCCCAACGCTGTTTGATATCTTCATAAGTGATCTGGATGATGGAATCAAGTGTACCCTGATGAATTTTGCCGATGATACCAAACTGGGGAAGTGGACACTTCGGAAGGGAGAGCCACCTTGCAGGAAGACCTAGATAGTCTGGAAGAGTGGGCTAACAAGAACCTTTTGCAGTTCAACAAAGACAAATAGAAGGTCTGGGAAAACCTGGGAAAACGTAATCCAGGAGTGGAGCACAGGCTGGGATCTAGCCCGCTGGGGAGCAGCTCTGTGGAAAGGGACCTGGGGGTCCTGGTGGACAAGAAGCTCAATATGAGTGAACAGCGTGCTGCTGTGGCAAAGAAAGCCAACAGGATGCTGGGCTGCGTCAACAAGGGCATCACCAGCAGAGATAAAGAAGACATTACCCCACTCTACCCAGCGCTTGTCAGGCCACACCTGGAATACTGTGTTTAGTTAGACCACACCTGGAATATTGTGTTTAGTTTTGGTCCCTGCTATACAACAAAGATGTGGGCATACTGGAGGGGGTCCAGAGAAGGACCACAAAGATGTTCAAAGGACTGGGAAGCCTGCCATATGAGGAAAGGCTGAGAGAACTGGGTTTGTTCAGCCTTGAGAAAAGAAGGCTTAGGGGAGACCTTATCACCATGTTCCGGGATTTAAAGGGTGGCTACAAAGGAGCTGGGAGACTCCCTTTTTAGAAGAAGTCACATGGAAAAGACAAGGGGTAATGGGTACAAGTTACTCCTGGGGAGATTCCGATTGGACACAAGATGAAAAATTTTCACATGAGAACAGTCAGCCATTGGAATAATGTCCCCAGGGAAGTGGTGGATTCCCCAACACTGGACACTTAAGATTCGGCTGGAGAGGGTGCTGGGCCACCTTGTCTAGACCCCGCTTTTGCCAAGAAAGGTTGGACCGGATGATCCTTGACATCCCTTCCAACCTGGTATTTTGTGATTCTGTGATATCTCTGGATTGTTTATGTCATTCCTCTCCTGCAATTTTCTCCCACATATTTTAGTCTCTTTCAGAGTGAACAAAAGAGGAGTTCCTTCATTGTCCTCTAGCCATCTCAATGACACAGAGAAGACGTGGGGATCAGGTGGCTTTTTTACTTCAGTTTGTCTCCTTCTTGAGTCTTTTGTTCATTTGTTCAGAGGTTCATTGTTGCCTGAGGACCTCCTCACACCCAGAGCTTCGCTCTTGGTCTTGCAAATTTTCTTGTACAGCCTTTCAGGATTCTGAGCATAACTCGGAACATAGCATTAACATTTATAAAACTTCTTGGTGATTATTCTCCCAATGCAAGTGCTATTGCATCTGACAAGAAATATCTTAAGTTTCAATCTAATTTTAAAAGATAAAGATTAATGGTTCCAGCCCAGTGATTAATTAATCGTTGTTCTTTAGGAACCAGGAATGGTGATCTATTACATCTTCTGTAGGCAAATAAAGGACAATCTCAAATGGTGAGAAGCATCAGGTGTACATAATTTGCCAAAGCTGAGAGAAACTGAATGAAGTTGATTTGAAGGACAAATTAAAATGGAATAATGCAAGTGAGAGAGAGGTATTCTTTAGGACATCATTAGAGGAACAGCTGGCATACATTGCACACCCTAGATAAAAGCCCATGCAAGGTCAGTGGTAATGAAAAAGAAGAAATTAGGGGGAAAAAAAGTAGCATGTAAGAGGGTAAGGGCAATTAGTAATTGACTGTAAACTGAGAATCACTAAGAAATTAATAAGAAACTGAAGGCATCTGTTGGACAAACAACTACAGCTGACACGAATAAGCAAAGCTAATGTACCCATGTATGTACCTCAGAATTCCCTTTTTTCCCCCTAAGGTACATAATTTTTCCTATGAATGCCAGTTGTTTCTATATACCCAAGAGGTTATGCACTAAGAAACACTCTAATAAGAAAAGACTGAAGCCAGACTACATATGAGCAATGTCTAATCCTGAGGATCATTACAATGTGAGGGTGACTAACCATAGAACAAACTGTTAAGAAAAGCAACCAATTCTTCATCCTTTTTTTTTTTTTTTTCCAAATCAAGATATACCTGAGGCATGAAGAGAGAGGTGATGCTCAAGAGATAAATCTGAAGCAAATACTATCAGGATAGCTGTTCATGAACAACTGGTCTGCATATGAACAAGTGTAAGAAATAAGCAATGTGCACTCCCTCGGCCTGCTGGCCACGCTTCTTTTGATGCAGCCCAGGATATAACTGGCCTTCTGGGCTGTGAGCGCACATTGCTGGCTCATGTCCAGCTTTTCATCCACCCATACCCACAAGTCCTTCTCAGCAGGGCTGTTCTCAATCCCTTCATCCCGCAGCCTGTATTGACACTGGGGGTTGCCCCGACCCAGGGGCAAGACCTTGCACTTGGCCTTGTTAAACCTCATGAGGTTCGCAGAGGCCCACTTCCCCACCTTGTCCAGATCCCTCTGGATGGCATCCTGTCCCTCTGGCGTGTCGACCGCACCACTCAGCTTGGTGTCATCTGCAAACTTGCTGAGGGTGCACTTGATCCCACTGCCTATGTCATTGATGAAGATATTAAACAGTACTGGTCCCAATACTTATTTTCCCAATAATTTCCTTTTAAATTTTGTTTATTTATTAAATATCTCATAGGATTCTATCTCTATGGGTATTAGTCTATTCCACTTTTTTTTACTTTTTGATTTGCTTATTTCTTTTTTTTCCTCTGTCAGAGATTTTCAACCTTATCTAAGTCTAAAATTAGTGTGTTTATTTGGGAAAGAAACAGAAATCAACCAGGAAACATGTGTTGCCCTTTGTCCACCTCATCTGCCCCTTCAGGATCTGATCTTTCCAGATAATGAGGTACCAGCAGCAGAAAAGTTCTCCAGACAAAATTTTAGAGCTGAAATCACTAACAATGTGGTGGTGTAGTTATTTCATCCCTCCACAACTGGAGTTTGGGTTCAGATGTTTAAAAAGTAATTAGCCAGGAAATGGCAATAAGTGTCAGGTCTCTTTTGCTGTGCAAAACTATGTTCCTGTAAATGAACATACAGATGGATTCCCTACAACAAAAAGTGAAAAATACATCAGAAAATGAAACTTACAACAATTCTTCTGAGATTCTCACAGACTTCTAATTCCAGTCCCGTAGGATGCCAGAGGAACCTTGCATCTTCCTTTGATCTTGTCCTTCACCTTTTGTGGTACACATCAACACCTGAAAGCTCCACCTAATAAATTTTCTTGAAGGGGAGAGGAAGAAAGGAAGGTGCTTATCTTCAGACTGATCACCAATTCCTCAGTGATCAGTGTTGTTCCAAAAATTATGCTAACACTCCCATAACACTCCCCCAGTCTAGGAGGTTCCTGGAGTGTGTGGGAGACAGTCCTGAAGGGCAAAGGGGTTCAGGAAGGCTGGACGATCTTCAAGAAGGAAGTCTTAAAGGCGCAGGAGCAGGCTGTCCCTGTACGCCGCAAGAAGAACGGGCGGGGAAGACGACCGGCCTGGCTGAACGGGGAGCTTTTGCTGGGACTCAGGAAAAAAAGGAGAGTTTATCACTTGTGGAAGAAGGGGCAGGTGACTCAAGAAGAGTACAGGGATCTCGTTAGGTCGTGCAGAGAGGAAATGAGAAAGGCAAAAGCCCAGCTAGAACGCAACCTGGCCGCTGTCGTTAAAGACAACAAAAAAAGTTTTTACAAATATATTAATGACAAGAAGAGAGCCAGGGAGAATCTCCATCCTTTATTGGATGCGGGGGGGAACATTGTCACCGAGGATGAGGAAAAGGCTGAGGTACTTAATGCCTTCTTTGCCTCAGTCTTTAGCAATCAGACTAGTTACCCTCAGGGTACTCGGCGCCCTGAGCTGGAAAACAGGGATGGCGAGCAGGATGAACCCCCCATAATCCAAGAGGAAGCGGTCAACGACCTGCTACGTCATCTGGATACTCACAAGTCTATGGGGCCGGATGGGATCCACCCGAGAGTGCTGAGAGAGCTGGCGGAGGAGCTAGCCAAGCTGCTCTCCATCATCTATCAGCAGTCCTGGTTAACGGGGGAGGTCCCGGACGACTGGAGGCTGGCCAATGTGACGCCCATCTACAAGAAGGGCCGGAAGGAGGATCCGGGGAACTACAGGCCTGTTAGCCTGACCTCAGTGCCGGGGAAGATCATGGAGCGGATCATCTTGAGGGCGCTCACAAGGCAGGTGCGGGACAACCAGGGCATCAGGCCCAGCCAGCACGGGTTTATGGAAGGCAGGTCCTGCTTGACCAACCTGATCTCCTTCTATGACCAGGTGACCCGCCTAGTGGACAAGGGAAAGGCTGTGGATGTGGTCTACCTGGACTTCAGTAAGGCCTTTGACACCGTCTCCCACAGCATTCTCCTAGAGAAGCTGGCGGCTCACGGCTTAGACAGGTGTACTCTGCGCTGGGTCAAAAACTGGCTGGACGGCCGGGCCCAGAGAGTTGTGGTAAATGGAGTTCAATCCAGTTGGCGGCCGGTCACGAGCGGTGTTCCCCAGGGCTCAGTATTGGGGCCAGTTCTGTTTAATATCTTTATCAATGATCTGGATGAGGGGATCGAGTGCACCCTCAGTAAGTTTGCAGACGACACCAAGTTGGGCGGCAGTGTTGATCTGCTCGAGGGTAGGAAGGCTCTGCAGAGGGACCTGGACAGGCTGGATCGATGGGCCCAGGCCAACTGTATGAGATTCAACAAGGCCAAGTGCCGGGTCCTGCACTTTGGCCACAACAACCCCATGCAGCGCTACAGGCTTGGGGAAGAGTGGCTGGAAA
>NW_008825114.1:7528274-7560352 GCF_000699105.1 Pygoscelis adeliae
CCAGGGAAGTGGTTGAGTCCCCATCCCTGGAAGTATTTAAAAGACAGGTAGATGAGGTGCTTAAGGTTTAGTGGGCATGGTGGGTTGGGTTGACGGTTGGACTCGATGATCTTGGAGGTCTCTTCCAACCTTAATGATTCTATGATTCTATGACTGATCCATTCAGCTCAAACGGTAAATAGTGGACAAGACTCATCAGGCTGGTTTTTGCTATGCCCTAGACATCTTTGTCTCTGTCTTTTCCAAAATCTGTGGCAACACTTGATGGTTCTGAGGAACGACAGATGATGATAATATTTAATAATTTCCTGAATAAATTATTTTAAACATTTACATTTAAAAAGGAATGGACTCAGTGTAATCATGACATTCAAGAGTATGCTGAAGGGGCAAGGAAAAAGTTTAAACTTATCTAAATGTATGTTCATTGTATGCTAGCTCTGCCTCCTCTTCTCTTCTGAAGCTTTTGTGAAAATTAAAGTCAGAGTCCTATCATAAATTCTGTTTCTCTTCCTGAGAATTTATATTGCAAAACTAAAATCTCAGATTAATTTTTCTTTATCAAATGCTGAGGTTTTTGTTTCCGTTCAAACAACTGCTTGTGAGTTTTATATTTAAAATTAATAAATTTTTGACTCATTAATCATTCTCCTAACATCATCTCTAAATTTGATCCTTTGTCCCTGGATTTTTTTTCTTGTCTCTGACTTTTACAGCAAACTGATAAAATCTATGTTGTAAATTACAGCATTGAACAGCAGTATCATATGCAATGGTACAATACACAAAAATCCATTAAAGTAATAAGTTCAACATTATTTACACTTTAAGGTCACATTGTCCAAGTTGATGAAACTACCTTAGAAAACCAGCAAGTTTGCTGTGTCTGGGAAATAAAAGAAATGCCTAAAAATCCCATCTGGAGTCTCTTGGAAGTTAGCACAAGCTTTTTTCTTTTCTTTTTTTTTTTTTTTTCTTTTTCAAATTCCATTTAAGGAACAAAATTGAAATCACTTACTTCATGCTGTTTACATCCTTTATTTTTCTGTCTTCCCCCTCTTTCCCCCCTTTTTTTCATTATGTTCTGGGTTAAGGTTTCAGATTTATTTGCCAAGGTATTAGGTGTAATGAATTAGCATCCACTAAAGCTCTAAAAAGACCATCTGGATAACAGTAAATGTGAGTCAGTAGGTCCTAGCTGGGACATATATGTAAAGCTCCTGCCTCTCTCCATTTATTTTTTACACTGTCTTTTTTGCTTTCAAAATATGCTACTGTTCCCTTAAATTAGTTACTAATTTTTAACTCTCAGAAATGTCTCAGAAAAGTCTCAGAAATATTTAACTCTCAGAAATGCTTGGTTTTCTTTAGTTATTTAAAGAGATTCTTTTTTTCTTAGTGCCCACTTAGAGCATATTATATCTTTAACGGAGTTTCACCATTTCAGAAATCATACTGATAAGTTATTGTGGTTTGCTTGCATGCTCCAGTGAAATGGGTGGACTGTTGTACAGCAGGAAATGGATTACACCTCACAGCAGTTCATGTGGTCCCACTTGTCTGCAAGTGGTTCTAGGACCTTCCTCACAGAAAAAGACTGTTTTGTCTTCAACAGTAAAAAAGTAAAAAATAGCTGAATGACTGCCCCCCCCACCCCCCGGTGAAAAACTGTCAGAAATTATTGACTTCATATCCATGGGTTGTTTTCCCATTCATCCCTCACTCATGTATGGGGAAATTGTGATTTATCTCTAGTCCTCTCTATTAGAAAATACTATTTTAAAAACTATGGTGACATCTGACAGTCTTTTTGACTTCTTCTACATAAACCTTAAAGCTATTTTAATCAGAGATGAGGAACTGTGGTGCTCATGAGAAGCAGGTGGGGATTTGTAGAACAAGTTTGTGCAAACATGTTTCTGCCTGGTACTTTTCCACTGGATAACTGAAGAATCATAAGTATGTAGTCCGAGTGTTAACTAGTACTACTGTGATTTCTTTAAGGAAAATTAATCTAGAGATCAATGGATAATGTTTGTGGGATGAGTTACCTGTGGCTCATCAGAGGTCTTATCTTTGAGGGACCTTTTTACTCCCATGGGTCATACCCACACTTGAAGCTGCCTGCGTCTAATTCTTTTTAGGAAAAGAAACAAAAATCTCTTCAGTTCTTGAACTACAGAAGGTTATTTCTCCCCGTGGAAGGAGGAAAATCACTGGCATTGAAATATATCCTCTATTCTTTATGTACTTTTGCAAATACATAGTTATTGTACAATATGAAAAGGTTGACTTACTATTAAAAGGTCCATATATTTTCTGGTCTGCAAAGACAATTTTTATGTCAACACCTATTAACAAATTATGTATTCTTTTAATAGCTTACTAACTTTGTCTTTCCAACCTGATAGTCCTTTATTCTCTATGCACATCATGGATATATCTTTTTCATGATATTTTAGCAATAAAGCATCTACAAAATCATATTATCTTGGTATTTAGTCTTAAGAAATTACTGTTTCTGGGGATTGAAGAGAAACTGAACTGTTTACAGTCCACATCCTGTTCTCCCCACCATATCTTTTAACTTGAAGCACCTGCTCACTGGACAAGCACATGGAATATTTCACAATAGACTTACAAGCTCCGTGAGACTCTTCTCTCTTTGATCCACGTTGTTATTCTTTTGCCAGACAGATGTACAGTGCAGAGCCAACTGCAGGAGTGAACCACTTCAGAACCCAAACAGTGCCTCTATTATATTGCAGACAGGCATTATGTAAACGTAATTTGTGTTGGGTAATGAACAGCTGAGGTAGTAAGCAAAGCCAGGTGCAGAAATGGTGAGGCTGCAGAAAGCTATTTGCTTCGCCTAGGCTGCCTGGAAACTGTTTTGTGTTCAGACTGAAGCCATGTGAATGGTTTATCAAAATGTTTAGAGTTGCATAATATAACTGCAATCCCAGCTTTTTGCTTTTGAAATACTTGCTTGAGTGATATCTCCGCAGTCACACGCTGCAGGCAAGAAACTTATTCTAATTGTCAGCGCTCAGCTCTTCTCAGTTGTTAGGAATTCAAGACCATGGGTAATTTCAGAAGGCGATTCCCATGATTTGCAGTTATTTGGTTGCTGTCTTGGGTATTATGTTAAAATTCCTGTAGGGGCACTTAAAGCAAACAAAAATTTTCTAAGCAAGCTAGAACTGGAATGTTTTACAGGGGTGAGGCAAATAAGAGGTTATTAATTTTGCACTTGTAATGAAAAAGGCACAAGAGATTCTCTCTGATTTTTTGTAGCAAACTCCAATATCACTGGGCAGAGCCCTGGCCCCTGCACTAACCCCTGTAATAGTAATAAATTAAGCATATATTATGGCTGTAAATTAGCCACCAGGGACCAAGGAAGAACTGAAGATCTCAGCAGCACAGACGTGATATGGTTATTAAAGCAATTGGTCACCATTCGTTGTGACTAAGGGATTTGCTCACGGTAGTTTACAGACTTAATGTGGATTAGAGTACACCCTTTTGAAGAACTTAGAGATCACCTCAGCTTACTAACTCCTGAGTTAACAAACGTGGAATCTTTTTCCAGAGAAAATGTATCGAACATGTCTGACTTCACCCTGCGTGGGGATTCCCGTCAGATGAGTTATTCCCAGAGGCACTGTTTTCTCCAGACTCCACTCAATGACCTGACTCCTCAGTTAATTTTCACTATATGGCATGAGTACTTCATCTGCAAGTGGTCTGACTGCAATCATTGCATCTGATTTAGTCCATTCTTTGATCTGATTGTTTCTAGATGAAGTTAGTTGCTTGTACCCATTTACCACTATTTAAAGTACTTACTAGAGATTCATTTACTTTAAAAAACATCAAAATAATGACATTAACAGGAGTTCTATGTTTTACAAGTCTTAAATTCCTTTGTTCTGATATTTTTTCTGGTGCTGTTTTCTTGCTCTATCCACATATACAGCACCATGCTTACAGTTATTGCTGTGTACTAATGGCTAGCAATTAATGGAATGAGCACTCCAAATAGCACATGGTATTTCTGAAGAAGTATCCTAGGAGATGTTTATCTCCAGTCTTCATGCATTTTTACACATAAACCTGAGGGTATCATCAAAATAATAGAATATCTTAAAGCAACCGCATGTTTCTCAAATATCATCTGAGAATACAGCATGACTCAGAAATGTACATTCATAAGGATGGAAAACAATATTGACTTCAACTACAGTTTCTTTCTTCAGGGAGAATGTTTTTCCTTTGTTAATCAAGGCTTCTGGGTTAACATGTTTCTGTATTTCTTACAACATGGTTTGCTCTCTGTGGATTAAAGTCAGCCTTCATTTAGAGTAGTTTAAAGGTGTCTAATAATTGCATGGGGAGGTGAAGGCCCCCTCTGAGAGCAGTCTTCTTCATTCAAGCTCTTTCACAAATGCTGAATGGCTACCCTCCTGGGCTAGTCACTTTTTAAAATTCTGATGTATCGGGGGGTAACCCCCATAATTCAATCTTCAGGGAGGTTTTCTGCAGGAGAATGGAGAAGTGGTCCACGCCAAAGGCAATGTCCAGATGGTGGTATTCAGTAGGTGGGGTCATATGAAACCGTGCATAAAATTTCATAAGCCTAATGCTTTGCATATTCCTGCCCTGTCCCATCTTTGCCTGTGAACTGGCATGAGTAATGAAAGGTTAATGAGGATATAGGGCAAATGCTTTCCAAGCTAACTGTAATTAAGGAAGCAACTCAGTCTTGGACATCCTTGGGACTAATTTACAGTGAAGGTAGTAATGGAGTCCGGTCAACAGGAGAGCAGGTGCTGTAATGGGGACAACCTTCTCATCCCCTGGCAAGACCAATTCGGTCTACAGTGACTTCTTAGTGGAAAGTTAAAATGTGAATAATGCATGGAATAATACATAAGTGTCCTTCTGTCTTGCACTGGGTAAAGTAGCAAACAGAAGTATTAGCAGCAGACCTAGCAGCAGACCCTCTAAGGGGATAAAAATTCCTAACACTAGAAGCTTAAAAAGAAATATGTACTGTGAAGCAGAGGAAACGTAACTTTCTGCTCCACTGTTGATCGTAAGGTCAAATGTGGCCATGCTGGGGTAAAACAGCAGACGAGTGTACTATTTTGTGAGTCACTTATTTCTTCAAGAAGGACGATTTCTTAAGGAACCCAGTTGAGCATTAGCTGACTTCAAGATTGGTGCACATACTTAGAAACTTCTAAGAATGGGAAAATGTTAATGTCAAAAGATGTCAGGAATGGGGTGTCAATAAGAATGTTAATTTAAGACTAATGGAAACCAACATTTTTTTCAGATAAATAGAGCAGGAAAAATCTGCCATTTTCATTTCAAACTTTCTTTCACATAGAGTTGCAAGTCACTTTGTGTGCTTTGCTATGTTCAGTTTTGAACTTGTGTGTCATGTTTTACTGTTTCAGGTATGCTGATAGCCACTTCCAGTAAGACCTTGTAAGATTAGGTTCTTAATAAAAGTCGTGTGTGATGTCTGTGTATGACAAGTTCAGAGAAACATGTTGAAAAGCCTTGTGTTTCTACAACTCTTGGGAACAATACGTTTTTTGGGAAAAGAAAGGTCTTATAAAGATAAGAGATGTTCTCTGTCCAGTTTTGTGGCAGGATTTCACAGTTACAAACATTCAAATTCCTCACCCTACTAGCTGGCCTTCTGACACGATTTTAAGCCTCTGAGGTTTCTCTGTTTCTGTCAGGAGTTTTTAACAGAAAGGAGGAGGAATCATTTAAATATAGCAATATTGGTGAAGAAACATAGGGAGACAGGTATATTAAACTAGTACAGACTGTTACTTGGGTTAGTGATCAAGAAATGTTTATGCAGTTTGGATCTTTGTGAACTTTGTGCTGCCTTGGTCTTCTGATTCCCTGTAGTCTATTTTTATCCAAGAGATCATCTATTAGATATCTTATCTAAGACATCCTAGAGGAAAGAGATCTCAGCTGTCATTATATCAGTAAGTTAAGGACAGGTACAAGACTTGCATAGTACTGAGATGATTTAAAAGCCACAGTTTTTATTATAAGGCATGAATAACTTTCAGTAGCTATTGGCACAGAGAGACTGATAAAACAAAACGATTGCTAGACTACCTTCAGGTTTCAAACACAGCTGGTTCTGTGATGCCAGTTATTCAGGTTGTAACTGACCAGATATTTGCTCTGAGAAGGGCGATGAGGGCTCAGTGACTGTGGCACCTTGACCTTAGCAGGCCTTGGTACAGTTTATTTCTTTGTTATTTACTTTCAAGAAGACATGCAGGGCAGATTTACAGCGCATTTTGTGTCTGCGCCTGTTCCAGGCTGCTAGGACATGAGCCTTTGCTGTGGCAGAGCCTTCAGGTGGGCTCTAGGGCATAGCAGAAGAGAAGGCACAAGCCTGAGTCTTGCCTCTTGTCCTCTGGCAGACACTGGAGTATAAATGTGAGAGCAGAGGGTGCTTCTGCCACCTCTCTCACCCATTTTCTTAAATCCTGTGATTTTAGGATGGACTGTGTCTCAGTTCCCAATCTGTAAAATGGGAATAAAGTATTCTTACAGGACATTTGTAATTTTAAAGATGTCACTCAAGTTTGTAACTATTTCATTCAAAAGCAGCTGTGCTCAGGCATTTGTTTGTGGCTTTTAACAGTAAAAGTCATGGAGGTACAAAAAGGGAAAACAATTAGGCTTCCGAGTGATCAAGCTGAAATTCTGTTAGCTTTCATAACCTGCATAAAAGTGTTTGTTACAGCAGAACTTGCTGTCATGTTCATAAGAGTATAATGATCTATCTTCACATAAGATACATATCCTGTCTTAATGAAGGGATAAGACTTTGCAGTACATTCATACATAAGTTTTACATGTTTACAAACTCAGTAATAAGGATGTTCACAGCATCATAAAAGGTTGGTAAAGCCAGGCTATGTTTTTAAGATATTTGTGAAGTTGATGTTTAGCAATGTTATGGCAGCTAACATATGAAAATGTATGCCTGACGCTAACCAGTGGAAATACTTGTGTGGTGAAGCATCCAATCAATGGATAAGTTTGATGTCTGAGGGTTAACAGGATGCATTTAAGGTTGACTTTGAGAAAGGGTAATTTCCATAGAATGAAGTGACTGAAAGTTTTTATTATTCTTGATCTTGTTTTGCTGGAGAGGCTGTGAATATGGTAACAGTTGTTTTCCTTTGCTGGCATGATTGCTTGAGGGTTTTAATAGTGTCCAACATATAATTGATCAGTAGAAACAGAAAGACCTAATACTTCCATTTATAATGTTCATGTGAGTGTTTAGAAGGACAAACTTAAGTAGGGAACAAGTGATAAGGTGATGGATCTTTATTTAAGAGTCACCAGTGTAAAACCTTCTTGGCAATGTTTGTGCAACACTCAAAATTTAGACTCTGTGTAAGCATATATATAAGTAGACATATATATACACATACATGCATACACACATAGGTATTCCTAATATGTAGGTACAAGGACAGTATTGAATGCAAACCTTTTTTTCCTGTTCCTTAACGCCCAAAACCATATAGAAGAATTAGAGCAGGGATCATGGTAAAGCTACAGAAGAGACCATTCTTCTAAGAAAGGACTGTAACAATGAGGTTTGTGTAAGACTGGTATATGTATTATTCTCTAACAGTATTTTTTAAATAGTTCACTTTTGGTGTCTATTTTAAATGTCCATCAGAGATGCAATGTATGCTGAACCAGGCAGGATAGGCTGAACTGGGAAGGTATTTTTCTCTGGAAGAAAGAATCTAAGACACCAGCTACTGCAGAACCTGCTGTGCATTGTCCCATGAAAACATGCTAGAAATAACTGAAATCTGAGAAGCCCTTTTTTTGCAGTACTTCACAAATGTTTGACCAAAGTATAGCTACACATATGCAGCACTTGACCTCTAGAAGCTCTTAGCAGTATCTGGGAAGGCTGATCATTTGTAAGCCATTTGACCTACAGTTAGAGGACCTTCATATGGAGACAGGAAGATTTCTTTGTCAGTGATGCTCAGCAGCAAAGAGGTGTTTGATTATCTGCATGTTTCTGGAGTAGGTTATAACAGAATCAGAGCAAAAAGCTATTTTGTTTTACTTGCATATTATAAGGAAGCTAAAGAATAGAAGTAATTCTCTTTATTTGCTAAAGTTATAAAGCAGTATGGTGCAATCAGGTGCACTACAGCAAAAGAGGATAATTGCTGGAAAATCCAGGAACTGTCTAAATTCTGTAACTGCTGTTTCAGAAGAGCAAGAAAGGCACTGAAAGACACCACAATCAGAATAAGGCTTTTGGAGAAAAGACTTTCATATAGCAAGGCAGATTGGAAACCTCCAATTGAGGGAGAATTAAGTTACATCCACTTGATTTAACAGGGTGAAAGTACAATTCAAACAGAGTACTGAAGGGAAGGAAGTAATTGTAACTAGGCACAACTAGCCTGGGATGGCAATTGGGTATGAATGCATTAAAATTATTATTTATCTGTAGTCAGCTGAGCTGCTGAAGAGCTAAATCTGAATTTTAACTTTGGAGAAACACAAAACACAATATATCCTTGTTTGTGATCTTGATTTGAGAAAAAGTAGTGGCTCACAAAAAACAGCTTCAGTGATAAAGTATGACCTGGTTTTTGTGCAACCTACTTCTCCATTCTGTTTTGATACGATTGCAGAGTGACTCTGCTCTGTGATGACATGCTGCCATTACCACTGGGGTAGAGAAACAGAGTTAGGAAGTGGAATGTCTTTGGTAAGGAAATGAAGTTTAGTCTGAACAATTGGTCTACGCAAAGCGGAAAAGAGACGCAGCACTTCCTCTCAGGAGAAATGGAGTCTCAGAAGGTAATTCGCTAATAAATGAGATAAGGGAACTGGAGGCCAGCCCTGATTAAATTAAAAGTTTGAAATCAGAAATTAACAGTAAAGCAAGCTGTCCAGAGAGAAAACTGCTACCAGTTAGGATGTGTTGTGTAGGGGATCACTCAAACTGCCTTGAAAGGAACAGGCAGAGAGTGACCCTGTAGTAGAATTTGAATCCCGAAAGGAACTGCATTATTATGCAGGGAAATCACTAGAGAAGAAAGATGGCACTATCTAATTTAAAAGAATTGGCCTATATTTACCATTTAACCCCAAAGTAGCACACTAGAACAGCTAATTTAGGTTGATAGGACTATAAAATAGTGTTTTCTAAAAACTTTCAAGGACAGCAGAAGCAGATGTGTGGTTTGAAGCCACTGGGTGAAAGGAAATCCTGAGAGAGTCCTTTCAGAGCTTCTGAAGATGAAAGATACACTTGACCTTCAAACCAGCAGCAGACTCAAATCCCTAAAAAGGATGGATTGAAAATCAGTTTAAACAATAACCAAGATGGTGACATTTTGACTGCTCTTCTTCTGGACAGTCTAGACAAATAGAAGACCTTCAGTATTAGTCAATATTTTATGTAGGTTTATTGCATACATAGAGTGTGCTTGGTTTTTAGCATTAGGACTTACTTTCATATACTATATAAATATATTTCTTTGTGCTGGCCTAGAAAAAGTGAAGGATGTTGTTAACTCTGTTAGACATAGTGGGTTAGACTTGTGCATTGCTGAAGATAGGTAATAGCAACTGCTCTTATAAGCTGACAAGAAATACGTCATGCACTTCCAGACCATATCAAACAGACTTCTGAGTCCCATTCACTGAATCTTCATGTTACTTTTAGACAGCCGTTTCCAATGTTATTTCTGCGTATCACAACCTGATACTTCAAATGTATTAATAAATAATTTCTCTGCTTGCTGCCAATCAGGGCTTCACATTAGGTGATCAACAGCTGTTTCAGAAAAGGAGGAGTAAAATAGTAACTCCACTGGATTATGGGTTTGATGTCATTGAAGCACAATGTTGATGTCATTGCAGAAAGCCTACCTTTCAGTGAAAAGGCAGAAGGAAGGGAACTTACAAAAGTACCCATCTGTTTTTCATGTAGTCCAAAGTCTGTTCAGCTGATTCCTGAAAATGAAAAAGAAAGCCCAAGGACTCTGCTAGGGGGAAATCTCCAATATGTCCAATAAGTGCAACATGAGAGACGATGTAGAAACTTTTTCATTAAACTAACTGGCTACCCAGAATCATTAGGACTAAATGTTTCATTTTTCATGTTATGTTGATGTAGTATTCAACCAGAGGGTTATTAAGTTGTTATTTTTTTTTTCCTTTGGTTTGCATCGGTTTTGCTAATTTAAACCACCAGGGTATTATGAAATGATACAGCTCATTTAAAATAAATAGGAATATACTGTCACTTGGTACAAATGCCACTGGAAATATTGCAGAGTAGCATTGTAATTTCATGGTTTATGATGTACCCAGTAGAATAGACACCTTGAAATTAGCACTTGCTTTCTCTCTCTTTATAATTATTTACAAGCACCAAAGCATGTTGTGTTTGCCTTAAGAGTCTTATAAGTCCCCCCTTTCTTTAGCAGCTACAGTCATGATTCTTTCTCATTCTCTATGCTTGGGATTTTTCAGCAGTAAGTGGGCTGACACCAACCAATTAGTACAGATCTGGGTACGTGTCATAGTTTAACCCCAGCTGGCAACTAAGCCCCACACAGCTGCTCACTCACTCCCCCCTGGTGGGATGGGGGAGAGAATTGGAAGAGTAAAAATGAGAAAACTCGTGGGTTGAGATAGAAAGAGTCTAATAGGTAAAGCAAAAGCCGCGCACACAAGCAAAGCAAAACAAGGAATTCATTCACTCCTTCCCATGGGCAGGCAGGTGTTCAGCCATCTCCAGGAAAGCAGGGCTCCATCACATGTAACGGTTACTTGGCAAGACAAACGCCATCACTCTGAACGTCCCCCCCTTCCTTCTTCTTCCCCAGCTTTATATACTGAGCATGACATCACATGGTGTGGAATATCCCTTTGGTCAGTTGGGGTCAGCTGTCCTGGCTGTGTCCCCTCCTAACTTCTTGTGCACCCCCAGCCTACTCGCTGGTGGGGTGGTGTGAGAAGCAGAAAAGGCCTTGACTCTGTGTCAGCACTGCTCAGCAGTAACGAAAACATCCCTGTTTTACCAACACTTTTTCCAGCACAAATCCAAAACATAGCCCCATACTAGCTACTATGAAGAAAATTAATTCTACCCCAGCCAAAACCAGCACAGAAAGTCATGCCCAGCATGATGATAGGTGTAGTAACACTTGTATAACTCTGGTCCTTTGACCAAGTTGAGATCCCTGGTCATAATTCAACTGTTCACACAGTTTCTTTCTTTCGCAATGAAAGCTGGGTGACACTTTTCAGCGGTTGTTGTGTCATACATTTTAATTTAAAGGAGGGTGAGGGAGGATTAAAGATGTATAATAAAAAGAGGAAAAAGCATTTTAAGCCTTGCCATACGTGTGCTCTGTTGTAGTGCCTCTTCTTGACAGCAGTTGCTGCAACCGCTAGACTAGGGTCCCATGGCTTGACCTAGTGGTTCCTCCCAGTCTCTGAGGTATAGCTAGCAGTTAAGATAGCAGAATTCAGTACAACAAAAATTATGCATGAAAGTAATTATTGAGAAAGATTTTTTTGTACTGGGCAATAACATTGCTTGGGAAGTACTTACAGAATGAGAGTCCCCTTTTCTGTCATGTCTTAAGCAGGAAAGGAATTAATTTGTTTCTGGAACTGAGTGTTGGACTGGAATAATTTGTGTAGCTAATGAGGTATGGCTGCATGATGTCATAGCATACTTAATACTGTGGGCTGTGTTCCTGGAATATAGGCTTTGGGTAAAACTAAAAGACTAAAAGCTCATTCTCAGATAGTCAGCAAATAGGGAAATCACCACATCAAGGCTGTGTTGAAATAACTTACCTCAACAAAATGAACAAATATGTTGCCAGTTCTTATTCTTCTCTAAAAGTTGTTTCATTTCAGTATTGGTTCCTCTTCAGTTCCACCCAGACAGGTAAACAAAACAAAAATAATAAAAATCTTTTCCAGTTTCCTGAGGAAACAGAGGAAAAAAAAAAGTATTTTGTTGACACTGGGACCTTTCTTCATGCTTTCCCAGGGTCTAGTCTCTACACACTGGTTTAAAAAAATGGCAACACAAGAAACAGAAAAGAAAGAAAAGGTGAAGATCTTCTACTGAAAAAAACTTAGCAATGGGAAAACCAACATCAGATTCTTCTTAGATCTCTGTCTTCCGAAGGTAATCAGTTGAGCTGTGGTATCTGACTTTCCAAGATTTCTTTCCTATTGTGCTCAGGAAAAAGAAGAACATTTACCCTTACTCCTTTTTGACTTCTGAGACTAAATAAACAGTGGAAGTAAGTGCTTTCACAGTTAGCAGTTAAAAAGATGCTGTCATGGTTTGTTGGGCTTTTTAAATCAATATTAAATTGAAAAATCTTTTTATAGCACTGCTGTTTTTAATGATTTCCCTTAGGATCATATCACTGAAAAATGATTCCTAACTGAAGTCGCCCCCTTTTGAAATGCATAGAAACAGAAGAGATACTGTTCTACAACTGCCCAGCCATGAGCATATTTCTGCTGGCATAGGCTTTGTCTTTTATAAAGGGTGGGGGGAAAGCATCTTTCTCATGCTTTTCACAAAATTGAAGCTCTCCATCCAAGCCATCATGATATATCAGTGATCACAGTTGAGTTGTTTGACTTAGAGGGGAAAGTGGATTTAATGAAATTTAGTTGTGCACATAGAGTTCTCCAGATTGAAGATTTCTGATGAAGCACATTATAAAAATGCCACTGCATCATGAACTACACAAGCTATGTAACCTGAAATCAAACCAAAAGTTCATCACAGATTTGATATGTATATGTACTACCTCGTCTGAGCCATAAATACCAAGAGTGTTCTGATTTCCCCTGGAAATTCGTCTCTGGTGTTTTTCTCCATTTCTCATTCTTCTTTTCAAATTATTATATTTTTGAATATGTGGCACATGTAAAATCTAATGAAGGTTTCAAAAGGATGCACAACAAATTGTTCCTACTCCAAGCACATCCATTACTGCACATGTTAGGACATAGGACCTCAGGAAGCCCTGCTAGGCTGACCAGATTACTGGGTAGATTCAGTTATGGCGTTATTAGCAACAGAATTATAATCACATCTAAAGGCTTAAGAGAGATGAAGAGCCTGTTGTGCAAGGCCCTACATAGGCACCGATGCCAAGGAACGTTGGTTTCTATTGACATCAGGATTTTATCTCTGGTAATACAGAAAGAATAAGCCACTTTCTCAAGGTCACACAGCAGTTCAGTAACCAAAGCTTAGCTATAACCTGGATCTTCTGAATTCCTGCTTTACTGTCTTATCTATTGTACCATATTCCATTTCCTGTTTTAATCTGTTAATTCAAGAATTCCCAAAAGGCAAATAAAACAGGAAGCCATTTCTGCTTCTTTGTGCATAACAGATCCTTCTTTTTCAGTGTCTGCAAGGCTGTGGTATAACACCCCTCTAGCCTTTTCCTCTCAGCTGCAGTCAAATGGCTACAGGAAGGATAGAGTTGTCTCCCCTGCACAAGAAAAATCCAGGTTCCCCTTACCTCAACCAGCATTACACATGCATGACCCAGGAGAGAATGAGGTTAAGAAAGTGCCCAAAAAAAGAACTTGAAAGTTTTCCTAAAAGGTATTCATACGTCATCTTACAAGGACTCACAATGTACTGAAATGTTTTCAAATTGTTTTATCCATGCCCCTGGTGAGCACTGGATATGAAAGTGCAGATGCACTGCAGAAGAGGATTGCAGTGCTGCTGGGTGATTTCGTATGAAATGACAGGTATTTGTGCGTCTATTGGTATATACTGTAAAGGTCTTCATAACGTATCAAGCATCCACAATGTATGGAAATCTGACTTGAACTTACTATCTTATCCCAGAACAATCCAATGTAGCAAATATTACTCTATAGTTAAATTCAAGAAGTACTGTAGACAACCCTCAGCAGGATTATTATTATGTGAATTAGCAACCAGATATGGTACAAACAGCAGTTTTCTTATTCCAGCAGTAAACCAAGTTGACTCATGTGAAGCATAAAAAAGCAGATCATAACATGCAATCTACAGCTGCAAGAGCCAACTACAGAGTGACAACATAGGCCTCTGATGTACACCCTCATGTAATCACCCATCACATAATCCATGTAGCAATTTGCCCTCTAATGAAAGGAACACAGCCTCATAAAAATGAATGAAATTTGACAAGCAAGCAATGATCCAAAATAAGAGTAAATGTTACCCAGGATACAATTACTTCAAAATGTGATTTCTCAGATGTCTGTTATCTCTAAGTTTTCTCAGTTATCATAGGCAGGGTTTTTAGCATCACCTATCGTTGATTGCCTAACATCTCCCATAATAAGACCTAGTTTTCAGTGCTTATAACTTTGCCAAAATATAACATTAGCTGAAGTTTTATACTGGATGTCTGCCTTGGCTAATTTTTTAAAACATTAACAAAATACTTTCAGCTATGTGCAAGGTCAAAAATAGAAAGAAATGAGGTTTAGTGGGGGAAAAAAAAAGGGGGGGGGGGGGCAGGGCCAGGGAGAACTAACAGAGCTTGACTGCTGCTAGTACTTATGTTTCTTCATCTCAGTTGAGTTCAGGTATTTCTGCAGATGACTGTATTAAGCTTGTAGACATATCTTCAATGTCCTGAAAACGTCTAATTGTCTTCTGCAAACTGGGGGATTGACAGAGAAGCTGAAAGTCTGAAACAAGACAAAAAACAATAACAATTATTTAATATCTTCTAAGCACTCAGAGCAGCTTAACCTGTTGTAACATTTCAGGTACTAGCTAGTAGTTTGTGCTAGACTTGAAATATAGCTATTAATTAATCTCTGCGGCCTTTTTTGCACAGTGATGAATGATTAAGATGACTGTTCAGGAAATGCACTATACACTTATAATTAAAGTAATCAGACCATGCAAGGCATTGATTCAGGTGCTGTGAAAGGTAATATAATAAGGATGGCCAAATCCTGAGCTCTTCCAAAGGCAGTTATTTGAGATATTCAGTCTTCTGGACTGATTCTGATTTCAGACAGGTTTTACAGGCTTCGCAGAGGTGTATCAGAAAGCAGGGTCAGTCCCTTACAGCACTTAGATATTTTGGCCTTTTAAATAGCTAGAAATGCCTTCTCTTTCAGGTCCCAAGGTCACTCATTGGAAAGAAGTATATGGACCTTGCTGTGAAGCCACAGTGACCTTGAAATCCCTTAGTCATTGGTTCTTTATTCATAGCTAAGGGTGAAATTGCCCCTTCTGCTATTCAACTGTTGCTGAGCCAAAGCAAAGTTTTTTCCCAACACTTTGTCTCCTGTGAATATTGTTTTTATTATTCCTCAGAAAAATGTATTCTTTTACCATTTTTTTTCTCTAATTCCTGATGCTCTTAGCATTATTTTGGATGTGTTGTGACTGTCTTACCATTCTGGAAAGCATATTGTACAGAAAGGAACCAGGAATCCAGCCTCATTCAGAGTGATTAAAAAATTGACTTTTTCACAACAGTAGGATGTTGAAAAATGTGTTGTTTTTTTTTTTACCAAGATTGCTTGGTATCAACAGAGACAAAGATGATCAGGAATGTATTTTTGGTTTAGATCAGTGATGGGCAGCAGTCCAGGAACCTAGAAAGGCAGATTTGGCCAGTGGCAGACTATGGGAGCAGAGAAAAACAACAGAAAACAGAATATTGCTTTTCATCTTCATGTGATGTAAACTGAAAACTGCCAAACAAGCCTTGGGTTTCCTCAAAGCTCTCAATGTCATCTCCACAGTTTTGAGTCCCTTCTTCAGTATCCATTTTTCATAACTCTCAGGTTACTGATGGAAGTGGCCAGTCCTCCAGCATGACCAGTATTCTGTACTTATTTTCAAGCAGTCTGCAAATGTAGCAGCTGAACAGATGTGTTTGAAAATGTAAATTTTAGAGATGTAACCCTCTGAAGATCCCTACCCAAGATTTTTTGTGCCTCAGTTTCTGGATGTACAATAAATATATCAATACTTCCTCACCATGCAGAGGTGTTGTGAGCATCTGCATGTCTGAAGTGCCTGAGGGATGATGGGCACAATGTATTTGTAATTAGCAGACAATTTGGGGGCTTAGAGATTTTTAAAGGTTTTACTTTAAATACGCATCAGAGAATTTTTGTTGTACAATAGAGCCACAACGTGCTAACATCACATACCCTATTAGAAGCATCTAACTGCACTCTGCAGGATGAGACATGTCCAGTGCCTCCAGCCTGGGCTGCCTGTCCCCAGCCTGTTCTACCGGGGTGGCAAAAGCACTCTCCTGTTTGTAAGACAAAGGCCACATTGTGTGGGCATGTATTTGTCCTTTCACTCATTTTTCACTTTTCGTTTTCACTTGACTTCAGATTTCAGGCTAGAGAAGTGCTAGTCATTTCAGCCAATTGGGTCTTGAAGACCCAAATTCTATTTATTGATGGCATGGGCAACTTGCTTTATTTCTGTGTATTGTCCTTCCTTTCTCCCCATTTCTTCTTGTCGTCTCCTCAGAAGGTTAAAGCCTATCTTCATTTATGTATCTACCAATTGCCTGTTATGATGGGACCTTGATTTTTAGATTCTGTTCTGGTATTGCTAATTCTTTATTTCTGTATTTGTTGAGAGAGATATCACCGGTTTGGAAAGTTATGATTTAACATGAAATAGTTAATAATAAAACCCTAGTGTCTGGCAAGCAGAAAACCCTGGTTTTATTTCCCTTTGAAGTTGTACTGCATGAGGAACAAGGGTAGGGATGAGATGTTACATTACTGTCAGAAGCAGTATTTCATTAATGCTGAAAGCAGCAGAATAGACGGTAGTCTGTCTAATGTTGCAACATTAAACTTACCGTTCTATTCAGAAATAGAATTCACAAGCTGACTGTGATTAATCTAAAATTAAAAATCAGGTAAAAGGTTCCTTACTGTTGTGGTCAGGAAAGAGGACAGGGAACCTCTGTGCTGTGTTTATCTTCATAGTTGTTTTATATAGATTAAAAGAGGTATGGAACAGCGAAGACAAATGTAGTGTTAAAACTGTTCAACACAGAACATGAAGCCAAGGTTAGAAAGTCAGAACAGCTATGATCTGCTCAGGTCAAGCATTATTTTATGATTCAGTAGAATAAAAAAGAAAACACTGTTCTTTTTGACTGCAGGAATTGTTACACATAGTAATGAGCTAATTACAGCTCTGGATGTGCAGGAACAATAGGCAAACTAGCCAAAATCATTGTGCTCTGGCCAGTAGCTTTTGCACAGCCTTAGAAATTAGAATTTATTAGTGACTGTTGCCTGGATCTCACTGAAGATTGCCAGGGGACTTTTTTATAATACATTACAAACACTAATAGATTTAGCATTGTTCTGTTAACTGAAGATTATGTATTTATACAACAGGAAAAAAATAAAAAATCATGACAAGGAAGCTTTAACAGAAAAGTAAAGGGAACATACAACTTTTTTTTAGGGCCAGTGCTCTTTAATGTTTTTATAACTGATCTGGATGCAGGAATCAAATGTATATTAAGTAAGTTTGCTGATGATACTAAACCAGGAGGAGCTGTGGACTCCCTGGAGGGTAGAGACGCCTTACAGAGAGATCTGGATGGACTGTAGAGAGCTGGGCAATCACCAACCACATGAAATCCAACAAGAGCAACTGCCAGATTCTCCACCTGGGATGGGGTAACCCTGGTTATACACACCAATTGGGGAATGAGAGGTTGGAGAGCAGCCCCACAGAAAGAGATCTGGGGGTTTGGGTTGGTGGCAAGTTGAATATGAGTCTACAGTGTGTCCTGGCAGCCAAAAGGGCCAACCGTGTCCTGGGGTTCATCAAGCACAGCACAGCTAGCCAGTCAAGGGAGGTGATTGTCCCACTCTACACTGCACTGGTGCGGCCCCACCTCGAGTACTGTGTGCAGTTTTGGGCACCTCAATATAAGGACATCAAACTATTAGAGTGTGTCCAGAGGAGGGCGACCAAGATGGTGAAAGGCCTCGAGGGCAAGACTTGGGAGGAGTGGCGGAGGTCACTTGGCTTGTTCAGCTGGGAGAAGAGAAGGCTGAGGGCTGACCTCATCACAGTCTACACCTTCCTCAAGGGTGGCAGCAGAGGGGGAGGTGCTGATCTCCTCTCTCTGGTGACCAGCGATAGGACACGAGGAAATGGAAAGAAGCTGCGTCAGGGGAAGTTCAGAATTGGACATTAAGAAAAGGTTCTTCACTGAGAGGGCGGTCAGTCACTGGAACAGGATCCCCAGGGAAGTGGTCACAGCACCAAGCCTGTCAGAGTTCAAGGAGAGTCTGGATGACTCTCTTAGTCATACGGTTTATTTTCAGGAAGTCTTGCAGGGAGCAGGGAGTTGGACTTGATGATTCTTATAGGTCTTTTCCAATTTGAGACATTCTATGTTTCCATGATTCTATGATCATCCATATCATATGGTATGAGCCTCAGCACTGCTATGAGGACCAAGTAATTTATAGCATGTAATAGTCAACAGACAGTAATGCCAAAATTTCCGAAACTGCTGAAGAGCTCCATGTTGTTCAACAACTCCTAAAACTGTAGTCCTGCCTTTAGATGTATTGCCATGCAGAAAGCCTACAAAACTCGTATCATGAGTCCAGTGGGAATTCTTCCTCTAGAATCATTCTCAGAGCCTATGGACATTCAGGAGGTCAATCCAAGCATGGCTCTATGAAGCTGCGACTCTCCTGAGCCTGTGATGAGAACTGATTCTGTCTCACCTCCAGTCCGTTCTGCTAAGAATGGAGAGCCTTTCATCCCATGCCCTTATGTCAGTGATAACCAGCCTCAGACAGCTGCTGTAACATGGTAGAACCTACGTCAGATGTACATAAAATGTGCTGTAACAATCCCAACATGGAGAGCATCCCAGAGAGAGTTAACGATTTAGTAAATGGGTTTTGAGAGAAAATAGGCTGGAGATAATTAAAGAAGCATTGTGTAAGGAACTAATTAGTGTTGGGTGGGGAAATGGAATCCCTTCTCCATCTCCAGCCACTTTGTATGCCATGCAGAGCCCTATCCCCTGCTCATGACAGTAACATTTAAGTGCCTTCCAGTACTGTAGTGAGCAACAGTTTGGCCTGTTGCACATCTTACTATTTTAATTTCTCTCCCTGAGGATAAATGTGTTGTGGAATGGTTCTCATTTTGAGTTTCCTTCTGGGTAACGTAATACATATGTTAAGGAAAGAAGTTCAAAGCAAAGAAATGTTCGTGTAAGCTATCTTATTCCTCCTCCCTCACCCCTAGAAATCATATATCTCGATGTTACTTTGAACATCAAAATTTGAACTTCACTATCTCAGATTCCCCAATTAGCTGTCATCCAATCATTTAGTTACCTATAGCTACTCAGGCAAGTTTCTAGATGACACTTTTGGGAGATCTTTCTTTCTCACCAACCAAGAAAACTCATTCTCACCAGGCAGATGAATATTGATAGTGGTCGAATAATTCCCTATGTGTTTGACTATTTATGGGATAAATAACTGTTTACTAGGAAAGAGAGATTGAGAGAGAGAGACTGAGATTCTACCTGCCCATTCTTAATGTTTTCTCACCAGTCCAAACTGGAGGTAAGAGAAGGAGGTAAGAGACACAAGTCCTCTAACTTGCGATGAGAGGAAATTGCAAACTTTGTCTTGTGTTTCATGGTGTTCTAAATAACAGGATATTGTTTGAGAAGCACTGATCCCTGCTTCTAAGATTAGCTAAGGTTCACAACTGCAGATCTTGGCTGGGGGAGGTGTCTCCCTGCAACCACAATAATTGTTAACATTTCAGGGAGGCTGATGAAAAAGACTTTGGATTAATATCTTTCTTGCTATCAAGGGTGCCTCTGACCCAGCAACAAGAGGAAAGGATCATCTTCAAGTTATCTATTTAGACAGGAAATGAAATGTATGTTTTCTGAAAAGGGCAGAAGGAATTAATAATAAGACCACAACAAGGTCTTATTAATAACTTTCCAGTCTGCCTTCTCTTCAAAGTCTGGGAAAGTGTCCTCTTAAACCATTGGTATTTACAGCTTAATGTTTCAGAGCTGTCTGAGTACTTATGGCCTATCCTACTTCAATAACAGCAAAGAGACACCAAAGTTATTGTTGGTAGGACACAGATGAATTACTGCTGGCAAGAGCTGACCAATTCTTGCAAAATACTGTACCACCTAGACTCCAGCAGAAATCAAGGAGATACAGTTTTGTTAGAACACCCCTTGATTTTTCAACACTTTCATTGCCAGTTGCAGGTTTCTTGGAACCGTAAGCATTAATGTGGTAAGTTTTGTGGGCTTGTTTTGTTTTGTCAAACCCCTGTGCAAACAAATGGGAGCTCAATATAGATCATGGCAGCATTCCCAGAAGACATAAAGCAGTATATAAAATACTATGTAGCAGGATGGCTTTGTTAATCATTTTTCACCCTTAAGTACAGTGATTTGGTTTAGTTACAAAAGTGTTATGCAGCTGGAGGGAGAATGCAGTACTTTGCTGAAATGTTGTGCTTCTGTGGAAGACAACCACATTCAAAAGTCTTTTTTTCCCTGGCTGCTCTTCCGCAAGAATGTTCAGCCTGTAACACCCAACTCCACCCCACCCCCATGCTTGGCACTGCACGTACTTTGCAAAGCTGTATGGCAGGCAACCCTAACACAGAGAGACTATTATGTTTCTTTAAAACAGGTATGGAAAATTCCTTTTTCTATTTTCTAAAAAAAATCCCAATGCCACACCTATATCTTTCATTTAAAAACAAACAACAACAAAAAATCAGATCAGCCTGGTCTTTCCCAAGGTTGCTTTATAAACAGTTTTCACTGTTATGCGTGAAGGATGACAAATTTAGCGAGGGCTTGAAGAAAGACAGCTAAGCTGATGGCAAGTAGACAAAGCCAATTCCCTTAGTTATGGATACATAAAGAAGTAGGGCAAAGGGAGAGAGAGAAAAAAAAAATTTGGAAGAAGAGGATGTATGTTAACTGATGTACAGTAAGAGCTGGATCTCAAGTTCCTCTCCCCCGTCCCAGGTAGACATGAATCTTGCCTGAGTCTACTGCAAAAAATGTTTCTCCTATGAGACCCAGCCCTTAGCCTCTCCCTTTTTCCAAGAGAAAAAGACATCTTCTTTGGGAAAATGGCTACAGAAGACTAGATTCCTAGATCAGGCAGCTCTTGAGAAGCTGTTGAACTAAACCCTTTAAAAAGGAGTTTTGACTGCTTACCTCTTCAGAGGCCAGTTTTAGGCATGCACCTGCTGCCGGGGCCCACTGGAGCAGATGGTGTTCCTCTCTCAGCCAGTGCTGCTGAGCACCTGGCAGAAATGGGCACTTTATGGAAGCGCCACTGATCGCTTTCTCCAGAGTTATTTAATTTTCACACCAATGTGGCTTCATTGGCATCAGCAAAATTTCAGTGGCATGGAAGCAGTGCAACAGAGTGGGAAATTGAGCATGAGCCTCCGAATGCACTCAAGCAAACCTGTTTTTCTTCTTCTTAGCTTTCTTTCTCTCTGCCCTTCTTCTTACATTCAAATACTGATATGAAATGCTTCTGATAATTATGTCTTTTTCCCCTTGTACTTAATTAAACTCTTTAGTAACTTTTCTTTTGTTAGTGTTCCAATTTAATTGAAACATACAAACAATTGTTACAGTTTGCTATGCTGCATTTGTGGCAGATGGAGTGAAAACTCAATTTCAGTTACAGTAGATTAACTTGGGGGAAAAAAAACAGCCATATTAACATGGTTGCATGGAATTTTTTCAGTAGGGATATTGCTGATTATGGGTGAAGTTCTGGACAATGCTGGGATGCAAAAGTTACTTCACAGATTAATTGCTGCAGCTTACAACCAGCAAGCAAAATCACTGGCTGGATTTAGGCTCCAAATGGTAGTCTTGTTGGTGTTGACCCGAGGCATGGGTTTACAAGGAGTGCCAGGTGACCCTAGTATCCTCATTGCTACAGTGTCCAGTGCTGTATTTTTACATATCTTATGGTGTAGTTATATGACAACATATTTCCTTTCCTCTATTTTAGCATTAGGAGTTCACCTGCCTCTAGCCTGCCTGACATCATTATTAGTAATTTGCAAAATTCCACAGAACTATTGCATTAGCCTATACACAGACATGCTACAAAGAATGTCAGAACAATAAATTGTGGTTTAGCTACTTATGAGTAATGCACAGAAATGCAAGAACAGTAATTACATTTTTCTTTACATTTACTTCAAATTTAGACATTAGTTATAGTAAACTCTTACATAAGTCATTCTAGAATATGTACAGGTCATGCGTCAGAACAAACATCTTCTTTACTTTCAGAGCATTTTGAATGAATAGCCTTTTGTCTTCTCAGCTTGACCAGCTCAGTGACGTGGTTGCCAGGAATCTAAGTGAGAGAAAGGAATATGAAGACAGTTCTATGAAATCTTCTCCAGGAATAACGTAAAACCATTTCCAACACAGAAAAATACCACTCAGTTAAAGTCTGATAACTTTTAGCCCTGGCAAAATCCAGTATTATAACTTTCACCAAAAGGCTAGGGTCCTTTCTTTGCTGAGGTTCCCATAAAGATCCCAGCAGAGCTATGACAGATGAGATTTTAAGGACCTGACAATGTTACATATAGGGAAAACTGCTGGTCACTCTTCTTAAACACTGGGCATCAGTGCTGTGGCTGGGGCAGATCATGGTTCAGCAGGATGTTTTGTGTCTGTGGAAGCAAGAAGACACCCTCTGACAGGTGATTTACATGCTCAATTAGTTGCTCTTTGGAACCGTTGAGGGTTTGCAGTGGTACCGTGATTCTCCAGGATGCTGACTACCTGATGGCAGAGCCAAACCCTGGATTACAGCCCTGTCTTCAACCGTGCCATGTCCCTGTGAAAGAGAGGCAAAGCCTGAGTGCCAGCTGTCCTGCTGTGGGACTGGGCAGGGCTCTTAGGAAAAGATTCGGCACTGCTGTATGGAGTGCGGGTTAAAGGAGTCTCCCAGGGAACAGAGCACCTCCTCGTCCTGCTCTGTGCACGTGAAATTGATCGGACAGTACCTGCTGCCTTCCCCTTTCCCAGAGGTGAGTTCAGTTCAGCGCTATAGGTAAAGGTTCTCAGATCAGCGCT
Organism: Pygoscelis adeliae; assembly: GCF_000699105.1. Taxonomy (NCBI): domain Eukaryota; kingdom Metazoa; phylum Chordata; class Aves; order Sphenisciformes; family Spheniscidae; genus Pygoscelis; species Pygoscelis adeliae. Next base: position 7,551,554 of record NW_008825114.1, read on the forward strand.
TGCAAACCCTCTGACCCAAGACCAGTGCATGTATCAAGTGGATGTGCTGGCAAACAGCAGTCTCCTACCAACTGAAACCCTGTGCCAGGATATTGCAGGTTTTTTTTTCTATGTATTCTCTGCATACAGAATATTTTACAGTAAGTGCATCTTTTCTTTAAAAGCAACAGCATTTTACTCCCAACAATTTATTGTGCAGTTAGAAGGGGTTAAAACTACAAGATCACCTGCTGTCAGGATGGGCGTAACATGTTAAGGTTGCCTTGCTTGACCCCAGTCCCCAAGTTCACTCACATAAAAGTGTTTCCTTTTCGGCAGTACAAAGGACGTGAGGGGGACAGCGTGGGTAGCTGAAAAGGTACAGCACCGAAGTGGGACACACCACACTGCTTCCTTTTAGCGGGATGCAACAGACTTGAGTGTGCCTCCGTTCCCCACCTGTCAAATAGGACAAAACTTTGTCAGGTGGGCTAGTGTTGTTAGGAGGACGTGCACTTCTTTTGAAGGTCACGGAAAGCCCAGAGCATATGAAGAACACTGGCAAGAAATAAATGATAGATTTTCAGAATTGTGGACATCTGCAGTTAATCATACAATACATGTGCTCAGCGCACATACTATGAAAGTAGTGGTTTATGCTCAGCTTTTGACCTGGAACTGAAGAAACTGCAATGTTTACCAACTGCAACCACAGTGCCTCCTCCAGGATGTTCAGGGTGTTTTACTGACCAGAATTCAGAGAATGAGAGTACTCATGAATGTCTGGCACAATTTATCAGGCAAAAGAATAATTTTCATAAGGTATATTTAGTATTTCATACCTAAAAGGGCAGAGAAGAAAATATTTGTCAGGGATCTGCTTTACATGCTGTATACACTTAAGGAAGAAGAAAACATGACTCGTTGGAGGAATCTTCAAAATTATGAGCAGCTCAGTAAAGCATCCTGGGGACTGCATTTTCTGTGCAATGCACGGAGAGGTTGGCACACGACTCCTGCACTCCATAAAGTCTTCAGTCTGAAGCTCTATACTGACTAACAAAAAAATAAATAAAATTATTAACAAGAATGATGCTCCAGTGTTCCCCTTTTACAACTGATTCTGAACCCACTGAGTCAAAAACTACTTAAAATTGTCAGAAACACTTGACAAACTACAGGAAAATGATGAGCATTTTCAAATTTGAAAGAAGTATTTGATCTGGATGTGCAATTAGATGAGACCCACTGCAGATGGGAGATTTAGACTGTAAGGAGGCAGGCTGTCACGGTCCTAGCAGGTTGGGGACAAAGGAGGGACACAAAGCAAGAAGCTGAGTTTACATTGCAGAGGAAGGAATTTCCCTATGGAGAAAGCATTACTTCAGTTATGACTGGCAGTCAAAAAGGGCAAGGGTACACTGAACCGTCCTTATTTTGGTATGATTTCCCTTGTATTTCTGAAGGTCACTGCATGATGAACACTCTTTTATGCAGGACATCATTAAGTTTTCTTCTTTGCTGCCTTCATGTCTTATCCATGGGATGTTGTCCTCGTTTTGGCAGGAATAGAGTTAATTTCCTTCCTAGTAGCTGGTACAGTGCTGTGTTTTGGATTTAGGGTGAGAACAACGTTGATAACACACCGATGTTTTAGTTGTTGCTAGGTAGTGCTTACACTAGCCAAGGACTTTTCAGCTTCCCATGCTCGACCGACTGAGAAGGCTGGAGGGGCACAAGGAGCTGGGAGGGGGCACAGCCAGGACAGCTGACCCAAACTGGCCAAAGGGACATTCCATACCATGGGACGTCATGCTCAGCATATAAAGCTGAAGAAGAAGAAGGAAGGGGGGGACGTTCGGAGTGATGGTGTTTTGTCTTCCCAAGTAACCGTTACGCATGATGGAGCCCTGCTTTCCTGGAGATGGCTGAACACCTGCCTGCCCATGGGAAGCAGTGAATGAATTCCTTGTTTTGCTTTGCTTTGGTGCGCAGCTTTTGCTTTACCTATTAAACTGTGTTTATCTCAACACATGAGTTTTCTCACTTTTACCCTTCCAATTCTCTCCCCCATCCCGCTGAGGGGGGAGTGAGCAAGTGGCTGTGTGGGGCTTAGTTGCCAGCTGGGGTTAAACCACAACAGATGTTCAGGAGATAGCCATGTATTTATAGTTTATCTAATTTAGCTTTACCTTTACTCCTTGGTAATGTGCTTCCGCAGCCAATTGAAATTGTCAGTTATTGTCTCAGAAGTGAGCATAAATTATGAAAAACTCCTCTGGTCATATTTTTTGCATGGGAAAAAAAATTAGGACAATATTTTAATTTTCAGAATGGAGCTGTTCTGAAAAAGTCTCTAGTATTACGGTTCAGATTCTGGTTTTCAAATCCCAAACTGCTTCAGTTAAAGAAAAACCATGAGTATTTTAAATACTTTTTCTGTGGGTTTTGAGATGGTATCAAATGGAAATTTTAATCATTTTTTAAGAATTATCTGTTTGAGGGAAAAAAGTCTCAGTGAAAAATATGTGCACCGGCTCTACATGTGAAATTTGAGGCCATCTTTTTTTAAAGCAATTCCTGTGGCCTGCATATAATAGATTTTCAGGCAGTGTAACCAGCTGATAGTCTTGCATATGGTAGAGCCCAGATATGGCTGGTAATGGGCTAATGACTCACCAGCTGTCAGTAACTAATCAGTTAGAAGAAGCTGGTAAAACAAGTTTCAGAGAGGGCTGGGTTTGAGATCAGTGTATTTATAGAGTGATTCCTGTGATAAGGTGTGATAAACAGGGAAGACTGAAGTGGAAGGAAGGGGACCTTGTCCTGTCTCAAACATGGATGACAGCCAGAGACAGAGATGAGCCTGGATCAAATATTTTTTTGCCTCTGAGGTTAGAAGTGGCAATAATGCCAAGCTAAACTGAAAAGGCTCTCTTAGTGACTGAACTGCTTAACAATTTTATGGTTTTATCTTTTACATGAATAAGAACTATGCAAAACCAAAAAATCCTTACTTCAGTTGTGAACTGAAAAATGGAATAACATGATGATTAGGAGTTTTTTATGGGTCAAAATTTGGGTTTTAATTCTTATTTTCCTTTCTCTGATTTGAAAGTAATGAATCCAGTGCGTCAATCTCAAACAGCACAGCCTGAAGAGCTCCTCCTTTTATGTGTAATGACATAGGCAGGTACTGCCTGATTGATTTCACATAAGATCATGTCATGATTTGCTACGGTATATTCCTCTTATGGCACTTCTGTTCAGTCCAGGCAGATTTCTTGCACTGTTTATTCGTACTTCTCTTTTCTTTTCTTCCAAATAAAGCACTAAATATTGCATTGCAGTCCAGCAAAAAATCTGCTCAGATTAATTCTATGCCTCTTATAGAAAATGTTATGATGTGCTCTACCACTGTTACTATTGCCTTTATTTTTATTATACTGCCTATAATTACTACTGAAAACTGTGACTGTTTACAATCTGATGTTCCTCTTGATCCCATTTGATTACTAGTTTTTCACCATGGCTAGGGGTTAATTGGCAAGCAGGTCTGCAGCATACACAGAGTTAACACAGGAGGTACAAGATGGATGGAAAGGAAGTCATAAATCCTCACCACAGATTGCTTTATTCTTTGGCGTGGAGCTAACGAGGAGCATTATCTCAGAATGCTAATACATTCCAGGTCATTTAAGGATGCCCTCGATGACAGTGATGTGTTGGCCAAGACATGGATTAGATGTCCTAATAAGACTCTTTGATGTCTAGATTCACTAAACTAACAGAAACTCTATTAATAACGTAACATGGTTTAAAAACACTCCCTGATAATGGAGTTCAGAAGAAGACTTAGCAGATCTTGGGACTGGTTCTGATCTAGGTCAGTCCAGGGCGATGGTGGCCCTGAGTCACACTCAGGGCCAGGTACCAAAGACGTGCGCCTGGTTACTTCCAGCTGTTTTTTGTGCTCAATAAAAGAGGTGAAGGGGGGCAAAGACTCTGCTGTGCAAGATGCTGTGAACATGCTGCGAGGCTAAATGCTGCTTGTGTTTGCCTGAACTTAGAAAGCTTCAGGAGGCACAAAAAAGCAGAGAAACAACCTAGCACGTGCTGCCAAGACTCCTTACTTGGAGGAGACTTGGCCAATATTCAGTGTGTTATGTCCAGGTTCTCATACCACCTAAAACACAATCCTGAAAAGGAAAATGGGAGAGCTGCTGTTAGCATTGTCATCTCTCTCTCTCTTTAGTGGTAACATTCAAAATTGATACCAAAGACCTCCCAGCTGAGAACTGCACATTCTCCAGTTAGTATTGTTTAACTGTGACAACTTGCAGCAGTGTAGCAGGAGTATTTCTATCTGTGTCAAAGGGATTGTACCATAGCAAGTCTTCTTTTGCAGAGAATAACTCCCTTTATCACTGGGGTTAGTATACATTACATATATTTAAAGTCTTTATGGTTTTGTGTATTAAACTACAAGGTAAAAATTGATCCACAGCATTAGATTTCATTGTGGAAGACTCAGGTGTAAATCCGACTGACCACCAGTTCCTCCTTGTGTCAAGGGCATATCTGAGCCACTCCTCAGGCCGAGCTTAAAAACGGAGAAAAAATACAAAATTATTACATTCCCTTCTCAGCCAGGCCTAAGCCATGAAATTAAGAAATGACATAAAACTCTTTTGTTAGCTTAATAGCTATGTTAAAACACTGGGAACCTATTTGCTTGTTTTGTAATAGACATATTTCCCAATGAAGTCAAAAAGGAGAAGCTCACATCTGCAGGGGTTGAGGTCAGGGGATTTCTTTGCAGGGGTGCTGCTCCCTGGTGTGTAATTAAAACCCGAGAAGAAATCTACCTAAACAAACAATAGCTCTGTTATGACAAGAGTTGCCAGATGGTGCTTGGTCATGCATGTTTACAAGTTGGTTTTGTTGTTTAACATATAAGCGAACTTTCTTTGAAGTAAATTTCTGTTGCTGTAAGTGGATTTATGCAGGGGAAAACAGATAGCAGGGGACTTTGATTTCTGCTTTATCCTCCCTGTATTTATGCAGTTAGGGGAATAAGATAGGTACCTTGTATGTCAGTGGAGAGTTCCCAGAATCAAGTGGGGGCAGGGATTTCTCTGACAGTGTTCAACTGCCCCTCTTCCAGGGATACAGCTGCCCACAGACCAGTAGGCTCAGTGGTACCACGTGGTGTGATACTCCACGTCATCCACTTTTCTCCTGTTCCCAGGAAGCACTGCAGGTCTTTGATGTCTGGTTCTGCTCGGGAAAGAGACCTGCCAAGAGCATCTCATGATATGTTTTGTGCTCTAAAAGGGCCTCTTTTCAAAAAGGAAATGTGGTTTGAAAAAAATTGGGAAGATCTTGAATTCCCAGTTGGGACATATCTGTTTCCTCACTGAAGTGTTTGATGGACTCCTGTGAAGAAAAGCACTTCAAGGGGGGCACAGGCTGGAGCGGGATGCCAGTGCCCTCAGTGCCAGATGCCAAATCAGGGTGGCGGTGTTCCCGGTGTGTGGTGCCACTGCCCCAGCAGCCCCTCTGGGGAGAGGGCTTCTGGAGATCCTCCATTCCTGTTCCAAGGGGAGATTTTCAATCTGAAAATTGTCCCACATCCGGACACCCCGCCCCCTCTTCCCAGATTCTCTTGTCTCAACAGTTCTCATTTCTCTTCCTCATCTTTTGAAAATATCAGCATTAATCAGGACAGAAATTCTGCATTTTTATTAGGTCTCCTCAGAAAAGTTGATGCACTTTGTGCTTTCAATAAACAGATCAGTCTGTCCCTGCTTTGCAGATGAAGAAGGTAAACCACAGATAAAGTGGCTTCTTTGAGCTTGCACAGAATGTAATGGCAAAACTGAGAACAGTGGCTTGGTCCCTTAACTTTCTCTCCATAGCTGCTGCTCCAGGGAAAATATCCTGGTTTTATTGCAGAGATCACATAATCAGAAACTGTGTCAAAGTGTTTCCTGAATCAGGAAGATTAGCTTAGTTCTGCGGTGCTAAATCCTGGTTCATCTCAAACCTTCTGCTTACAGAAAAAGTCAAAAGTGCATGCTGCATGTTTGGGTTGTTTCAAGGAGTTTGAGGTATCCAGATGTGCAAGGGCTGGAGACATAATTGGGCTGCACCATGTTAGTTGCTAACCCATTGATAAATAACATCCTTGAAGCTTGTCATTTATATTGGACCCAGAACTGTCACTGATCATAACTGAACTATTGTATAAACACAGCCGTGGCAAAATATTTGGGACCAAGGTTTGACATGATGGTGAAGTACATGGCGATCATATGGTATCACCTCATTAAACTACTGTTCTGTGATCAGCTCCATCTGCCTGTCACAAAGGTGTTTCCTATCGCAAGCACTTCATTCTTAAGCTGTGTTTTTCTGATGTGGCTGTACAGATCTGACCTCAGAATGAATTTAGAAATTAACCCATATAAGGTCAATGTGCAAACCTCTTCTCCACTGACTTGTCATCTGCTATGTATGCCAAGATGACGGGTGGCTTTATGAAACACTAAAAAGGAGTTTGTCCATTTCATGGGCTTATGGTTTGTTCTTATCTTGTCAGGGGTCCAGAGGAACAAAGGTGTCTGGTTGCTCATGAACCTCAAAGAAGGCGGATATTTGCTTCCTGTTGTCTTTTGGGTGTGACTAGGTCACCAGATGGTCAAAGGACAGCCCCACATGTATCCCCTTTTAAACAATGCTGTTTCATTGCAATGATAAAACAGCTACTAGTACGGTTGTATGATTAAAAATTATAGAAACAGAAATTATCTACTTCCTTCACAGCACTGGATGAAAAACACAGGAGAAAATAAGAACGTATCAAAAATGTGAAAATAACACAGAATATAAAACTATTAAGTACAATGAGAGATACACTATAGAGGTAATTAGAGGGAGGCTGACAAGCTTCTACTCCCTTGATAGGGAAACAAACAATTCTGGCCAACATCTCCCACATGAATTGTCACTATACATTGCTTATCTGTGGTTTCACATACTGTTTCTTCTTGCACTATCTGTAATGTGACTGATATGTAACTGATAACTGGACACAGGCATTGTGCAAGGTTCAGAATTTGCAGCGGGACTTTGCAGGGAATTCAAGTTCAACAAGACAGAGAGATTATCCTGTCCAGAGGTCTGGAGCAGGGGGTCTCCAGAAATCCTGCCGTGCTCTGCATCTGTCTCCCTCTGTGAGGCACTCAATGATGTGCAACAGGCTTTTCCAGATCTGGGCAGAAACAAGTTTGCAGCAGCACAGAGATGTATTAGCAGTGGCATATATCAGACCAGTGGGAGCTTCACAGTCTCTGGAAGGAAGGTGGCACTGAGATGGCTTTACAGTGTGGACTCATGAGAGAAACGGGAAAAGCATCAGTGTCCCCCACTAGCTGGGCAAGCTGTGAAGCATGAAGGGACTGGTAGAGGAAAGCCAGGGACCCTGCCGGGGCTGCAGGTAGAGGTCTGAGTCAGGGGGGCTTGCTGCACCTCTAAACACCATCTCAAGTGAATTGCAGTTACTGGCCTTTAGCAAAAACTCCCAAGAGCACAAAACAAATGAAATACAATCAGCACAGGGTAATAGCCATGGCTGTAGTGGCTTAGCTGGGAGGAGAGAAAGGGTAAGGTACAAGTGTTTCAGTCCTCCCAAGGATCCTGAGGGCTTGTGAGTGGTTATGCGGAGCTAGAAATAGGAGTCAGCTCTGAGTCAGGGCTTGAGCAGTAGTCTTACTTCTTTCAGAGCAGGACCCTTTGCATACGAAGCCCAGCCCTTGTTGTGGCCATTGGCAGCAGCCAGTGCATTACATGGAGCTATGCGAATATAAAAAACATGCTATAACTTCACTTCTTCGATGTATTACACTTCCAAATTTTCACTTGCTGTCTAAGAGTGAACTCAAGATAGATATGTGGAAGGAGTAATGGTGCATGGATGTGCCTGTCCTCTACAGCCACATTTCTGTTTGCTGAAAAATACACTGTGATATTCATGAAATGAAGAAAGATTAGAATCATAGAATCATAGAATTCACTTCTTCGATGTATTACACTTCCAAATTTTCACTTGCTGTCTAAGAGTGAACTCAAGATAGATATGTGGAAGGAGTAATGGTGCATGGATGTGCCTGTCCTCTACAGCCACATTTCTGTTTGCTGAAAAATACACTGTGATATTCATGAAATGAAGAAAGATTAGAATCATAGAATCATAGAATAGTCTGGGTTGGAAAGCACCTCTAAAGGTCACCTAGTCCAACCCCCCTGCCGTGGGCAGGGACATCTTCACCTAGATCAAGTTGCTCAGAGCCCTGTCCAACCTGACCGTGAATGTTTCCAGGGATGGGGCATCCACCACCTCTCTGGGCAACCTGTGCCAGTGCTTCACCACCCTCAGAGTAAAAAATTTCGTCCTTATATCTAGTCTAAATCTAACCCCCTTTAGTTTGAAGACATTCCCCCTTGTCCTGTCACAACAGGCCCTGCTAAAAAGTTTGCTGCCATCTTTTTTATAAGCCCCCTTTAAGTACTGATACTGCAATAAGGTCTCCCTGAAGCCTTCTCTTCTCTAGGCTGAACAACCCCAACTCTCTCAGCCTTTCTTCATAGGAGAGGTGTTCCATCCCCCTGATCATTTTTGTGGTCCTCTTCTGGACCCATTCCAACAGGTCCATGTCTTTCTTATGCTGAAAGCTCCAGAGCTGGACGCAGGACTCCAGGTGGGGTCTCACCAGAGCAGAGCAGAGGGGCAGAATCACCTCCCTCGACCTGCTGGCC
>NW_008825114.1:7563416-7563821 GCF_000699105.1 Pygoscelis adeliae
TGTCCGTGCCTCCCTCGTGTGACGCAGCCTTCTCACCGCCTCCTGCAGCTCAGCCACCTGCTGCAGGAGGTCCTCCGCCTGGGCACACCTTTTGCAGGCAGGGCTGCTGCCTGCCCCTCCCCCAGGAGAGAGGTCTAGGCCCCCCCTGCGGCCTGAGGTCTGCCCTGCAGCCTCTCCCTTCAGCAGCTCCGTCTGCGTGGAGGCATCGGCCACTGCTGGGGTAGGTGGTGCAGACCCCCCAGCTGGAGCCAAGGCCTTTGCTCTTAGACGAGTGCCCACCATTCTGTCTTGAGGGTCAGGTAGAATGAGTGCCCTTGACCTGTGCCCAGTGTACACCGAGTCCCCCACTGAGCCCACGGAATGCCTCTTCTTCGAAGAGGCGCCCTCCCTGTGCGCCCTTCCCAG
>NW_008825114.1:7564036-7566369 GCF_000699105.1 Pygoscelis adeliae
AGGAAACCCCTGTACGCCGCCATCCACCGCTCTGCTGCAGGACGGGCCTGCACTGGAGCTGATCACCTCTGTGATCAAGCCATGCCTTGTCTGAACCTAGCATGTTACTTCACTGGTTGTTGGGTTTATTGGTTTACCACCATCCTGCAATTTGCTTCCCGTAATCTCTAGGGGAACCCCACTGATTTATTTGGGCTGTCTCCATGCTACTACTTTGATGCTAACCTGCAAGACTTTCCTCCTTGGAATCTCCTCTGTGTCTGCCTTTGTCATCTAGGCAATAAATGGCAGGCTCCAGAAGTCCCAAGTTGTTCATGCTCTTTTCAAACTCAACTTTATGTTCTTATCCCCCCCCAAAAATGTAGAACACTTTCACATATCCTGCTCTAAAGGCAAGTTGCTGTTATTTGCTTCTGCCCCACTTCTGCCTGTCTGAGTCTTTAAGCTCTTCAGTCCAAAGATCATGCCCAGGGTTATAAAAGCTTGTATGAAACCTAACAGGTATTATCCTGATCCCAGCCTTTGGTCCTTGTGCGCCATAAACAAGCACAGGTTCCAGTGATTGTAGTGGGGGTGTATCGGACATAAAGGCTTCAGTATTGTTGGGTTTACAAAAGAGTTTGGCAGGAACTTGTCTTAAAGTATGCATGTCTGCTCTGAAGGGGATGAGACATTTTTTTAATGCCAGCAACAGAGTACGTCTTTCCAAAGCTGTTTCTGAGCACTGCAGAAAGAGGATCCATGGGCAGATTTGGGCTGGCTGGCTGAAAAACCATCTCTGCCCTTCCTGCAGAGGCAGGCTGAAGTAGATGATGTGATGGCATGGAATAGACAGTTTCTTAAATAACACCGTTGGTTTTGCAGGTTAGTAATTTTTATACTTTTAAAACGTTCATGATGAAACCACATTGTTCTAGCACAACAACTAAATTTAACATACTGTTGGGGCCGCTGGGCTGCTCAGATGGATGGCACAGTCTTTCACATGCTGGCTTTGCTACCCTGCTTGACTGCACTGAACAAGAGGGAGGCATTTTTCTCTTCTCTAATGGTTTGAAAGGTGAGCTTGTTCATTGTTTAAGTGACAGTGACTTAAAAAAAGACATAAAGGCATCCCTTTATGCTCAGCTGTCGCTCACTTTTATCCTCAAATTTGCTTAAACTGAGTACTTGGTAGGATGTCTTTTCTACTACTATTACTGTTGTTATTACTGTTCTTTCAGCATCTGTGGCTCCTGTTAGCTCAGGGCCGCAGAGTCAGTGAGAATCCATTTCCCCTGCCACAGAACTATTGAATGTCACTGTGTTAAATCTTACTCCAATAAAATAATAAGATATATAATTAAGAAATTATGGCATTGCTTAAGTGTCCCCAGTTCCTTGATCAAAAGGTCTAATTTAATTTGAAAACATGTGGCTGTGCTGATGTCTGGGCCAATCAGTCTAGACTTGAGCGATGTGTGTGGGCCAGATGCAGAGTTTGGCTGCTTGCTTAACTGAAGTCCCAGCCATCCTTTTAAAATTTTTGAAGTGCTGGAAGTGGGGGCAGGGGGTGTTTTGTTCTCATTTATTTCTTTTAAACTGAAGACAGCAACCAGCTTACCTCTGATCATGGGACTCGGTCAGCCGTTGCCTGCTTTATCTGGTAGGACAAGATGAACTTTGAAAAAAAGATTCTTCTCCCCAAAAGCAATGAAATTTCAAAAATTAAATATGAGCAGTTAAATGCTCCTGGAAGCTAAAACCTTGGACGGTCACCCCTCTGATGTGAGTGCTTGGCATTGCAGAGCGTCTGTGCAGCTTAGTGCACCCCAGGAGGTGTCGGGAGCATGGGACGGTGGCTCGAGGAAGCCCCTGTGCATACCAACAGCTGCCCTGCCCTGCCATGGTGCCAGTCCCACAGCCCCATGCTTCCCATACCAAACCGCAGGGCAGGGATGGGAGAGGTGAAGCTGTCTTATGTCCTGTTTACTTACACATCCGCTTAGTTTGGCTTCCAGCCTCCAAGAGTTAACCGTAGTGTCCTGTCCAGGTGATGGTTTCTGTACTGGCAGGTGGCACCAGACCTTCTGAGGACTGCTAGTGTTCAGGATCTGTCTTCACTGTAACGACTACCAATGCAGAGAAAAAGCACTAGTTCTCTGGAGCATCCCTTTCTGAGCGATTCTGAGGAAAGCAGAGGGTGACTACATTCACATGACAATAACTGAGGTTATATATATATGCACCAATAACCGTGGCTCTACCCCAACTCCACTACATGCTCTGGCCCATCTTGCTCCTGGGTGTCCCTTCTCAATTCAGCTTTCTTTCTCCTCTGGGGAGAGGGAAAG
>NW_008825114.1:7566403-7577849 GCF_000699105.1 Pygoscelis adeliae
CACATGGAGGAAAAAATGTGGAGTGCTTGTCTCTGGCTTATATTTAATAACAATAAAATTGAGTGGTGGCTGTGTTGATATGAAATATCAGAATACCGTCTTGAAATCTGCTTTATTAAATAGCTTGCGTGTGGGCAGAGTATATGTAATTTTACTGTTTTTCAATAATTTTCTCTTTATTAAATTTTTCAAGTACAACAAGATGTGTTACGATGTTATCATTTACAAATAATGATAGCTTGTTTCCCTTGGGCACTAGTGGTTTATAAAACTCTTGAGCTAACACTTGTTACATTTTCATAATTAAGGCCCTATCCCATACTCTTTGACATTCCCACCTTGTATTACCTTTCGTGGGAGTTTTAGACATACAATCTAGTATGGAGCCCATAATAACAGTGAAAAAAGTGAGCTAACTCTTTTCTTATCTACAGCTGTATACACCAGTGAAACAAAGTCTGCAAGATGCAATTAACTTAGTCATGGACCATATATTTAGTGAGTATAGAAAAAGATTGTTCACTTAAATTAAAGGCAAACCAATAAACAAACAAGAAGAATAAAAATACTTCATGAGTAATTCAACAGTCTTGTAAAATTGCTATCACAAATGTCACTCAATTCATCTACTGCTCTAGCATCTCTCTCAGAGCCTATGTCATGGATTTGTGACAAAGAGATTTTTGTTCTTGACCCCAAGCTTTCCAATGCCTACTTAAATCACTTCTGAAACTGAATCATGGTGTATCTTCTGCATATAGTACTCTGTGTCTTTTGACTTAGAGGTGGATTTAAATCTCAGTGCTGTTGTTTAAGACCTTAGTCTTTTTGAAGGAGAAACCTAAATCTGCTTTGAACTTCACCCACTCTGTCAAGTTTGGACATATGGCAGTAGCTATAGACAGGCAAAGCAGGACACGTTGGCCAAATCCACGGAGAGCAACACCAAGAACTCCATCCTTGCACAATCTCTGCCAGGGACAGAGCAAAGCAACTACTTAATGGCTTTTCCAAAATCTCTCAAGCAATTGCTGGCTCTAGAAGACCACATCTTATCTAGCTAGTCACTGAGTCTTTTCCTTTTTAATCATTCTTTAATTATTTGGTTTCTTTGAAACTCATTTAGCAAGAGGTTTCATTCTTTTGTAGTTTCTTCAAAAAAAGCCCTCTTTTGTTGCTTTAGTTCTGAGGGACCAATTTACTCCAAGTCAGATAACAAGACGCAAACACCTGCAGACTCCTCGCTCTGCCTATGACAAGACTGTGGCCTATTCCTCTTCCTATAAACTGCCACAGAGAAACCACGCCACACAAAGTGAAATTATTTTTACATGTTTTAAATTATTTTAAATATATTCTCATGTTTTCCACAAAACAGTAATATGAGGATTTAATTGTTAATAGTGTAGCTTTTCTAAAGCTAAGAGTGTTTTAGGCTAGAGAAATGCTATTCTTTGTGTTATTTTTAGCTGATTCTGTAGTAGACTTGTATGTCATCTTGTCCCTTTCAAAGACCTATGTTTGGACTGCAGGACGGTCCAAAAGACTCAGATACATAAAACTATTTGTTGTAGCTCACAACATTTATTCTGCAGTTGCAGATCTTGTGAAGTTGGGGAATTTTGCTTTCACAAATCTTAGTACATCGAATTCTCAGCAAAAAAACCAACACCATGTATCGCATTTCAGCAGTCACCATTATTTCAGAAAGTTGCCACCACCTTAACATCTACCGTGTTGCTTGGAAAGCAAGGAAAAGATTTTCCTTCTGAATATCACATGTTCAAGAATATAAAAAATTCAGCTGAAAATACTTCCTGAGATAATAAGATGAAAAACAAAAGAAAACTAAAACCAGTGCAGCCTCATTAAACAGAGCTAGATGGAGGATTTCCCTTCTGTAAACAGCAACCCATCTCTGATGAGTGTAGTTGCCTGCACTATGCCAACAAGAGAGGCTGCTCTGGTCGTCATGGGACCTTCTGAAGAGTGGCAGTGTTGAACAGTGTCCTTCGGTGGACAAGCCCTAAAGACACAGGCTTATCTGAAAAGCAGGAGACACTGATTTTAAACCTTTGTACAAACTGATGTCTTGCTTCCTCCATTAAAACCTGTCTTGCTAGAAGTTTTCCATGTGGCATTGAGTACAGTGGAGCACATGGAGGGAAATCTCTTTCTAACAGAGCCAACAAGGCTGCCTGGGGTGGAAGGAGATGGTGTTTCTCTGGATACCAGATTCAAAGGTCCAGGAGCTCTGCAGCTACACGAACATTTCTCCCTTGCTCATTTTGCTGTTGAATACAGCCCTTCCCCTGCAGCCCCTCTCATTACCTCCAGCCTCTTCCAGCCACAGCCATGAAGGTTTTTCCTCGCTGAACTGCCCTGGGCAGCAGAGGAGGGATGAAAGAGGATGAAGATACCATTCAGGTGAGAGCGAAGGCTGACAAGGCACTCTGGGGAGATCGACAGCAAGGTGTGGTGCTGGGAGTGGTTCTTGTAGCTTTGCCTGTGTCCAGTGAATATGTCTGTACAACAGGGTTTCAGAGTTATCAAGACTAACTGAGATATCTTGGTGGTTAAGGCATTCATTGCAGAGCTCGGAAGTCATCCAGAATGAGTGCCAAACCCATAGGAAACCCATTGTGCCTGTCCTGAAAACCTGGGCTTTCATTTCCAAAGGCATTCCCAAAACTGTCCCAAAAGGAATGATTTTTATTCCCAGTTAAATGGAACATCTGTTTCAACACAAGATACATTTCTCCTTTTTCTTTTCATTTGTTCCAGTGAAAAAAATAAAGTCCATGTAAATGTTGAGTTTTCCTTATTCTCCCTACCTTTCTGCTTCAGCTTTTGAACAAAATTGGTAGTTTATTCACATACCCCTGGTCAAATGCAGGAGCTTTCCTATGCCATACAGTTCCTTGTGGAGAGAATAATAATTTTTTTTTTTTAATTCCCCTTATTGTTTAATTTAACAGTAGTGGTACTCAAGATACATTTTTACAACCAAAGGAGCTCAGCAGAATCCTAAAAGAAAACCTGAAATGGTAGGATAAACGTAATGCTAATCAGTCCCAAGATTTCATTGACGTTGATCTGAAATAAGCAATTGCTTCTGAGCAACAGAGAAAGACAAAAGTGCAAGCAGAGGACATGACTCTAGGAATAATAATAAACAAAGCTGCAAAAATGAACCAATATCTTCACTGACTTGTCATGGCTCACAAGGGTCTGAGAAGTTGCTAACGAGGCTGCCAGTATTCCAAAGTTTGGACACCACTCTTCTTAAATAAAAGTAGCTAGGTGTATATCTCCCAAAGTCAGAACAGTCTCCAATATGTGAAAAACATCCCTGATAATGCATAGGTATTGGCTTGTTACAAAAAGCTGTAATTTAACCCAGAGGCATAACTAGCAAATATCATCAACTGTAAGAGCACATTTCAGGGGGCTACAAAAATTAAATTGCAAGAAACATTCCTGAGAGTGCATTTTAGTTCTGTTTTTCAGTTGAGAGCAAAGATTATTATTATTATTACTGTATTGGCATTTGTAAGGAGCTCATGCGGCAAGGATAGATTATTGCATGGGGAGATAAAGGAGACAATGGCTTGAAAAGTGTAGTGATGACAAATCCAGATTACAAGGAATGAATCAAAATTTTGGAGAGTGGCAGAAAATGAACGTACTACCAGCAATTTCTTTGCAATTAAAGCTGTCACTGTTTCATTTATCATTTTTAGATCATGGGTCAGATCTTCTTGTCATTTATGAACAGGTAAATCTGGACAAACTTGAACAAAGTCACTTAATAGCAAGCATTTTGGTAGCTTTGTTGTTGAAGTTAGAATTTCATCAGTGGTACAGAGAAGGGGACACTGACATGGGACACGTACTGGGAATATAATCTGGGTCCCCTGTGTTAATATAGACCCTAACTGAATCATGGGTCAATTGATGCAAAAAGCTAAGGGAGCTGTAGCATGGCCCACAAACTGTCAATACTCCATCTACCATAAAGTTTAAAAGGAATAAACCATGGAATATTTTATTGGATAGTGAAATGTTAGGAGACCCTGTGCCTCTGACCCAAGAGCTTATCTTTTCTCTAGCTGACCTTGAGCTGCAGCTCCAATTGTATGTGCCAACGTGACAGAGGGACTTGAAGTAGGTGGCATTATCTCAGTTTTTTTGAAGTTGTAGTTGTCCAGCTAAATACAAATACTGGTTGAATTTGTCTTTACGTTTGCCAACATTGCAATTTTCTTTTTCTTTTTTTTTCTTTCTGATACTAGGCATGCATTCTTCAGGTCTATATGCATGGATCTCTGTGCTTAGTCATATATTCATGTTGCGCAAGGCAAAGATGCTTGGCACAGTAGGCATATTGCCTGCTACTATGTAGTGCCATGTAGAGATACAGCCTTAGCTCCTGGAAACAGCATAACCAATCATTAAGACACTCCCTTAAGACTTTATTACTTCTGTATTTTGGCATGGCTATTTATTCCAGGTGGAATGGTAAGGGCCAAGCTGCTACTTTCTGGCTGCAGGACTGGCTTGTAGAGGTCACCTCTATGCCCCTTACTGGGACGTAAATGTGTTCACTAGGGAACCCATCCAATAACACTATCAACATCAAAACGCAACAGCAAGTCAAAAACACAAAAAAGACTAAGGATTGTAAAACCAGATCACTGTGCAGGTATTTAGCCAGGTAAATTATACTAACCTCAGAAGAACCATGTGCCAAAATCCCTGGCACCGTCTTCAAATTTCACCCCTGGAAATCTTATTTAGAGCAATAGTGAAGATACGTAGCTGATGGACATTTTCCCTTGCCTGCTCTGCACCTGCGTTCTGGGATGCACACATGCGCATGCACACACACACACAACCCACTATATCAACACACAGGCATATTCTGTAGATCGTTGTTTATTCCTGCAGTATAGTTGGTGAACTGGAAAATTCAGTATTTATTATACTACAATATTTTCAATCTTCTGAAAAATGTCCTGTACTTATGAGTTACTTGGATTTTGACTGTTGTCAGTCTGAATCTGCTCACCAGACATCTTGCACAAAAAGTGGTTTCTCTTGTGTTAATTCATTCACATGAATGAGTGAAACAGATACACACCACACGATAATTGTGCTCAGTGATTGAGACACAACCACATCCTGCTACTGAAATTGCACACAGATCCATCAGCAGCAGACTCCTCATCAGGTGTTAAGCTCTGGCATATCTGATTTGTCTATGTTTAAAGGATTGGGTCTATTTGAAAGTGACACATCATTAGCAATGAAAAGAAAATTGTTCATGTTCTTAGTGCCAAATTTTCAATTACCAGATTACATATATTTTCTGACTCATTTATGATAGGATTAAAAGATTATTTGGTTGATGTATGTGCACTATATACAAAACCCTAGATTTTGTCCTGCTCTTATTTTTAAGGAGAGATGAAAGCAAACGCAAAGGTGAAATACAGCAAGGCTGTCTCTGACATATATTTCCAATTTGCTATGCCAGGAATTAGTGTACAAATCGCCTTATGGCAATGCCCTACCATCAGCTTCATGCTGTGCAGCCCTTTCAATGTCAGTAGTATTGCATGGTGTAAGCCAAGAAACAATTAAGATACTCTGAGAAGAAGATGTTCTCCATGTGACCAGATATGACACTTTTGGTCCTGATATTTTCCAATTATTGTATGTAAATTTTCTCTACACACATCAGAATTACAGTACTTGTAATTACAATAGATGATTAATTAGCCTACATTTATAGAAGAAGTTTTACTTCAAAACATATCATAAACTCTTCCCGGTTGTCTAACATAGTAAACTGTCACTTTTCTCTGGTCTTTTTATGATAGGGAGTCTATGTATGTGTGTCTCACTACTGATTTTAAGAGATTTTCCGATCTGAGTGCAAACCAAGAAGGGCTGGATGACCAAAGAATTTAATCTCTCAACCCTGAATTGCCTTCTCAACCCTAGGCTGGCTGGACAGCAATGGAAAATTATTGCTACTTGGTGCTTCACACAGTTTAATAGGAAACTCTTTTAATTCTGGCACACTGCCCAGTGGGCAGATGGAGTGGTGGGTAGTTTGCACAGTGATGTGAGGAACTGGAGGAGAAAGTGCCACTCCTGCTGCTCAGCACTGAGACTCAAAATTGCATTTGCTGTGCCTGTACCTTGGCAATCCTGGATGGGAGATTTTTTTTCTCCTTTGAGATCTTTTCAAGTGATTCTTACTCTCCCTTCTAGCCCTCCACAGTTGTATCACATAGCTTCTTGTGCAGCCAGGCGGTCACCTGGGTGCTGAATTAAAAATAACCGAGGTGAATCACCTACGACATGAGATGTAATGGCCAAACACTGCGGTGAGATTAAGAGCTTCCTACTACCAGGAGAAGTAGGCAGGTGCCTTGATGCTGCAGTTATAAGTCTACTTTATGCAACTTTAAACTACTCCAACAAGGCAGATTATGATCACAGTGTGTGAGCTGGGATGGTGCTGGGTTAAATAGCTAAATACCAAGGCATCTAAGCAATGTAAAACCAGCTGCTTTATTGAACTAGTACTTTATAAGTATGTCAACATTTCCACATTCTGCAGAGTGATGTTATACGTTAAGATGGCTGGAGGATGCTCTCGACTAGCTCAAAGCTATGAGGAAGGAGCTGGAGGAAATAGTTCAAAGAAAAAGAGATAAGTAATTTTTAACTGGAAGGTTTTGAAGATCAGCCACCAAACATCATTCCAGTGCTCTCCTAGCACCAGGCCTTCACTGACTCCTTTGCCTGCATATTAGTACTGCTTAATGCAAAACCGTCTCCTGTCTTCTTGGGGCCAAATCAAACCCCTGCTGGAATGGGGGGAGTGCTGCAGATGACTTCCTGTAGGAGTAGAACAAATGCGTCACTGAGTTAAGCATCCACCTAGGCCAATAGCTATTCATTGATTTTTTTTGCATCCACAAAAATATTTTGGATTACAGAAAAAAGTCATAACTGCTTTTTTTAAAACATGGCAGATTAGGGTGGAATTTCTATTCTTTCACAAGCATTCCGGCTGAAGATTGGACTTTCCACATGAGGCATACCCTGAATAGTGATACCAGACCATCAACATGTTGTCTTGTTAAAGTGAAAGCATTTTTTTTCCTGCTACCAGTGGTTTCACCAACCCCACCTAGTACAATCCGACTACCTGAGAGGGCCAGAAAGCCAAGGGATTCTTCATTTGTTGCATGCTCTATTGGCCTTTGGACAGTTGAACCTACTGATCTCATTCCATAGCATCAATTCAGCTACTGCGACCTATTCCAGAACTGGAACCAGAACTGGAACCAGAACTGGAGGTGATTAACATTTTAAAGTCCTGTAGAAATGAAGGTGAAAATGATTTACATTCCTCTTACTGACTTTTTATTACAGAAACAGATGTTGGAGTTTTACTGGCTGAAATAATCAGCCACAGAGCTAGTAGGTCATCAGCCCTGCTTTCCCTTCCAAGTGCCACAACTGTGAAACAAAATGTGCATTCCAGAAATTACAGGTTTTATCAGATATGCCAAAACCAGCATCTAGAGAATAAGTGTATAGATGGGGGGGAACGGAAAAAATCATAATAGCTTTGCATGATGTTGCTTGGAACACTATGTTTTGTAAATCCACTGTGTCTCCATCCAAAACACTGAAAGTGTTTCTCCTTTGGGAGGGAGAATTGGAAAGGAAAGTAAGGGTGAAGTTTTATAATAAAATAACTGAGGTGGCACAGTGCTTAACAATACTTGCTACTTTCAAAACACTACAAATCTTGACTCTCATGAGGTATTGATTGAGTATTCCCCCTGGTATTGCAGAAACTGAAAAGCAGAGATACGACAGAGATGTTGAAGATGAGCTAGGGAAATTGAAGTAGAAATTAGGATCTGCTAGTTCTTTTGCCTGTGCTTGGATTATGTATGTCTCCACATGGGAAATTCTTACTTGTGAGGTACAAACAAAACAAATACAGTCCATTGGTTCAAACTGCATGAGATTTTTTGTTTCTACATCTTTGAAAATTAGCCAGTTTTTACGTAGTTGATAGCAAGGGAGAGTGAAGGCATCTACTGAGACAGTGGGAGAGCCATGAATGAAGGACAAACTTCAACTGAGAAATAAAAAAAGGTAAGTGAATGCACTTGCAGCTGCCTTCTTTGCAGAAGCTGATGGTAATTAAAAAGCATTTTACCTAAAAGATGTGTGGCTTGTAAATGTTGTTGAAGATATGAAATAAGTCAAATAAAAATGAGGTCAGAGGAAATTTTCTAATGTGACTACAGGCCAAATGTCTTACTGACAACTAAGGGGATTTCAATTCATAAATGCTTAAAGATCCAGGGTGAGAGTCTTTTTAGCATAAAATAATGGGAGCTGCATGTCCTGAATTCCTCTATAAGTTCAGTCCTAAACCATTCTGAAAATTTTACCCAGAGTCTGTATGGGCCTGCAACTGGCAGTTCAGATAAAGTTGCAACATATACATAGCATGTACAATGCAAATTGGAATGAACGGGAGGATGTATGAAACTTTCTCCTAATAACTGTCTTTACTTGGAGGAAATGAGCAGTTTTTTGCAAGGGGCACTGAGCCAGAAGAAATAGCTTGGTAATGAAAGGTTATGGGTCCTTTTCAGAAAGGAGAGAGGTCAAAGTATTTCCCAGTTATTGTTCTGCTAATTTCCTGGTCATGCAAGAAACTGTGTTTGTTGAGACAAAGCAGTTTGTGTGCAGGTGTACAGTACAGTTCATAACCACATTTCTCCCCCTGTGGGCATGAGATGTGAAAGCTTTTAAGTCTGTCTTGGGTAAGAAAAATCTGCATGTACTCCCTTTGGGAGTTCAAAGCCCAGACTGAATAGCCTCTTCCAAATAATCTCTTACAAAAGCTCCTCAGACAAAACCTGAAGAGCTTCAGTTATGGTCTTACAATTGAAAACCTGCCCCTGGTATACTGAGAGCTCTTGTTGCATGTGTGAGCAGAAACGCTTCTGGAGCTGGTGGGCTGCACCTGCCAGAGCTGAGGCTGAATGGCAGTTCACGGGTACCCAGCAGATTACAGTAACAAAGAGCTAAAATGACGCTTCTCTCAGAAGTTAAATGCCGGGTTACAACTTCAAGTGGCTGATGAATCTTTTGGACTTAACCAGCAACCATAGTATGTCATTGACAGAGAGGAAATAAAGCTCTACATCAGAACATAGCATTTTTGCTTCTTGGCAGAAGATACCAATTTAGGACACTTCTGACATCTAGATTGTTTGGCTGTCCCTGCTGCATTGTCAGCAGAAATGAGATGGGGAAGAAAGAAAGAGCTCCTGTAGAAGTTAACCTGCCTTAAGCTATCACCAGAGGACCTCTAATAAAAGACCCTACAGAGCAGTGGTGATACTTTGTAGTGTTTCCCTCACTGCTATTCCTCCACTATGGGCTATAATGGCATGAAACAGCTACAGCCTATGCTCAGTCAGGCTCCCCATGGGATGGGAGTATCATAAGGCGTTGCTGTTACTACCTGACCAACAGACATATGCTTAATCAGTCACCACTAATAAATGTGGCATTTCCCATACTAACATAATGTGAAGAAACCTTTAGGGAGAAGGGCAAACATAGCTTTGCCTAACATCATAGAAGTAATCCACCTCACATGCAAATTTCCCAGGCAGGAACATAATTTATGACCAAAATGAATCCAAAGAGGATTGACAGGTTGGTTTTTTTTCTGAAACAAATGGTTGTTGCACACTGGGCATGACTCTTCACCACCTTCTTGCAACTGATGTAATGCTATGCGGGCAGCTCTTTATAAGCTATACCCTATAAAGATGATAAATAGGGGTTTGGGTTTCTGCAGACTCATATTTTATCTGAAGTTTGGATTATTTCAGGGAAAGATTTAGCACTTTTACTCAACAGTTTAAGAGGCTCCTGTACAGTGTTTTGTGTGACTCATTTGCCAGTGGGCTAATGCCTGCTTCAGTAGGATCTGGTTGTCAATCACAAACATAATGTTAAAGTTGTCTGTAAAGGATCTTTCAATGTATCACACTAGCATCTATTTAATGTAATTTGGACACCACCCCCACCACCCCCGCCCCCCCAAGAAACTTTGGGCTCATTTCCAGCAGACCTGTAAGGGGTGAAGGGTCATGGCAAAATAGTACATGCAGGTGAGGTCTCTGCTCTGGTAGAGTTCCTTAAAGCCTACAGGGAGAGAATGGCACTGTCAAAGCTGAGTGGGAAACAGGGATAGCTTGCCAAAGGGATCTGTAATAGAAGTTACATGTTAGTGGCAATTTGTAGTAACTCAGCAAACCTTAGAAAAATCTACCAAGTGAATTGCCTCCTTTATTTGCTTTTCTGTGTTCCTAAGAAAATGTCGGTTGTGAGTATTCAGCTGTCACCATTTGGCAGCTGGAAGCCCAGACGTGTTAACATGAAGGCAGACCCATGTGCGATGATGTGATTTCCACACACTCTGAAGGCATCACCCTGTAAACAAAATGCACAGTACACCATGGCTTATGTAGCTTACATGGCTACATTGAAGCTATTGGGAAATATGACCTGGGGTGATACTACAAAGTCCTATCTTGCTTCCTGAATTGCATCATATGAAGGTTGTTGTTACAGCTATAAAACTATAGACGTTAACATTATTAAAATGGTAGCCTACAGAAATGAGAACTTGCCCTAGTAACACTGCACAGCTATGAACACAACCTGAAAACAATACAGCTGAAAACAACCTCAGGACCGCTCTGGAAATGAGTCTTGCACCTATCATGCTACCAGCTTGAACATGTGGCCTCAGGAGTGGCTGGGTTGCACCCTTTGAAGAGGGGGAGGGTGATGCATGCCCCGGCGTACCTGGCATACCTAATGCTTCAAGTGTGCATTCTTGATCAGAGCAGGTGGGTGGGTAGCGAGCGGGAGGGAGGAGCGGAGAGGACTGAGCTCATGGTGACAACAGTTTCTCCTGCACAGTGTAAGGTCTGATAAACCAGTTATCTTGTATCAGTTGTAGGTCCATCAATGATGTTAGAATGAAGCTATTACATTTTATGTAATAAAATGGAGAAACTGATCTCTATGTTTCTCTACCTACCGTGGAATAACACTCCTGTGTTTATCTTGTAGAAGAGTGTATAATGTTATGTTGTAGCTAGAGAATATTATTTTAAATTGAGACCTAACTTTTAGTTGTACAGGAATGTGCATACTTGGACAGAATTGGGGCCTATGTGTAGAACTAACCAGTAACTTTTAACACGCTATTTTCGTAAGAAGGTCAATATAACCAGACCTTTTCATGAAAAAGTTTCTTAGATTCAGAGTTGTCCTAAGAAAGTCTTCTGGGCCTGGGTTGAAATCTGTG
>NW_008825114.1:7577880-7593421 GCF_000699105.1 Pygoscelis adeliae
GATCAGGGCCTCCCAAATCCCAGCTGAGTACATTATCAACCAGATATTTCACTTGTGTGAGGAACAGTCTTCTGAAAAGTCTTTTTGCCGGTACAATTCAGAGCAAAATAAATGCCAAAGCCAATTCCTGTTTTTCATTTTTTTTAGGTGGATTTGTGACAAACTTCACCTAGAATCTGAAAGCGCCTAGTGGTCCTCTTGTACTGATGTCTGACCATTATTTTTGTTATGAATATTTGACTGTAACCTTATCGTTAAGAAACATTGCGGTTAATACTGAATATTTATTGAATGCACATAGAAAAACCTAACCTGACAAGTCTTTAAAAGAAGGCTGACCTTGTGATGGAAATACTATGATTAATGTGTTGGTCCTTGCATTTTTTTTAAGGATCCCGCTGTCCTTTGGTTTAGACTTTAATACAGCATGATAATTTTAATCAAATGAAAGTGCATGTAGTGGCCTGTGGTTGGAGAGGTAGAAACAGTTTGTAGGGAGAGTTTTTTAACTTTTCTCACCTGTTTTCATATGAAGCTCATTTGGAAAGGCTTTGACAAGCTCCATGGTGTGCATGCCCTGCAAAGATAGAATTCCTTTGCCTCTAATAATTTGCAGCCTAAAGAGATCACATTGGGCCAGCTATGATTTTTTGTCTTTCTAACATTTAATCCAAGGAATCAGAAGAGGAAAATAGCTGTAAAACGACATGGCCATCTACTGATAGAAAACTGTATAGCTTCTAAAAGGTGTGCAACTGGAAGGAAGGGAGCATAGATTTCAGTACTTGATTAATACGAGTTCTCTAAAGATGCCATCCTCCACAGGGTGGAATTGCATGAAAAGCCAACAGCATTTAATGAACAGCAGCTGTAAACAATGGATCATCAGATTACTAGTTAGAGTTTGTCCACCTAGGAAAAAAATACTGGTAGAATTACAGCAGCATAAATCCTCCTGTGGATAATCTGTTGTTGATATGTGTGTGCATGCCTAAGTTTCAGTGCTCTAACATTATGCAGGTAGTTATACCTTCAAGTCCCCAGTGAGAACACAGTCCTAGAGGCAAGCACGTCGCTGCAGGAGCTCAGATGCTTAAGGACCTCCAATGTCCCTTCTTCCCCTTTTCCTAATTTCAGACCATTGGAAATGAACAAAGATTGTAGAAATCTCCTGACTATGAAGGCAGTTACATTATGCAATGTAAAACTTCAATCAGTCTTCTAAGTGGTGTACCACTCATACTCTACAAGAAATAAAGACCTCTATCCAAATCTAGAGCATTTCCAGCTCACATTTTACTAAAAAAAGCTGAAAAAGAGGTTTGATATTTAGACACTGTCTTGGTAGAAGCAATGCTGGAAACACCTAAGTGAACGGATATTGTGAGAAATAAAGCCGTGCCAGTATTTAGGGGGTTACCCATCAGGTTTGTTTTTGACTCATTCTTCCTGGCCCTTCTGAGCCCCTTCAGCACTGCTGTGATACAAATGTCAGTGAAGTAATTATCTTTGGGACTTTCAGGCCAATTCACCTCTGACAGCTCTGTGAATACACTTTTCTCTACAAGGATATTTAGAAACCAATTAATGTCTCTTCTGTGAGCTGTTCTGCAAAATAATTCTTGCACATAAGGATCAAGTCTGATATTGGCTGCAGCCATTTCAGACATGGAGAAGTACCATCTCGAGGGAGATTAGACCAGTTAGCCCAGAGGTTTGAGATCAACATTTTTTACCATTAAGGGCAGGGAGGGGGCCTTCCAGAAGAAAATCACCTTTTTGCTCCATACTCTGCATGAATATCAAAATAATCTGAAGAGAAGGTGAGATCACAGAAGTAGGCAGAATTTAAATGCCAAGCCAAAGTAGAAATAGCAACATTTGACAGAGGTGAGAAAAAGCTGCTATGGATTGAGGCAGAGATGCAATATCTTTCAATGAGCATTAACATGCTGCCCTAAGACTAGAAAAAGAAAGTTTAACTTTCCCTCCATGGAGTGACATGAGCTGGATTTGATCTTGCAGATGAACTGTGCAGTAATAGGTGAGTGCTTATGTGGATATATGTATACTTGTACTCTGTGTGTACATATATGTGCTCCTTGTGAATACGATTATGCAGATACCTTCTTATGTGGTAGTATACAGCAAGAGTCACCTTCCCTGTGTCATCTGCTACTGTTATGTCCAGACAAGTCCCTTAAGATATTCCAATTAATTTAGACACACAACTCATTTTAGGGAGAGCGTGGACATGAATGACATATGCACATATATGTGTGTGGAGAAAATGTACTGGCAGTTAAGTCACCCTCTGTGATTAGATGGATGAGGAATGGACGAGTGGAAAGGTTCACAGGCTGACAGCTTCTTAATGTCTACATCACTAGGAGCCCAAATCAAGCTACATTCATCCTCAATGCCTGAGAGGAATGTAAGGGCAAAGTTAGTCCTTTCCTGTCCTACAAGTGCTGTCTGAGTTATTTCATTTTCTGACATAACCTCCACAGACAGAAATATACACTGACATATATTGTATCACAGTGGCTACCTGTCAGATGGAAGTTGGAAAACACATTGGCAAAACAGGATAACAGCATTTGGTATCTAGCTCTGAGTTATGCCAGTAAAATAATTGCACTAGAATGCTACCTTTGATGACTGCTACTTGTTAGGAAATGCATGTGGCAGGATGGTCAGCCAAGGAAGGAGTATATGTGGTACAAACTGATAAAGTAATGTGACACCAAAGGGATGAAGTTCACCTGGTTTTGGTCCCATATTCTCTTTTATCTTTTTCTGTAGCTGAAACCTTCCTGTTAACCAAAATCTTCCTGCATCACTCTTTGAGAAGCACTCAACAGTTGCGTAGCCAGAGGCTGTGGTTACTGAGTCGCTTCAACCCAATATAAATCCATGCTAATTCTAGGAGAAGCAATGCTGCTTCATCACCACTCATCGCTCCTGCTGGCACAGGCACTTGTGAGGCTGTGTGTCAGGCAGGGTAAAGGAAGTGATTTGTCTGAAAATGCTTGGTGCGTGCCAGCAGGGGCATTTATTCACGCTGGACTAAAGTGAACCCACAGCTATGGCCTGGGAAAGGGTGGCTTGTGGCCTAGGTGTCCATAAAAGGCTGGTTGAGGATGTGGGATACAGTGGACAATCAGAACGGGCACATGAAGTCGGCTGTCTAGAGACCCTAATCAGAAACTTAGGCATAGGAGTCGGTAGCTCCAGAGCAAAGGTATGTGAGACTTTATACCTCCCCTTTTTTTTTGCCTTTTCTCTAAAAGTTGCTCTGAACTACGCTGAAATAAATGTGGAGCCCCATCCTTTAAATGTGCTGTGTTTTTATAGAAGCCGGGGCTAATGGTCAGCTCAGACTGGTGTTCATCTAAAAAATGTTGACTGTATGGACACGTGAGTGCCATTCTGTGTGTAAGGGCAGGAACCTAACCGTTTAGGTTTAGCTGTGGGTGCTGGGTGATGAATGAGTGTAAAGCAAAGTGCCTCTGCCTAGAGATTACATTTTACCACAGGCAATAGACATGGCTGCGTGCAAGTCTTGATGCTCTCTCAGCAGTCAGAGTTTTACAGTTGGGAAGCTTGTCTAAATTCTACCTTAAATGTGTGCAACAGGATTAATTATCACTTGTTTAGAAAATAGAAAAAAATTGAAACAACAGATTTTTTTTGTAAATGACAATATGATGATAGCAATAGTTGTTTGAAGGGTTTCTTTATTTTTTTGTCAATATTTTGTGAATTATAAAAATGCTTTCATGCTTTCTCTTTTACAAAAAAGTTGGCAGGAAAATAATCTTTTTCATCTGTTTTTAGCCTTAAATTTGTAGTTTCTTTGCTCTCCTGAGGGTTTTTTCTCAGTTACGAGGGCTAGAAATGTCTGAGTTTTTAATAAAAAGTGCACTGAAATTCTTATAAAAGATTGATTTCTGGCAGCCCAGGCATGAAAAGAAAAAAGCCAAATATCACAGAACTTGCATTAGAATTAAGGTAGCTGGCAGTGTAAAAAAGTGTGCCATCTTTATATCTTTCTTTCTGTTTTTCTATACTTTTACCTGCAATTTTTTCACGCATCATTGTCTCCCATCTGCAAACTTAATTCTTTTAAAGAAGTGCACTATATTATTAAGGTGAAAGAGATAATGGGAATTAGGAAGAAAAAAATAGGAAAAAATACGAGGTGTGGGATTATGATTTAGCAAAGGAGTTAACAAACTCCTGTCCTAGAAAACAGTGATTCACAACAAGCCAGAATATAACTTTAAATCCTCTCCTAAGTTCTGTTTGTTTGTTTGTTTGTTGCTTTGTTGTTTTCTTTTCTTTTTGTGGGGAAATAAGTTCCACTGTAGCTTTTAAACTCCTGACCTCTTATCATTATCAGGTAAGAACCTTATCGATTACCATAAATGTAATCACACTGCTTTTAAGATTAGGCAGAAAATCATGCATGGCAAAACTTGTGCTTCTTATCTACTTCTATAAATGTGTTATGCTGAAAACAGATTTTTTTTTCCTTTTCTTTTTCCTTTTTGTCTGTAAAGATTAAGAATGCCTAAAAGTTTTTTTTAGAATGGAGTTAAGAATACTCAATATTTCTCCTGATAAAAAACTTTTATTCCCCTTTCCCGTTTTCTCCCAGAAGTGACTGCTCATTCCTTTCCTTGAAGATTAACGCTTTAATCTTCTTAAATGATTAATGTTATTTTACTTGAAATAGAAATTTTGGTTATGATTCAATTCACAAGACCAAGCCCTGTTGGTGTCATCACATCCTCTAACAGAAGAAGATTTCATTGGGCTCCCTGCTGTGTCATGGGAAGGAAATTAAAACACTTAACCAAATTATGCCTCTTAATTTTTCCAGATTTCTCCTTTCAGTCCCACGTGGTCCCCTTGTTACATCTAGACACTGACTTCAACCTAAGCAGCTTTTCTATTATCTTGAACTTTATCCAGGTTTCTGACCCAGGATCTCGTTTTGTGGTCATTTATTTATTGAAAACAATGATCTGACTAGACATAAGAATGAGATCTGTCCTTTATACATGATCTAGGTGTTGGCTAAATGTTGGATTCAATTCATGGTTAGCTATCCGTTTCTCACTTTTCCAAGGTTTTCCATCCTGCATTGCTAGTTTCTGGTGGTAAACTCTGGTCCAGGTAGCTCTGATATGCCTTGTACAGTGTTGCTTTTAGTTTTACAGTTGAATGCATGATTGGTGCCACGTGGCTTGTAGTTAATGATTTAAATCTATTTTTGGAAATATTAAAAAATTCTTAAACTAATTGACTTGACTGTCCTGACTAAAATAGGGGAGGTTTCCTCTGAAATTACAAAAAGAGGGCTTTACCTGAATCTGGCTGAGGCAAAACCACTGCTAGAAACTTTTGCATGAGCAGTGCCCTCTACTCCTACTGCCTTTCTGTTAATCCTCCACAAATTTCAGATCTACAGAGAAAGTATGAATCAGTTGCCTCATAACAGTTAAGAATAAAATGTTCCCACAAAACTAAAGCTGCTAAATCTCTCAGTGCTTACATTGCCTGGGCAGCTGGCTGGCTTCCAGCAAGGATAAACTGATGTTCAGCCCATGGGGATGTGAAAGATTTGAGGGCATCATCAACAGAGAATTAAGTGTCAGCATTTTACTGACAGTTTTCTTGTGTAAAGGCAGCAACTGCCATGACAATTCTCAAAAAATGTCTTTTGCACTATTACAGTAAGATTTGGGTTTTTTTTCTTTTTTGGGAGAGAAAAGGCATTAGAAGAAATTTTGTATGTGAATCTTTGTTATCTTTGAAAAAGTATCTTTGAATTGAAAGTTTTCTGTCACAATATTATGAAATTAAACTGCTGAATATAAGGTGGTTAGCACAGCTGTTACACTCCCAACAACTTGCCAGAAGTCTGAACTTGTGGGTACTGCCAAAATTCCTAGCTTGCAAAGATGGAGAAACTATTTTTTTTATCTATCCAACAAGCAATAATGATGGACCCTGGAAAATGATTGGTTAGTCTTACCTGAGGAACCTTACAAATGCTCGTAATAAAACCAATAAGAGTAATATTGCCATCTACCCCTGGCTAATCATCAGCAGTGGGTTAAAACTCTGTACACACAAGACTGGTCGCCAAGGGCTGGCTCTTGGTTGTCCCATTCAAAGTGCCTGGTTGGTGACTTCGGAGCAAGATGCTGTGATGCAGGAGGGGATGAAATCTGTGCTAAAGACTTCCAAGGAATAATGGTGAATGCTTGGGATTTGCAAGCCCGTGTTTTAATGAAACAGAAAATACATTACAATCAATGGTTAATTCTGGTTATGTGTTAGGGAAGGACTGCTAGAGAGGAGTTTGTACAGTCACAAATTCAGATTTTGGAGGACAACATAGATGTTTCAATTGTAATGCTTTTAACATTAAACCTAACAGGTGTTATTATAACACTTTATAATTAGTAAGATGATTTTTAAGCATAAAACAAAATAATCAGAGTTAAGGTTTGAAAGATATCGTAGGTCACGCTAGTATTTTTTAAAGAAAACATAGTTCTAACCCATTGGATTTCCTCCATGCCATGGCATAGAAACTTCAAACTCTTGTGGTACTGAACTTTGGATTGCTAATGTTTCTGCATCTGAAGCACCTCCATGAATTTCAATACTGTATGTATCTGCAAGGGAAGGAGAGGCACTTTGTGATGTATGGTACAATTACTTCATACAGATTGGAATATATCTTATTATAGAAAGGAAATTATCTGCCAGTTCCATAACTTGCTATTTCTCAGAATTTAGGATATTAGATTTTTTCATATAAATGAATAGCACCACTTTAACTGAATATAAAACTATTTTCTCTCCCCAAAGGTTGATGTTGGACTGACTATATTTTAAGTCAGCTTTACCATAAAATAAGGATATCTCTCACTGAATTTGATTTATATTTTCAATATTGTATTTTAGAAAATGAATATGCTCATTGCTCTTATTATTTTGCCAGATGAGCTTTTCCAATAAAATTGTGGTTTATACATGTGCAATAAATGCACATCCAGTCTGTGTTGTGTTATATATTGGACCATATGGTGTTCCAGTTTTAAAGAGGATGATTATATCCTACAGAACCAGAGGTACCATCCAATAGATTTTTTTTTTTTTCTTTTCTGGAGGAAAATGAAATTGGGTATGATTTTTTTATCAGATATGAGAGCTATTTAGGTGTACTTTGAGGCTAAATCTGATGTGCTAAATGCATTTAAAGACGGAGCCGTGTGAAATATGTTAGAATTAGAATAGAAACAGCAGATCAAGCAATTTGGTCCCTCCAGCACACTATTGTGGTTTTGGCAGTGGCCAATACCCTATTTTTCATAAAATGACCAAGTGGTCACCTACCAGAACCATTGGTGCTACATTTGGTCAGTTACACAGTGTCAGAGACTACACCTTGTGGTGGAGACCAGATTCTTCTTGATCTCCAAAATAATGGATGTATTCCCAAATAACTGGGGTTTACACTTTAACTGAAATTTTAGATCTGCTTCATACCTGAGCATTCAAAACACACTCCACAGTGGTTTTGTTTTGTCTTGTCTGGCTTTTGAATACAATTGCATGTATGAGGCTGTGTAAGCTGAAAGAGCGTTTGTATATTCAAGTGAACTGAACTAAGTCCAAATCACACAGTGAAAAGGTGAAAAAGATGGAAAAACAAGGAATGGAATATTAGCATCAGGAGGATCTCACTGCTTTTTTATGGTGCTGCTATAGTTGAAGGGAAGATCTAGACATAGGTGGTACAAAAGTGAACTGCTAATGTGTACATGATAAGCATCATGTAATTCCATAAAATAGGGGATTTCTTTGTACATGAATCAGAATCATGTATTAATAGCAGTTTTGTGGCTTCTCACAGCAAGAATATTGCTAGTATTGCATATCATTTGGACTGAAGAGCACTTAGTGGGGGTATTTAAAAATTGTTTACAGGATCAAGGCTAATTTTATTAGTGGAAAGCTCCTTTTAATTCATGTAGCTAATCCAGAAGTCCAGAGAAGGTGAATTTGTGTTTCGCTCAGGAATGTGAATTTGTGCAATAGGTATAGAAAAGCAATTTATAGTAGCAATAGTTTTATAATCCTCTTTTTCAGCTGGTGATTTTTGCTCTAAGTGAGCAAACTTTCAACAATTAATTGTGATCAACTTTGCATCGTTGTTGTGTAAAGTTATTATATTCTGTGCAAAATGCCTGCCTTAGAGAGCTTGCTCATCAGTGAAGGTATGTTTCCAAGACAACTTGTGACACTTCCATGTTAGGGAAAAAAGGAGCTGTGAGAAGAGGAGGAACGAAAGTAGAAAGAATCTCCTTCCATCCCAATTCTCTATAGCTTTCATAATAATTTCAAAGTGCAGTTCTTCTACTTTGAAGAAACACTTCAGATTGTGTCTGTGGAGCGATGCTAAAAAGGGGCTGATGCAGCAGAAGAATTCCAGGCACAGTAAAATGCATCCAAACGTGACTGACTTAATAAGCACACCTAGAGCTAAACTGAGCCATGCTTCAGCTGTTGCATAACAACACAACAGTTTATAATTTATAGAGCTCATCTCACAGTTCGTACTTGCATTTGTAGATTTTGCCAGACTTACTCACAAAGAAAAGTTAAAAATGCGGTTAAGCATTACGCAGTCAAGTCCTAACCAAGCACAGGTGACAAGCAGCACCTACATCTTGGCATTCTAAAAGGAACTTGTTCTAATGAGATTCCTTGAAGATTACTTGGTGCCTTCAAGAGGTGGGTTTTCTTTCTGGCTTTTACCCTGAAATAAATCAGGCAGTTGGCAAATCTCTCTGCTGCTTTCTTTTCCCAGTCTTTGAATAGAGATAATAGCACTTCCCTGAAATTCTTTCCTAGCGATAAAATTTCTGATGTCTCATGATCAGGAACATGAGGAACGGGTAGGACTAGAAATTTGTACAAAATGTCAAAAGTTCAAACAGTGCATCCTTAGATTCAAAAACAGTGTAATGAAATTGTTGTAGGATGAAGGGGCGAGGAGAGGATAATGCACAGCTGATGGCTGTAAAGACCTACTTGTGGTGAAATACACTCAGATAAAGCTGATTTAAAAATGAGAACAATCTAATACACATGAAGGAACAGGAAGACTTTGTTTCAGAGAGCCTTACAGAGCATTTCTACTCCACTTAGTGTATACTCTGGTTTTCCTTCTAAGCCTGAATTTCTACTGCCCTTCACCATGCAATCATTTACCAAGATTTTTTTTTAAATTATTACCTTCTACACTAACTGATGATACTATAAAAGCTATTTACTTAAGTACTTTCCTTGCTTTCTTCTTAAGACTCCATATGTGACTCCATATGTGACCAACAGAGCTTGACTTCTATTTTGAAGCTCAGCCTCAGCATAATCAGTATCCACAGGCCTCCATGCTCTGTTCATATCTGGTTTACAGAAGGGAAATATTATTTCCTCTTCTGCAGTGAGATAAGAATGACATAATAGTTTCCACACACTTTATCTTTAAATTTTGATTTTCTCAAATTTTTAAAACACTGGGCAGTTTCCTAACATAAGGCTTGTGAAACATTTACACACTTTAGCGAGTCTTTCATACCCAGTCCTCCATCAACTCTCAACCTTTCAACTGTGTTCAGGCTTCTAGAAAATTCAGTGGCACTCTCCTGTAGCTCTTCAAAGCAGCCACCTCGTGCTTTGCTGTGTTTTCAAATTTCTTTAAAAGGAAGTTTCAGGAAAGATGATCTAAGACATCACGGTAGAACTGTGTCTCTTTGGCAACCTGTTCTCCATCTCATATGTCATGACAGGTTTCCGAGGAATTTCTCTTGCATTAGGTACAGCAAACTCGATAACAGCTACTGCCATGTTTGCTTGCCTAAATAAAATCATCATTTCAGGACGGTGTTTTCTGTTTGGATGGCAAGTTATCTCTGTAGTCAGTGTCACGGTCCATTCCCGTGTGTGGGGATGGGAGCAAAGACAGCAGACAACTAAGCCCACAGAGCCCTGTTATTTCTGCATTGCCTTTAGCTAGACTTGAACTGGTCCAGACTTGAAATTTACTTAGCCAGACTGGATTTTTTTTTTTTTAATTTCTCCTTGGTAAGAAAAAAACATTTCTGTTTTTTATAGATTTTTTATAAAATCTATAAAATCTGTTTTTTATAGATTTTTTAAAAATCTATAAATTGACAGGACCTTTTGGAGGTAAAGGAGCAGCATAAAAATAAACTGAAATGATGAATGATTTGGGAAAACAAGAGTATATTCAGGTAAGAGAGTGACCCAAGTCAAAACCAGTAAACAGTTTCCTGCTGGCTCAGTATTTGCTTTCCAGGGGATGGGGCAAGTACAGGAGGGAGAGCTAGGGAGAAGGAAGAACTGTGCGGCCAGAAGGAGTGTGAAAGGACTTTTATTTGTGCAGGCCACGTTCCAAAATTAACCTATTTCTTTTTCCAATGTCTTCATGTCACTCCTTTGATCTTTCTGGCACCGAAGGGATACCAACCACCTTAGAAGAGGAAAGCCATCCAATGGCCAGAGGTCTCCTGGGAGGAAGGATGGAAACTTGCTTGGGAATTTTTAACCCATGTTTCAAACCAGCACCTGACAAGCAGTACTCACCACATCTTTGCAATAAAACGATACCGGTGCACATGTTGGATCAGCATTTGCTGCACCATTCGCAGTACCATTTAAGGAAAGTTTTCAGAAGTGTCATTACTTGTAATCCAACTTCTTTACCTAGGTTGCAAGGGTAAGTAACAAAGTAATTTATCTGAACAGGTGACATTTTAAAGATAAAGATGCAGTCCTGATTTTACCAAGGGTTTTTTATTTTTATTGCAATTCTTTGCCATTTTAGGACTACAAAAAAAGGCTGAAAAAAGCGCTATTACTGCTTTGTGTATGGTATTTGTTAAAACACAAGGGTTTTTTATCAGACAGGTTTTTACACCAAGAGCAAGATTTAATAAAAAATTACATTGCTTAGTGTGGCTTTGCAAAGAGTTTATTGCTTCTGCTTTCTCACTCATGTGACCAGAAGAATGTAAGACACATGTTCTCTAACATAAGGGATGAGTGGTCACAGTAACTTAGTGTCAAATTAAAATTGCATGCATCTTAGAGCAATTTTAAAAGAAAGTAGAAAATCTGCAACCATTAAAAATGTATGTCTGAGATCACGAAAGAATATCCTCTCTTGCAGTACTTAAGCACTACTGAGTGCTCTTCAAGTGTTCAGAAAATATTTCTGAAGCTACTTTAAAGCGCTGCAGACAATGTGCTTTCATCCTATGGGGGCATCCAGTAGGCTACATAGCTCTGAAAAGAAACTTGCCTTGACTTCCAGATTGTTCATCTTCAAGTTACCAAGTTTTCAAAAGCACAGCAGCTGTTGCATTAAGGCATGAATTGATTTTTTCTTCCTGTAGTGTCTTTGTTTCAAATTAGTTCCTCTAACTACTTGAATATTTGAACCCTTTACTGTAATGCTGGGAAGTTTATGGTTTTTATTACTAAGGCATTTTTGTTGTTTATTTTAAAAATTACTACTTCTCAAATAGCATATAATAGAGAATGAAAATTTTATAGATGTTTGGAATTGCAATGCTATGGCAACTAAAAAGTCATGTAGCAAAAGGCACTGTACTGTAGATTTGAAGTAAAATATTGGTAAATGTATTTCAAGCATCTTCCTGAGCAGCTCTTCTTTTTAATGACCACTGATGCTGTGTAAGTAGATTGAAAAGTTAGTATCAAAATGATGGCTGCTGTCAAATGAGTCATAGGTTTTTTTCTGTCTGTAATGTGATGGGAGAAAAAGTTAGGCCTGTTCCACCATTTTTCTAATGAAGTTAGCAATACCTGGTCAGGGGGTAAATTCTAGAAAAACTGAGGAGTTCCCTCATAGGTATCAGCAGTCCAAAGTGCATAGATATTAACTCTAGGAAAAGGGCTAAAACTGAAGTATGTCAACATATTTAGTTCTACTCCTTTAGCGCTGCTGGAATTTTGCACAAGTCTTGCCAGAAAAGGTTACTTCTAGAAGTCTGGTTTTCTCTTAACTGACTGTATTTGTAAGCCTTTTCTGACCCTGTAAGGATTAATTTCCTAACACTTGAGACAGCGGTTAGCATGGGAGCCTTAGAGCACACAAGGAAACAGTACACTCTGCCTTTCCTAGGAGAGAAAACTTACTCTAAAAATTTGTGCAGTAACATTAAATGCTGGGAAAAGGGACAACTGAAACAACAACAAAAAAAGGTCAAAAGTGAAAGAATTAAAATTTTTCAGTGAAGGCAGGAAACTTCTTTGTTTCTGAATTGAGAAAGCCAGATGTTAAATGATGGGGGGTGGAACAGGGAGGCAGGAAAGAAGCCTGCCCATCACAGTTATAATGAAAGAGGCTACTTGAGCCAAGCATATGAAAAGCAGGAAGCTTCTGAAATTAATACTGCCTTTGCTGCATTTCCAGCAGGTGAACAGAACAGAAAGACTCATTAGGAAAACACAAAAGAAATTGCCATTTCTTTCCTCGCTACCGAGCACGATGAGGGTGCGTGGGGCAGATTTATTTTCTAAGTAGGTAAAGCTCAGGTTCAGCTAGAAAAGGAGACCAAAACTGAAGTCGCTGGTGCAAAGTAAGATTAGTAAATTCTGTATGCCAAGGGCTTGTCAGATGAACAATTTTTGACAGAAGTTTTTCAGCATGTTGGAGCAGTGAAAATCAGGAGCTCCAGCAAAAGTTTTGTTGCACCTTAAACTGCCTCTTTTCTGTGATAGTGACCAGGGACATGCAAGGTCATACTTTCCTGCAAGTGTGTTAATAATAATTACAACACAGCAGCAGCCGGTTGAGTCCTCACTTAGAAAGATGAATGTGTGGTCAGCACACTTGCAGCATATGCTCTTAGGCAGGCCAGAGGATAAAGCAGAGAAAGGGTCCCTCCAGAGCACCTGATGGATGGGTCATTAACACATGCAGTTGTCAGAATAGTGGCAGCCAAAAACGCCCTCTTTACCAGAGGAAAATATACCGTAGGGTGTCATTAATGAGCCCTGACATAATGGCTCTGAAATTCCCAGTTTTCTGACACACTTGGTGTTCCAGACAGCAGGGTTTTACTTTTCTTTTTTATATATTATTTAACCAAGTGTGCACTGTCTTCAGTACTGCACAAATAAAACAGTTTTGATAAGTCTTCCTTCCATGCCACAGCAACTAACAAGAGCTTGCAAATGGGAATAAAACATGGTAAATGGAAAAATTTTAAAGTGGGGTAAAAAACGTTACCCTAGCTACCCTAGCTTGGGTTGCCATCAATAAATGACAAATGCTTGCTCAGTCAATCTATCGTGTGTGGATTTATCACCAGGACAAATGCACTGACACTGTCCATGCTGTCACTCATGGTGACTTCAACGTCGGGTCAAACCAGGGGCCTTTACCTCAGCTAGCACAAGTAAACCTGAAGAGGGTTTGGCTCACTGCGTCTTCTGGCTTCAGGCAGTAAAGCTCATACACAAATTTACCAGCTGGGAAATGGTATTTGCTCTCTCCCAATGGGCTGTTTTGGTCAAAAAAGAGCTTGTCTGAAGTTGTCTGAAAGGCAGCAGAACAGCCGTTTTCCCCCCAGTCCTCTGGGCCCCTCTCCATCAGTTCAGGTGAAAATACTGCATATTAACACAATTTATACATCTTGTGTGAAAGGGATACAGTAGTGTAACTATAAATTCACTCAGCATAGTTGACTGCTGGTAAGGTGAATTAATTTTCCATTCTCTGTCTCTCAGCTTATTTCCTTGAAAAGAGACAAGTCTGGATACAACCTTGGTAAGCAGTAAATCATAAAGGTTTTTTTTTCCTTGCTGCACAGTCGGATAAGTTTCAGTGACCATTGCTCTTGCTTTTCTTTATATTTTTAATATTTTTTATAAAAGAATGTAGCCTAATGTCACCCTGGGGATGTTGGGAATAGTCAGCAAGGTTAAGAGCTCTGATATTCATTGAATAAGCTCATGTACTACAGCTTAGGCTTCATGTTTGACCAAAAGTACCTTTTTATTACTTATAATAGTCTATAAATTCTCCTGTTTCCAAAACCTGGAATCTTTAAGGTTTCTTTTTCAGATTTCTTTTTCTGTTTTCTTAAGCTTTGGGCCTTTAAATTTCCAATGTGTTTAGACATGGTAGTCAGTGCAATAAAAGATCAATTATCACTTCTTATACCAGTGTAACTACCCAGTCATATAAGATCAATTTCTGACTCAAGCTGTTTATGGTCCAGTTCAGATACAGCAAAGATGGTTTACAGGGAGTAGTAGAATTAAAAGAACTGAGGATGTACCAAGGTATATATCAAAACACCTTTAATTCATTTTTGAATGAGAATAGGGTTGTCTGAGTAGAAGGGTTTTCCTTCAAGCAAACAGTTGTAGTAGTAACAAAGCTGAGGGTAACAACGGATAGGATTTGGGGTTGTGTAGGAAGGCCAGGAGATCAACATCTGATTTGCAGAAAATCTCTAACAGCTCTGCTGTTCATTCAAAGAGCTCGTAAAACTGAATGCAGGCAGACAGGGGACCTGATCTAGGAAATGCATGGGGACATCAAGACATGTCTGCTGCCCTCAAGACAGGGCTGCTTCTGAGTGAAGCCTAAAAATGTGCAGTTTCTCAAACACTGTGGCATCTTGCTCAATTCAGCTGCCGAGCAGTCAAAATCCTGTCAAAGTAAGTGGTGCCTGCCCATGTAAATGAAAAGCTGCATAGAGGGGAGCACCCTCAACTTTTTTAAAACTTATTTTAGTTTTATTCCTCTTAAACTTTCTCCTGCAGACGGAAACCCTGTCAGCCACCTGGCCGTACAGTCATGTGCAATGCTGAGAGTGGCAGGGGAGACTACTTACAACCCCTTCCTGCTACACGCATGGTGCTTTTTCTTTGGGGCGGGGTTACTTCGTTCTTACACATTTTGCAGTATAAAGCTAGAAAGCAAAGTTATGTTGTCGATTTGATTCCTCATTTTGTCTCTGTCTATATTTTACCATCCAAAAAACTGTTTCACTTCCACATGCTTTTATTCCTAGCACTTTGTTGAAGCTTGACCTTTTACCCGTCTCCCCGCAAAATGTGCTATGTTGTTGTTCTACAGGTGTTACAATAAGAGAAATGGCAAAGCAAGGCCGATGTTAAAATCCCAGTGAACCAAACCAGTTCACCATAATCTCATACCTAGGATACTTGTGAGTTTGTTCCTATGATGGGTTAGTGATTGAATCATGGCAAATAAGTATTTTCACACAGTAGTGTTTGAACAATCTGGCTTATTTGATAAGATGGGAGCACTCCTGCTGATATGTTAATGTAAATTAGAACTTATAAAACCAAATATGCCAGAAATTCAGGGGCTGGTGCCGTCGGAGGAATTTTGGCTTTTTTGATCATGGGGAGGTTTACACGGCAC
>NW_008825114.1:7595366-7595893 GCF_000699105.1 Pygoscelis adeliae
TTTTTTCCGGAAGCAAAATTTATGATTCTTCCTGCCTGTTTAAATTTACTCAGTGCTTCTGGAGTTCATCCAACACTATGTTTTCAGACTTGAAACAAAACACTGGCATTGGTTTGTTTAGACCTATCTCAAGTAGAAGAGTTTTAAAGCTCGTACTTTTTAAATACTTTTCTGCTTCTGTAAATAAAGAGCTTCATAGGACTGACTCCAGGTATTTTTTCGATACACCATAGCATTAAAAGTTGTTAGTTGTTAAAAATAACTTGTTATTTTTACAAATAAAGTTGTTAAAAATAGTTAAAGCTGCCTGGCGGAAAAGGACCTGGGGGTGCTGGTTGACAGCCGGCTGAACATGAGCCAGCAGTGTGCCCAGGTGGCCAAGAAGGCCAATGGCATCCTGGCCTGTATCAGAAATAGTGTGGCCAGCAGGAGCAGGGAAGTGATTGTGCCCCTGTACTCGGCACTGGTGAGGCCGCACCTCGAAAACTGTGTTCAGTTTTGGGCCCCTCCCTACAAGAAGGATGCTG
>NW_008825114.1:7596238-7623786 GCF_000699105.1 Pygoscelis adeliae
AGATGAGGCGCTTAGGGACATGGTTTAGTGGGCATGGTGGTGTTGGGTTGACAGTTAGACTCGATGATCTTGGTGGTCTTTTCCAACCTTAAAGATTCTATGATTCTATGATTCTATAATACAATGCTATATGCAAACCAGAATGTTTCTTGGAGAAAAATCAGTTTTGACAAGTTCTTGCAGAGGAGAGGGGGCTCCTAAGAGCATGTCTAGCAGTCTGTGCTTGCAGAAATTTCATCAGGACATGAGAGCCATCAGGCAGAAAAGAGAACTGAACAAGGACTTTTCATACCTTACATGTTAGTACTTTGGGATTTAAAAAAAAGCCCCAAACAAACTTTTGCTCTTCTTCAGTTAAAGAGGAAGAGATGAGTCCTGGGACAGGGTTTTCATGCTGCAGGTCACCCACAGGCATGCTGATATGATCCTGTTTCCTGAAAACATGAGGAAGCTTTTGCTTAGATTGTAGTTCAAGGAGAGGAAAAAGCTGAAATGTCCAAAGCTTTAGTGAAATAATGCTTCTGTTTTTCAGTTAGTTTCACTGAAATCAATACAACATCCCTGTGCTGAGAAGAGTTTGACCACTGCTGGGTGGGTGGTCACATTTTACAAACAAACAGCACATGCGTCCCTCCAGTCGGTTGAGGATTTGCAGGAAGGTTGCTTGGTGTGTGCCTGCTGTGGACTTGTGCATGGTTTGTTGCAATGCTAATAGGTGCAGTTTAGGTGCAGTTAGTTTCAGTTTATGCTGTAGGTGATACCTGGCTACTCGAAGCAAAACATATGAGGGGTAGAGGGAGAACACCGAGGCTGGGAAACCTGGGAGCTGTTTTTAGCGCTGTTACCAGTGACCTCTTGTGGCTCAGAGACTGCTGTGCCGGGGAAATATTTTGCCTGGGCCAGGATGGGAGAGTGCCGAGAACAGTCTGCATTGCAGGTGTCTCATCTGTTGCTCTGCGTATGTTGTGCCCACTTGCCCCACCCTGTCCTCCAGCATCGACGTATGAATTGTCAGCTTGCATGTACAAGTTGACATGTACAATCATGTACAATCTCTCCTTCTAAGCCTTGTCTAAGGAAAAGGGTAAGTTACACGGGAGATGGCTTTATACGCTGCTAAGATGTTGGGTTTTCATTCTCCCAGAGAGTGTTTTTACCATGGGTTTCTACCTGCTCACTTCTCAGTCATTCCCTCCTGCATGCTGGTAGTTGTTGGCCACCTTAAATTCAAACCACAGGTGTTAACAGGCTTTCTCCATGAAGCCTGCCCCAGTTTCTGTACAAAATTTCTGGGAAACCACAAGATTTTTTTGAGGAATATCAAAACCCCCATGATTTCTTGGACATGTGCCTGGTATTTGTATTCATGTGAAGTTACTGCAAAGTTGGCAAATACAGGGGTCCATGTTGTAAGATATCTAGAGTAGGGAGTGTATCAAGTGCATGAAATGCCTGCACGACAAAATTAAGAACAGCATTGGCAAATCTGACAAGTCCACCCTGCTTTGAGGAGTCTGGGCCTTAAGCTCATATCCCACGGACCTACCCTAATCAATCACTACCCAGTGAGCAGGTAAGAAATGAGCAGATTGGAGGAGGAGGCAGGGGGTGCTCCAGAAAATATCTTGAGAGATGTCCTGGGGGCTGCTCTCAGTGCCAGATGCCCATGCACTGGTAGCAGCATAGCTGAGTTTATTGCCTGCATTTTCTGGTCAATCCAAGAAATAGTCTGAGTAGAGTGTGAGCGGCAGTTACTGTATCTAGTATCAGGAAGCTCTCAGGAACTTCTGGTAGTCTGTGAGCAAAGCGATTGTCGCAGAGCAGGTGGTCTGGGATCAAATGAGGAGGAGCCAGGGGTAAAAAGGAAGAAACAGCTCTTTTTCCTTGCACATAGTCAGAGGAAAAGAATGAAAAGCACAGGATGGTTTGTTTCAACTTAGTGTTCCTCTTAACCTCTAAGCAGCCAACTATTATAGTATTTGCCTTCATAAACCGTGTTGCTGAGACTGCTGCTCCGTCTGCTGGTAGCATGCCCGCAAACCAAGAGTGTCCTGGGTTGCCCCCATTTCCTCTTACCCACACGTGTCACACGGAACACGGCTTACTGCAGTAACACTGGACTACAAGCCATTCATGTTTGTGTGGTCCCGCTTTCTGCCTGGCAAATATATGTTCCACTGGCAACCTTTGGGTGTCCCTAAGCTGGCTTTTTGCAAAAATTGTATGGCTTTTTACAAAAGTTGTGTGGCTGTAATACAGCTAAACAAACTAGAATGATAGAGTGTAGTGGACACAGAACAAGCAGTACGGAATAGCTCTCCTTGTTCATACAAGGACGTGTCACATTCTTCTGCACTGTGCATCTCTGATGTGTTCCATACAGTGACTTATGAACTATCATCCATAATCAGTCACCATTGTCAGCAGACAGACATGTGTGCATTAAACAAACTGTAAGTATGTGAGTGCTTCTGCTGATCTCAGGATGTTTAGAAAAGCAGCCATTGTAATCCTCCTATCACTTTTGGAGTATCAGTTATGTCTACAGCATTTTGGGGCAGTCGACTTCCAGATTACAGCTATCTAGTAGAAACTGTCCTCTCAATATGCTCCTTAATAGAAGGAGTGCAAGCTCTTCACACTGCTTCATAGACACAGGTTTCCTCTGTTTTCATTTTGCTGCAGAGACCTTGGACCAGATCCCAAGGCTTTGGGAGGCATGAACAAGATCCCAAGGTGTCGGAAGGCATGAACAAGATCTGAAAATCTGGGTAAAACAGCACATTAAAAAGGCTATATGAGCATCATGAAGCTGAAAAACAGGCAAAACAACTGATTGACTCAGAGATTTTATTGCTGTAATTACCAAGACGTGGTTCGATCTACTTGGAGCTTTGTCCAGGGATAGGTCCCAGACCAGGGGTCTGGGGACTCTCATTCCTGTTACAGGTATGTGATTGTAAGGAGTGAAATCATCAAACTGCCAGAAAGGGAACTCGGAAGTAAGCACACAGCAGGTATCTCTGACACCTGACCTGCTTTCTGGGGGCAATTCTTTTACACAGTGCCACTGTCAAAAGAATCACAGAAGAACTGCTTGAACTCTTTAGTACTGTTTATATCCCAAAAGACAGTAGCAGATCACAAACAGATTTCCAAGTATCTATGTTAAAGGAGTTTTATCAAATTGGAAGAAATTGAGGTCATTCAAATGACCTTTTATCATCCTCAGACATACAGACTAGTGTAGCAAATGAATCAGTCCCTCAGAGGAACGCTACAAAAGTATTTGCAGGCAGATCCCCAGCACACAGATAAGTTGTTGCTTTATCTTTTATTAGCATTTTCTAAATCCTCCAGACTTCACCGAGATTTCCTCCACTTGCATAGACACAATAGCTTTATGACACACTAGGTATGACTAAGAAAACTCAAGAGGACCAAACTTTAAGTTCTTCCATTATCATGGATTGATCGTAAAGAGGAGGGGAAAGCCTGCAGATGTTTCTCACCTCACCACAGATAATCTAGATATGAGGTAAATTAGGTGATTCAGAGAAGAAATGAGCCTGGCAACACATGGGGCAAGGGAGCATGGTTACCGTTACCTTTTACAAAATGGTAAGTAACATTTACAGTGGCAGGCAAGATGGGTCAGCAAGTGGTGATATTGACCTGTCAGATAAATGGAAAAATGTCTTTCATGTACAGTTGTTGAAAGTACTGTTGAAAGAAAAGATTGGAAGCTAGCATTGACTATAATCCCTCAGTCAAACTCAGAAGAGGAAGTGTCCACCAGATTAAAACGTGCACAATGCAGCAGACTTAAAGAAGGGTGCAACTGGTATCTGAACTTCACTCAAATATCTTACTCTGGACATTTTTGCTAAGTGAGGAAGGGCTGGTATTACCCATCATGTTACTGATGCTGATCAGCATGTGCTTTCTGAAAAGTTGCAGAACAGCTAAAGCCCAAAGTGGAGCAACAGATAAAAGCAAGGTTGATACTGCAAGTCACTGGGCCATATAATACTCTCTGGGGTAGCCATAGGTGTCATCCCAAAATGGAATGAGGAAATTTGGCTCAAGATTCTAGGAAATTCAGGTCACTTCAGATTGTGCTATCTGAAGTCCTGAGGATGTGTGTCCCAAGCACTTATTAAATGACACAAAATATCATTTTGTATTGCTGGGTTTCACAAAAGAGCTGTTGGGGGCATCTATGCTCAAATCCAATTGCTTCAGGGATCTGCTGCTCACGTCCAAAACAGGCAGCATGCTTGGGTGATGGTATTCCTCTAGAGGGTGACTGAAAGAGTTGCTTGAGTCATTCAGAAGTTTCTACACGATAAGACATGAAGAACTATATCTCAACTACCAACCTCCAGGTGCGTGCTAGCTTGCTTGAGGATGATGTCCCCCTAGGGTATCTGGTGAGGGAACGGAAAAGTTGATCTGAATTTTTCCAAGAATATAAAAGCTTTCATTCTTTCACAGAGAAAAGAGGTGATCAAGAAAAAATAAAAGACAAAGAAAACTCCTAAAGCATACTTAAATTGCCTTTTATGCCTTAAAGAAGGTTCTTAGCTTGGAACCAGCTTTAGCTTTAAAAAAATTACTACAGTGGAAATACACACCAGAGTAGGGCTGCAAGCTGTACTAATCTAGAAGAAAGGGGAAAAACATACCCCATTAAAAAGTAGCAGAAAAGTGGACCTGCAAGAGCAGTAATATAGCACCATAGAAAAAGGCCATCTCATAGTCAAATGGCCACTGGAAATAGCAGAGTTTTGCCCCTGAGGGTTTATTTTTACATTAATATGAAAAAGTTCCATTGAACTGATAAAATACAATCAGGTATAAGAATGCCACTTATCAAGTATGACTAGGAGATGTTTGGTCTTGCAGCCTTACACACCAGGAACTGGGGTATAGAATTTGGGGGGGCATTTTTGTTTGGTTTTTTTTCTTTTTTTTCCCCACCAAAGACACCCACCCTTTTCTAATTCACTTCCAATTTCCTTTACGGCCGATCAGCCAAATTCTACCACCAAATCTGATTGCTTGAGCTGTAACAGGTTCTCTAGCATTTGTGGACAAGCACTGTATAAATTGATCTTGTAGTGCTGACTTCGCAGTGATATTTCTCTTTTTTTCTGCTACAAACCAATATATAATTTAGTGAAAACAGAATAAAAGTGTGCATTCACACTTGCACAAAAAAAAAAAAAAAGGAAAAAAGAGGGGGAAAAAAAACCCCAACACAACATATTTGCCACCCTTGGTTGCTGTGTGCCAAAAGG
Organism: Pygoscelis adeliae; assembly: GCF_000699105.1. Classification (NCBI taxonomy): domain Eukaryota; kingdom Metazoa; phylum Chordata; class Aves; order Sphenisciformes; family Spheniscidae; genus Pygoscelis; species Pygoscelis adeliae. Next base: position 7,601,542 of record NW_008825114.1, read on the forward strand.
TATCTGGGATGACTGACTCCTCCATTTGAATATGGCAAGAACTGGTAAGAACACAGAAAACAGCAGAGAATATTTTACAGATTCTCCCTCAGAGGAGGTAATTGATTTTAGGGAGAGATTACAGCCTGAGCAAAATCACAATTCCCTGTTCTGTAACTGTATTATCCTCATTCCTCCTTCCTAGGTGTGTAACTTTGCATCTGGCTTTCTTAAAAAACACTTCATTTGAATAGATCCTCAAAATAATAAACTGCATCATTATTTACTGTCGCAAGTCTGTTATTACATCCACAGATGTCGCCAACAGTGATTGTAAAATTTTATATAATTGCTAAGTGTTACATAGCATGTTACAGCATTTAACAGATCTTTGCCAGAACAGACCTTTTTCTGAGATGTGAGATAGTTAGTAGACATACCTTGCATTACAACTGTATTTGAATGAGTGTCATGTAGCATTAAGTTATATGTTGTATGAAAATAAGTATGCTGTTTCTGAAATCTGGTAATCTTCACAAATAGCACCACCAGGTTTGATGAGACACTCAGGCTAACGCTCCATGGGTTTTGCGCTGCTAGCCTTTACTGTTAAACTCCATCGTATCAAATTTCTGCGGGCTTACTGCAGCTGTGCGGCTTTTGCTTCCCATGTATAGACACAACATTACTTTTCTTCCGTCTGCCTGGAATTTTCTAGTATTCAGGGTTATGTTCCAGCTTTAAATACTCATCCTTAACAATGTTAATAGCCTTTCATACTAAGGAACTGGAAAATATTTCATCATGATCTATATTAACGGATGATTGTATTAATGAATTTTTATATTCATATTATCGTTCTTCCTTTATTAACTCCCTTGGTTTTCCTGTATCTTGTGCTGTGCTTACTCTAATACAGCCAACCTTGATATGGGTCCCTAGAACAATACATATTGGCCATGGTCTACTCTCTTTCTCAAAAGGCCTCTGGATGAGAATACAAATATTGACATTACCTTAAGTACAGCAGATGGGAATGTTTTTTCTAGACCTGTGGTGGAGCACAGCTGTATATTATTACATCATGTGAAGGGGATGTCTGTGTGCATGGTCTTGATGGTGGGTAAGCAGAAGAGCATATGTAGAACCTATATGGCCTGCCCTTATCAGATTTTTGATGCTTGGAAAAAAATCAGCCAAAACCTTCATTTCACTTAGTCCTATTACAATCTCTATTTATCTACTCTAGTGCAGAATTGAACATGGTAACTGTCTGCTGCATTAGGACTATGTCAAATGGTTGCATTTGCAACAGCCAATAAAATTAAGGTAAATGAGAATGCAGTGACTTGTCTTGCCTACAAATTATATCTGTTCTGCCTTTAAAAGTGAGAATTAAGTCATCTTTCCAAGTAATTGGTAGAAGTCCAGGAAATTAAATTAGCAGAAAAAATGCTTTTAAGGAGAGAGATACAGCATATCTTGAAGTGCAGGGGAGCAGGAAATGACTAACCACAAACCTAAGCAAGTCTTGGCTCTTCCCTCTCCTTTCTCTTTATTTCTTCAACCCCCAGGCTAAACAGAAAGGTATTTATATATAACATTATATACTTTAAGAAAAAATAAAGAAGGAATCATGAATGAAACTAGAGGTTAAGTCTACCAGCTAAAAACTGGTGCATATACGCTGCAGGAATGAGAATTTTACTGTAGAATTCACTTTAATACTTAAACAGGGAAACCATCCTGAAGCCAGAGTTGTCTGCATGTATATCCATGCATCCTTTCTCTTAAAAAAAATCTTATTTTATGCTGATTCGGGTAACTTTCCTTCCTTCAGATGATCCCTCACACTCCCAGACTGGCCTAATCCCAGCTTCTGGATGTAGTTCCATGACAGCCTATTTTGAGAGTCTTCCTCACTGCGAAACAGTTGAAAAAAGCTGCTTCAGAAGAGTAGTAGAAATGATTGACTTCTCACGTCTAGACTTTCATTATCTTGTGATTGTTAATACACTTAGTTACACATCCTGCTCTGCATCCACTGCAAGTTTAGTTCACAGGAATACTGCTTAACTAGGCAAAAGAAATATTTGCCTGTCCAGCAAAAGTAAACTACAGAAGGATTGGTTAACAAATTTTTGCAAAGTGCTAGGATTTTTTTATCAAAATCAACAAGTTGTACTGCAATCACAGGGTAAGCAGTCATGTAAACTGAGATGATTATGTTTAATAAACTGCTGAACACAGGAAAATTTTCCATGTGTTTTTAGCAGGAGAAGCAATCAGAATGTTCTACAAATCAGGCTTTGTTCTCTAGTACGTAAATATAACTCTCATTTTTACAGAAGAGAGTTATGAAAAATTCAAGTCAAGAAATTCACTCAGTTTATAGTGAGCAAGTAACATTTTTGTGCTATCTTATGCTGCATCTGTTAACCAGAAATCGAGAGACTGGGCACAGTTCTTTAGCTTCAATTTGCTTGACTGCAAGTGCAGCTGCATTTTGCAAAGTCTGTCTGTGTAGTCACCTTGTGCAGACAGTTAAGTTTGTTTGTACAGCATAATGATTAGGATCTGGTCAACACAGAAAACAGAATTGCATAGAGGATGTAATGAGGTCTGCGGACTTTATACTTCTGATACGGAAAGCAAAAGAATTCAGCTTTGCTCTTTAAACACAAATGGGAGAAGCACTTAGCTCATAAGCAAAGTCCACTTGATAAGCTAATGGAAGTGATGCACTTGGCTCCACCAAGCCACGTGTGTGATCAATTTTCAGAGCACAGTATGCAGGAAATCACTAGTTTACGTAACTTTATTTAAAATAAAATCAAAATGATTGATTAAATAATAAAGCCCTGATAGATAGGAGCAAAAACCAGTAGTACACTAACACACCAGAGTCTGGGTCAAATTGTCTTTTAACACAAGTGGGAAATACTTTAGAATCAATCAATGCTTAGCAGCTCTTCATTATTTTGTAAAAAGCAGAATTTTTCAACTTGTGTCTTAATACTTGAAGTATGAAGCAGATTTTTTCAGCTTATGTGTCCAAGCATTAAGTTACAGGTATGTAAAAACACCAAACGTGAAAAATATCTTTGACTTCTTTCATGTGAGACTGAAATTCCCCCTTCCGAATTTAAGGCCAAAGCAAATGCTTCCTGGAAACCAGAAACTGAGTTTTGACAAATGACCATTTAATTTTAAGAAAGCCCCATATGTGCACACTTTAATTATACAATCAGATAACAGTAATTTCAGGCTGCCTGTATGGATTTACATAAAAATAATGCTATTATGTTGGTGTGCAGGTACTTAAATACCTGGTGTTTCTACCATGTATGCAAAGAGAAGCCATACTGTGCTAAGTCTTACCTTTTTGCATCTGAGAACACGCATTAGTTTTCACTAACCCATAGGTCAACAAAAATATTAGATTTATAAAGCCCATGTGCTAGGTTTAGCTTTTAATTTAATTTTTTCCTTTTCTTTAAATTTCAAGATACTTTTAATTGTTGAAGGAAATCCAGTCACTGAGGTAAGCAGAGGCTACAGTGCACTTCAGTCGGTCATCCAGTTTGAAGAACTGGAAAACTAAGACTAGCACAAGAATATAAAATTTCTTTTAAACTTTTTAAGTACTAGACTGAAATGCAAAGAGTAACAGTACATAGGCTGCACGCAACTGGTGTCACTAGTAAAAGTGCAAAGCCAGAGCTCAGCTAATTAATGGCTAACAGCCCTTAAAACAGCAACGTAACACTAAACTGGAGTTTCCCTAAAATAATGAGAGTAAAACTGGAATCTTTAAGTGGTAAGAAAACTGATGAAGCTGTGTCTGGTGTAGCCCGGCTTTGGGTAAAACTCAATGGAAATGATTCCTTGTTAATATAAGCATCACCAGACCCTTTCAACCTGTTTTCTCCTGTGTAATAATGGCTTTGCATTCAAACTCATTTAACTTGAACGACCTTGTCACACCTACTGCAGTAACTCGAGCATTTTCAGCACTAGTTGGAAGAAGCATACATGAACTGTTCATCTTCAGAGATCTTCCTACTGATGAGAAACTATTTGCAGTGGTTCAGCCTCTGCAGTGGTTCCTGCTTTTGAATTATTCTTGTCTGACTAGAGAGCACTCTATAGTCTTTTAGCAGGACAAAACTTGGAAGCATTTTGATTACTCCATGACTTTCCACTGCTGTAACTCCATGTGGAAACTATTTTTTAGAAAAGTACTTACAGCATTATAACTGAATTGGCCACCTTCTCTGATTAGACAGAGTTACTAAAACCAAAGTAAATGCTAGCTCAGAGCTTTAATCAATCTATCTAAGTTTCTCTGTAAGTAGAAAGAGAAACTGAATGCCTGCTACTCAACCTGCCTCTCACACAACTTTTTCATTAACAAAACGTTTACTGCTCTTGCTTTCAGCATAACTGCATGTAGTCCAGACACATTTTTTGTTTCTTTGTTCCTCTTCTCTTTTAAACTCATAGCTAGGCAGTAGCATGTCAGATCTCCGGGGGACTTTCTAGCAAAATAGCTTAAACAGAAATCTTCGGGAAAAGCATAAACTAGCTTTTGCAGAGAAGTAAAAATTGATAGACTGAGAAGGAAATGTACTACGCTTTCATGAATTTCAGATTATGTGAAATGTGCCATAACTTCACCTACATTAGGGAAATTGTATGAGAAGATGAAATGAAAACCTTCAATTAAAAAAGCCTGAGGTAAATTACCAACACTCTGGAACTACTTGTGTAGTTGTCTGCTGAACAGGAAAGACACGTTAAAATTGGATGTAAATTTTGAGGATTTAATTCTAATTTTATGTTGTACATCTCCGAAAAGGCTTAAGGATTAACTTCAGTATGTCCTTGTAGATATGAAGTCAAACTGCAGTAAAGCTGTGAGCAAAAATATATATTAAGTAACACAAATCAAGAAGACAAAAATAGGTTTGTGCTGAGCTTAAAGACAGAGGTCCTCCATTTCCCATGTATCTTCACTGGTTTCCAGAGACTTGCTTCAGACCTTCAAATCAAAAATATGATTGTAATAAACTTTTAAATGTCCAATTTGCTTGTGGTACTTTGTCTTCACATAGTATTTTATGTTAAATCCCACTAAAGTCCTTTAAGAGCCAAGTCTTTGGAGAGAAGGGGAAGAACAAATACGGGTTTTCATGCCAAGAAATAGCATATATTCCAAATAATCCACAAGAAAAAGCTCCCAAGCGACGGTGGAGAAGAGATACAGATCCTCTGATGTGTGCTTCAGGATTTTGGTGAAAGCTCTAACTGCCAAGGGAACAGAGTAAGTTATGGAGCCCTTCCTGGCTGCATAAACTTAATGCATGTGGAACAGCTGAGCACCAGTACCCTGCCAAGATCACCGCTGTTCTACACGCACTAAAAAAACCCATCTAAATTACTGTTATCTTTGCAACAGGCTCCCTCAACCTCTGACCTCAGGAACTGCTCACAACCACAGGAAACTGCACCTGCTTCTACTGAGAGGGTGAACACTGGCCGGACCACACTAATTTTTCCAGTGACATTGCTCACAGGTCGGTTGAAGATTGTCTCACAGAAATATTGCTTCCAGCAGAGTTCTCTGGTGTGCTACAGACCTGCTCTACAGAGCCCAAAGGAAGGCCGACAAGCAGGATAAAGTGGTGATGCAGCTTTCTAGGAGAGGCTGCAGACTGGACACATCATCTTCAGCATCAGTTATCAGCTGGGAAACAGCAGGCATCAGATAAATGGGTACCTGGTAGTTTTTTTCCTGCCACAGGCAAGCACTACCACCAGTCCAAATTCTGCCCCAGACCTTGTGATGTAAAGTTACATTTTTCTGCACTGCTTTTGTAATGTTGTCTTATTTTTAGCTTCTCCACTTTTTTACTGTGTAGCTTTAAAAAAAACGTAGCTGTCGCCTTTTCACATTTAGCAAATGAGGATACTGATTTTGTATCAAATTAATTTGATATCAAATTAATTTCTTTTGAAGAATCCCATTTCAAGTTCTTCAGAACCATTTCTGCTTGTTTCTGTCTCCTGATATGATCACAGTACAGTATGACTAACATTGTCCTGAAACACTTTTTGTAACTTCAGCTTACATCTGTCTCAAGAAGCAGCAGATTAATGGCCCGTTACTTTTTACTCTACTTTGTGTTCCGTTTCAATGGCTTCATTAGAAGGTGGCAACGGCTGAAAACAAATCTTTAATTAACTGATGTATGCTGCATGCTCAAACACCTGACTTTGTAGTACCTATGTGAAATGATCAGAAGGTCAGGCTAACTTACTTTCAGCAATCTTTGGTCCACAAGAAACATGATGCTGTCCTTCAGAAATTAGGATTCAGGGGGCAGGGAGGATTCTAAGCTGGAGAGTGTGTTAGAAAATGGGCCACTGAGTTTAAACACTTAATGTGACCTTAACTGTTTTAAGCATGTTTCAGGTGATGGGACATGCAAGAGCTGAATTCAGTAAGGTGGGTTTTGTCTTAGTAAAACAACGTAGTAACTTGAAGATTATCCACATGGACTGTCTAAGAACTATGCTAAAGGCAGTTCAAGAAATGTCCCATTTTCTTTTCTAGAAAACAGGTATTAAGCATTTGATTTTTGAGGAAGCAGACAGAAAATTTACCGGTTTAGTCTGAAAAAGCCTCAAATAAATCAGAACAATTTCTATCCCCTAACAGCACAGCACTTCTAACTGGAACATAGCTTACTTTCAATGGAAAGGCGCACACGTAATTCAACCAGAAGCACACAAGACAGAATATACTTCAATATGCAGTTAGGAGACACCATGAGCTTGACAACTTTCATTTTGGTGCTCTTCTTAAAAATCTATTTTTCTTATTGTTACAAACCTGAATGCAGCTGTCCTTGGAAAGAGTCTTAAATTTATCCAAGAGCCTGTAGTGACACACACATTGGAGAAAAGTAAGGGGAATAAGTACGTCTGCATAACTAGTAAGATATTGTATCATCTTACTCCAGCTGTAATTCCTTCTAGCTGTAAGACTTTTGCTTTTCTTTTTTTTTAATCAAAACTTAACTGCTAGAGTTAGGCAAAAAGTAATTTATTGCCTGAAAGTTTTCACAGTGATTTCTATTTCACAAGATGAGTAGACAGTTGCATGAGAAAAAACAAAGTTGTGGGAAAAAAAAAAAAAGCAGTAATTTTGGTCCTGGAAACAAATTACTGCACTAGCTAGCTGCCTTGTGATGTACATGTGCCTCCTTCAGGACACTCCAGTAAGGACTTCACAGGCAACCTTTGGGCCCAACTTGTGCTTTTGTCACCATTCTTCCCTTGCAGCACCCAGATCTGTCTGCAGAAAAACACAGGGTCTTCTGGCAGCAGCTAATTCCACAGACGTGAGCATAACATTAAATTTTTAAATCAAATGCTGGAATTAACTTGTAGAATGTTGAACCCATGGCAGCAAAAGACATCACATTAAGCGTTATTTATGAATACAAACTCTGCCTCCAAAGCTTGACAGAGAAAGCAGTGACTTGGGAAGAGCCATTCTCTCCACGTCCTGTGACACTGAAGAATTTTAACTTTGTGAGCTTCATTTATGCAGGAAGAAGACTCATGTAACAGATACATGAACCTTCTTGTTTCTCTAGCCTCTTATTACAGGTTCTTTTAGCTTGCACTGTGAAATTGCATCATGTTAATCAACAGCATGCAGCCTAACACGTGGCTTGACTGTGGTAAAATTCTGAGCTAGTAAAAATAGCTGGCTGATAAAATGCGAAGCAGGACAGTCTCTGTCTATTTGAGCCATGTTAAACAATTGTTCTAATGAAAGCTAGAGAGAAAAACTTGGTGGCTTTGGTTTTTATTTCTTCCACTCTAGGATCTTCAAGTTCACACAAAATAAAACATCACTGTTCAGTTGACCACAGTATTTCATAGAGCTAAAACATTCGTTCTATGGTTTTAACACTTGAACAGTTTAGAATTATATCTGCAGATGACTATTTGTGCAACCCCTCCATCTTACACAGTTCTGGTCAATCAAACGCTGCCTTCTTTGGCAAGTGCTCATTTAACAAGCTTTACCTGTACCTAGCTCTTTCCAAGATAATAAAAACACAAAAATCTAGTTCAATATATTTTTAAAAGTGGGATGTTGGAGTGCTCTAGACTTCTTTTAATCTCTAAAATACTTAGTGTGATTTTCATTTATCCCCAGTCTTTCGCAAGAGCTTTTCATTTATCCCCAATCTTTCACCAGAGCTTTTCATTTATCCCCAATCTTTCACAAGAGGTTTTTTTTTGTTGGTTTTTTTTTTTTTTTTAAGTATCACAGACTGCTGTGTCTGAATCTGTCAAAGTTGCTAATATGGAAGTTAGCAACAAAAATTGAAAATGAGATCATATCTCAAATACTTGTAACATTTTCTTACCATCACAGTAAGGAAGCATCCCTCAGAAGGGTACAATATTTGGCTGCAGCTATTTGAGCAATCTGAAGGAAGTACTTATTTTTTAACTCTGCAGGGAAGCTTGAAAGTGGCTCAATTTATTTTTTAGTTCTCTTTAATTCACAGGAAGAAGCAATACATTTTTAAAATGTTTATTCAGCTTCAGATATCTCTTCTAAAGATACCTGTGGTATATTTGATATACATCTTCCCTCATTCCTTCCAACACACTTAAGCTTTGAGGTAATTTAGCACAAAATATAAGAACACTTTTAAAAAATAAAAGCAAGAGATCAGTAAAAAAATTTTAGGCAGGATAAATAGAAAAATATTCTGTCTTCCTTTCACTATGAATAGTTTCAGCATAATGCACTTCAAAAAGCAAAATAATCAAGTCACCGAGTCCAAAATTAAGTGTATTTCTCAAGCAAAACTGACTTAAGCAAGCATTTCACCTGAGTTTACATTTCAGGGATTGGGCCTGTAGCAATATAGAAGACAAAAGCATCCAGGGGCAGATCATCCCATGTCAATTCTACCCCTTACTTAGAGGGGTATAGGAAGGAATAGGAGGGGGGGGGGGGGGGTTTGGAAAAAAAAAAAAAAAATCAAACCTTGTCTTGCTGGCTCCATGTGGGCAAAAGATGGTCACTCTTTATAGCAGCATCTCCATTCATGCCTGTCAGCCAGTACTGACTCTGCCAGTATTATCTTAACTGCACAAAGGAACCTATATCCAGGGATATTTTGGGAAATGTTAGCAATGGTGTCCTGCTGTCCCAGAGGGACCTTTCAGTTTGAGGAGTGTATTCCAGAGATGCAAGGCACTTGCTGGGAAGGCCTGAGATGAAACCTGTGAGTTTAGAAGATGGTCTTCTGCCCACTGAACGATAAGGGTATGCCACACTTCCTCTGCGAGATAATTCCAAAGGAACTCTGATTTAAAATGCAGCATATTCTGGCACACATGAAGATTATTCCTTTGGAAAGCATGATTTCACTCTCTCGTTTATATGCTATATTGGAAGACTGCAATACTCTAAGTAAGATATTTTTACAGTTGTAAAGATATGTTTTGGGAATGACATAAGCAATGCAAATTATAGTTCTTTAGGCTGAATGGAAAAAGCTAATCGGAGTCTTCATCGTCAAGGTATTCCTCTGCATTACTTAATGTTCGGACTGTACCTGGAAAGAAACAAAGCTCTCTCTTAATCCAGGGTAAAACCAGAAAAAGCCTCACATTTGAAATGCCTGCAAACCAGCATCTGAGAAAGCCAATTCCTCTATCAGTTAGAGATGTTAGGGGTACACAGGTGGGGCTGTAGATCTGGATCTCAAAGGCAGGGCTAAGCCAGTAACCACATCTCCTACATATGAGATTTAGTCTGTTCATGACCTTCAAGAGCCATCTTCTGGCTCCTTGGAACCTGTACAGCAGAGCTGGAACTCTTTAATTCTATTTTCTGTATATATTACCTTTAAATGGCAAAGGAAAGGATGGGTGCCTTGGTGGAAGAGCCTCTATGGTTTTATTCTGAGTGCCTAGCCGGCTGCCATTCTCTGCTTAAAAATCAAACGCATTCCATCTATTCTCTCCCCTCCTTCCTTTCTCACCTGCGTTTTTTCCTGAATAAATATTTCTCAGATCTTATGAGCTTTTGCTTTTGAAGGATAGTAATCAGCAAACAGGAGTATTAAAGTATATTCACCAGATGTGCAGCAGTGCCTGGAGAACTACATCTACCTTTGGGACTGTACAAAGATAAACAGCATGGTTTGTTTGTGATGATTATTTGCCTACAGATTTTCAAATATATGGGAATAGGAATATGGATTATATATAATTATATTATATTGTACTACTGAGAGCCAGGAACCACAAGATCCTAGTCAGTTATAGCTTTGCAATAATATATTAAAACAAAGTATTAAAAATATCAGGTGCAGACTTAACAAGACTGACATAATTCACAGGAGTGATAACCATGTTAACCTAGACTTCTGGAAGAAGAAAAATGAGTAAATTTAAAACTGACCTGTTCAACTGTTTTGATAAAAGAAATCTAAGAAAAAAAAATTTTTTTTCCTTTTTGACTAGGAGAAGCAGCAAAGGAAGAAAGGAAAGAAAAGAAAGAAATTGTAGAGCCCTGTGCTAACAGGGCCATACTTCAAGAAAGGAAAAATCCCATTTCTTCTGTATAACAATTGTTCCCCCATTGAGGAGCAAAAATGACATAATCTTTTCGCATTTCTATTACAGGATTTTAATAACTTTCATTTCTTAGAATATACTTTAGCAATCATGACATTTGAATGTGTGTATATACACATAAAACACAAAATTGAACATTTAAGTGGAGGCAAAGTAAGCTTCCTTGGATAAAACAAAATGTTTTATAGACTGACTATGATAGATGCCATATCTAAACAGGAACAGATTTGAAACTGGGGACAGGAAGACTACTGATATAGGACTGAATCTCTGAAAAAGAACAATCGTTTCACTCACAGACAGTGGAAATACTGAAATGTAGAATCAATAGACACAGAATGAAATGAATAAAAATACCCAAATACAAGAAAAGTATACAGATCAGTGGTGTCACAGAGATTATAAAAGGCCAAATTAAGACAGAAAAACAAACAAGGAAGATAATACTGAAATTGCAGTTAGACTGAGAACATCAGCTCTTACATCAAGGCAAACAAGGAAAGATAGTGTGCAAGAGTACCAGAGACTGGTGATAGATGAAGTGACTAAGGATGAAAAAAGCAGTCAGCCATGAAACAAAATTTATTTAGAGGGAGTGAAGCAAATGCACCAGAAGTAAAGTTACATAGTATCAGAAAATTAAACCTTAATCCAATTATTAGGGACATCAGAACAGAGAATACTCCTGTACCAGGTGCCTACGATTGACAGGCAAAGAGGAAATAAGTGCTCCTAACAGGGATTAATTTACAACAGAAAAAAATATGGAAACAGAAGAAATTCTGCCCTTTGTTATAACGGCTTTCTTCAGAGTCAAAACCGATGGAAATAATTTGTCAAGATTTTCTGGGAAATCCTGATATTACCTCTATCAAAAAGCTGGACAGTATTTTTGCTGCCGCTGCTCTTCTTGGCCTTCTAAAGCTGCAGTCAGCTATGTCACCATTTAACTCCCATAACCGCTAACCCCCACAGCTTAGCACTCCCTCTGTTCTCGCTAGCCCTGTGATGATACAGTTGCTAGACTGATTACACCATTGATACAAGCTGTAACTCTGCCTGTGTTTTTAAGTAATTTCTCATTTCACGTGTAATTCACCTAGGGTTTCCACCCTAACTTCAGCCTCCTGAAAGCTACAGGTAACATTAATTATGCGATACTGAACAATTCAGTCTTTGTTCAGCTTTTTAAATTAGCCTTGTATCTCTTTAACACTTCCGTACATGGACACTGTGCTATTAGGAGAGATGAACACATGTGTGAGGCAGTAATACTATTCTGGTAACACCTGAAAGCATTTTTTCTTTATTTCTCTATTAGAAAGCCACTCAAGAGAGACATAGGAGTAAGAAATTTTAAAAATGAGCAATAAGAAAATAAAAGAGGAGTGTCTGTTGGTGTTTGTTTGGCTTAGTTTGGAGGAACAGACAGGCTAATGGGAACATACCACATCGTTTTACTCTCATACTCTCTGTCCCTTGTGGTATACTGCTTTTAAAGTTGTTTCCATCCTTGCTTTCTTTCTGTCTCTCCACTCTGAAGGGCCTGTCTTCATTTCCTTACTATTTCTACATCTTCTGAACTCTTCTGCCTCTTGCTGACACAAGACGGCATTTTGTGTGGAGTCAGCAACACTGAACGTGATAAACCACAGGTCTCTATCATAGCTCTGCTGAACTAACCCTCTCAAGCGAACCGTTCCAAACACAACTCTTAGCCCATGTAGTTCCCAACTGGTTTTTATGGCTATCAACATACTGTTATTTGGTCAAAAAGTGTCCTCTAAAAAGGACAAATGTATCAGAATAACAAAGGGTCAGAAATACCTGCACTCTGTTTCTTCTTAAGCAGGGAAGCACAAGCTGCATTGGTTGCCATGTCTAAAGCCAGTTTCTTCTCATTGTTCTTCAGATCTGTTCTTGCCCCTTTGTAATAAAAAATTTTCATCATGAATCACTGTGCCAGCTATTGCTTGAGCAATGGTATTACGATACGAGTTTCAGTAGCATGGGTAGAACAGTAATGGACAAGGGAATCTCATCTGTGGACTGCTCTGAAGCAGACTAAAAGCTATGGATGCACTTCCATAAGCTACAGTTGGCTAGGGAACTTGCTTGCTGCTCTCCCTTTCCAGGAAGCAGATGTCATTGCTGTTCTGGGGTTAAGTGCCTAATTTTGTCTGCAAAGCAGGATGAAATTATCTTGAGCAGGTGAGATGTCTGCTTTCCAAACAGCTGCCAGAATTTTCTGCAAGGCTTATAAAGTCAGGCAGGTAAGCTGACTAAGGACTGTACCTGGGTTATAGGAAAACAGTTAAAAAAATACAGATTAATAAACATTCAGGAATCTAGTCTGCCACACAAGATTGTTGAAACCTTGGTGAAGATCTTTACCCTTTGCCAGCAGCATCTCTACAATATCTGCATAACCTTTCCATGCAGCAGCATGCAAAGCTGTGTCTCCCAATTTGTTCTGTGGAGTTAAAGGGAAAAGCAACAGGATTAAAATACAGCAAAAAAACTTTCAGCTTGCACCAAGGATTAATAACATCACACCTCTGTTGTAAGGGTCTGTTGGTTTAACATACCTGTTGGTTTAACTCTAAGTTTGCCTGGGTAAACAGAACATCCACTATATCTGCAGAAAACGGGGGGGGGGGGGGGGGAAAAAGGGGGGGGGGGGGGGAAAAAGGGGGATAAAAGGAAAAATTTAGTGGAAACAAAGTAGGTTTTTTTGCATTCATAGTATAAATTTTGGTTAAGATTCAATGAAAGAGCGATCCAATCGGCTAATGAAAATCTGTAACAGTCAGACCGCATTGAGCAAACAACCATTAGTCACAAAGAAATGCTAGTGCATAAAATACCCAAAACAATACAACAATTCCTTTTGGTCTGTCCTTCTTCCCACTCTGCTTCTAAGAGTTACGCTGACTAGAATGCCTGCTTCAACAGCAACAACAAAACACACAGCATTTTATGGAGCTGAACCTCCTTTCTAGCTTTAACTTTTCTTTTAAGAAAGCTAAAATGACATTATAAAAATCCTGGCTTTATTATTTAGTACTGCAATTTTAGCAACCAGTGTAACAAGCAAATCAAGAAAACCAGAGAACAGTCATTTCAAACTAATTCTCCGATACCTTTGTGGCCTCCATGGCATGCCCAGTACAGAGCTGTGTTTCCAGCTTTGTCTAAGCCATTGACCCCAACTCGATTATCCAAACACTCTCTCAACCAGCTTAGGTTGCCTGAAAGACAAATTCAGTTTCAATTTTTTTTTTCTTTGTAAAGTTAACAGAACCATTAAAGGCACGTAATTCTTTCTGAAGGGTGTCAGTCCTTCTATGAACTTATGAGGAGAAAAAGTAATTAGCAGCAACACTTATAATTCATAAAACAACCAGTCCAAGTCATACCAGACATCTTTTCTTCCACTCCCAGAAGACCTTTAGATCCCTATGTAGTTAAATGGATGACACCAAACTCTTTTTCAGTGTGTACAATCACAAAGCGGCAATTCTACCAGGCTGTAAACCAGCTCAGCTTCTGAAAGCTGCAAAACTTACCAGATAACTGGTTCAAGATACCAGACAACCAAAACAGACAGGACATCTTCATTCTAAATATATTATTATTTTCATAGAAAACAAACAAATCGTCCTTTAGCATTACACAACTAAAACCCAAATCACACTTACCACGTTTGGCAGCTTCATGCAGTGGGTTATCAATAGACTCAGCTTGCTCTGCCACTGAAATGAAAGAGAGAGTAAATTCTAACTACTTCTGAAATTGAACAGATATTTGACACCTGTGTGGAAATAAAACTTTGATTTATTCCAGAAGAACCAGTAATACATATTTGATTCTAACGTGAAAGGGGATTTGTGAGTGATGGACTAGTCAGATGCACTTCAATTTCCTGTGTATGGGAAAGCAATTCAGGAAAGAGCTTGTGAAAACTTCAAAGAATAGCATCAAATTGATCAGTGGTTGCAAGCCACCAGGAATCTGGCAATATTTCATCTCGGTTGTTACTTCCTTTTCTACACTTGTAAGATGATTTTGAGCAGTTGTGTGTGGCTAGGCTTTCAACCTACAGCTTGCCATCTGTAGTTACGAGTTAATTATTTCCAAGGGGTCTGTAAAGGGTAACTAAAAAAATCCACTGTCAATAGGCTTCCTATTTGTTTTATGGAGATTTTTTATTTTCCCTGGAAAACTTGCAGGAGGTCTGCAAATCAAAACTGCTTAAACAATGAATGTAGTGACGGGCAGACTGAAGTTCAGGCTTCTGTAGACCTTTTCGTCATCTCACAAGCTTTAGGTTTTACTGAAGAGGAGCAGCAAACAGTTCCTGGTCACTGTGCTGTTGCAACAGCAAAAAGGAACTGAACAGCACTGTGAAACAGTTGGAAGAGGGACCATGATCTGGAAACTCTTTTTTAAAAACTTCTTTTTTAGGTGGAAAACCCTGTGACTACTAAGGGTACAGGCAAGTAGGACAGTGTACAATCTGAGATGAGTAGGCTCTCCAAGCCCTTGAGCTATTGCTTGTTACAGGGGGCAGGGAGAATGTGAAAGCGTGTTCCTCAGATCAAACTGTTACTGCAGTCAGATGCAATGCAGGCAAATATAATGTACATCAGTTACCAGAAATAAAAGTCTCAAGACTGTTGTGGTTTATTCAGATCTTTTCTTTCTTTTGTGTGTATTCCTCCCATAACGCTTGTAATTGCAAGTTTTCACATGCTTATCTCCCTAGCTGTGAGTAAAATGAAACGCAAATGCTAGATTCTGATATTTCAGTTTAAAAAAATTTGTGCAGTGAACAGAACCCTAAGGCAGAGTGGGAGAAGCCAGTCCCAGAGCAGAGAGCCATTACACAAGCAAAACATGCTACTCGTATTGAGCCGTGCTTGTTGTGCACAGCAGAAAGCGTTAACACTGACACTACTGTCTCAAACGCCTAAAAATACCTTTGTCTTTAGAACATTCTTGTCAGTTCAGTAATAAGTATTTTTAATGCAGATAACACTGATTCTGTCTTCATCAGCTTTTCTATTCACAGTCTTTTCAAATGTGTTCCTTCAAGCCACAGACGGAGCACAAGACCCCACCAGAGACTCTAGCTTCAGGTCTGTCTCCACCTTTTGCAAAAAGGTTGTAGAAGAGCATGGGAGATCACAGTGTTTCAATGGATAAGACTGAACCTAGGCAGTCCTAATGGTGGCAACCAACAAAAGCAGGCCTTTGGGGATTTTGCACAGTTTGTCTAAATCAGAAGACACGTTCCTGGTACTCTTTGTTCTTAGGGTCTGCAGAGCCTTCTGTTCTGCTTACACATGAAATTTTTGCAAATGTGCAGACAGAGACACCACCACCCCACACACCCCCGCCCAGCCTAAAATGGAAGTTAAACTGTTGCTCAGATACCTTTTCAGTAAAGCACTCTGGAAGCAACTTTTCCAAATGATCTCACTAGGAACACAAACTGAATTAGTAAGTTGTTGGGTTTATTTTACCTATAACACACTTTAATGTTCAATAGAAATTTGAGTGTGGGTAAGCATGTGTAAACTATTCTTCTTGTATATAAGAGTGACCACCTCTGGCAGATGGCAAGAGTAGAATCAGTCTGGAAGTCACAAACCAAAGCGAAATTTGATGTCATGGTCTCAATAACTGCACCATAGGTTTCTATTCATGTATTTCTGCTAACTATAAGTCAGGGCAGGGAATCATAGCATTGCTACCATGTTTCCTAGTGAAGAAGGGACAACATGTAGCAACCACAGTTACTAATGTATTACCAGTTTTGATGCAATCTGTCATGTGACACTGCTACTCTGCCTACATTTCCGGGGAGGACTTGGAAGAATTGTGCTGTGCTGTCTGTACTCATGGCTTTTCAAAGTGATTTTAGTTGAATCTGAAAAAGCAATTTCTATCCAGTCCAAACAGGTGTGGGATATTTAATGTGGTGCAATCCCCAAGAAAACAATGTTTTCTGTGGCTGAATATATTCATTAAAAAGCAACAAATGGCAAACAAAACAGTCCTATTTCTTAAGTGTGTGTGGGGGCAGAAATCAAAGGAGGTCTACAGAATTGCTCACAATCTGCTTTAGCTTCCTGTCCATATGCAGGTTTACTTAACAATTCCAGTAGTGATTATCTATCTCTGTAAGAAGCTACCTCATGCTGTGTCAGAGTTCTTGATCTCAAAGCTACTAAAGGCTGTGCCTGTCCAACCTTAGGTCTACTTAAAAAAAAGGCAACATACAGACTGAAGGAATATAGCCAAGATACTGTTAATTAGAAGATCTTAAAAACTGCACCATGTTCATTGAGTGTATTAAGAATACAAGCCTATCAGTTTCATGTGATGTCTGTAGAACCATCCTTTAGATCCAAGTGTGCTTCCCCTCAAAACTGAGAACATCCATTGCTGTTACCTACGCAACCAGAAACATGAACACTTGGCAAACCCAGGCTGTCTCTAGGTCATAAAAACATAAGACAGCCTGTGTATACAGTGGTGACTGATATGGCAGATGTATTCTGAAATACTCTGGTAGAGGACTGTTAAATGCCAATACTGTGATCAGTTTTTGAACATAAGTGTATCAGTTATTTTTACTTAGTGATTTCCTTTGATTGTGAATGATCTTACCAAATGAAAATATTCTAGACATTACCATAGTTGCTTGGAATGAGTCCAGTTCTCCCTTTGCAAGTTCCTTTCCACCAATTTGTATCACTCTGCAGAGAAAAGGGGAAATATTTTAGAAGGGCTATGCTGCATCTCAGAAGTATTCAGTCTGTATGGGATGTCTTAGACTCACCATGTCGGAGATGTAAATGATATCTCCTTCTTCGAAGTACAGTTCATCTGGCTTTAAAAAAAAAAAAAGAAAAAAAAAAGGAAGAGTAAACAAAAATCTGAATGTGTATGTGTGTGTACTTAGGTAAAACAAATACCTGGATAAAGCAGAGTACATTCAGCTCTTCTTTCAAAAGAACAACAA
This sequence comes from Pygoscelis adeliae, assembly GCF_000699105.1. Lineage (NCBI taxonomy): Eukaryota > Metazoa > Chordata > Aves > Sphenisciformes > Spheniscidae > Pygoscelis > Pygoscelis adeliae. The sequence goes on from NW_008825114.1 coordinate 7,619,240, forward strand.
CTCAAATTCTTTAGCAACTAGACAACAGCCTCACAGTCTTTCATACTGTAGTTTGACTTGGCTACAGCTAACTTTTTTCATGTGACCTTCCTGACAACTAAAGAAAAAGACTGTGGCCTTTCCAACAGAGCACTGTGCAAAAAAAGCAGTGAAATATATCTTGTGTTTGTTAACTTCATCCCCTTTTTGGTTGGTCCCAGTTCATCAAATCTCTTAGTTCTCAATTATCTTTGTTGCCTTTAGAAGAAAAGAAAAAAAATCACTTAGATTGCTGATCTTAGACTGCAGCAGATCAGCATGCTGAGTGAAGAGAAGAAAGCATGCTGCTTTTAAAAAGAGCTGGACTTAAAGGAGAGTGATGATTAATTGTGCAGTTTTAGTCACCTTAAGAACAAATATCCATCAACAGGCTTTTTCATTGAAAACATAGTACAGTAAGTCTAATAGGCCAACCCTAGCAGAACTGAAGAAACATTATTACAGACAAGATTAAAATTAAGCTTTTCAAAACCCTAAAATCTAGATGTACTTACCGTTCTGGGCTCAAATGTATACAGGGCCCTGAACACTTTAACCTGCCCTAAAAAAGAAAAAATAAACAGTATCAGTATCATGCGTTCTAAACACAGCATACACATACAGCCCTCAAATCCAAATAAATTCCTTTCCTTAACCCTTAAAGCTGCTTGCTGAATGAATTTGTGCTATGCCTCTGTCAATGAAAAACATGATGAAAAGATTCAACCCAGCAGCATGGGTTCTGAAGGAAATGGGCCAACTGATCAGCTGACTTACATCAGCCAACTGATGTAAGCTGCCTCTTGTGCACACCTAACACGGTCTTCATAGTTCACCAAGTCAACTGAAGTGTTGCCATCGATTCCTGAGGCAAAGCGTAGTTTCAGTCATATGCACCCACACACACTCATACATGTTGTATATATTTTTATTAATAATATCAGATTTGTCAAGTGATACAGAATTAAGGAAAGAATAAAGAAACAAAACAGTGACCAACGTCTGCAACGTGTTCTCATACTTACTTGTACTCGTTACTAACTAGGAAAATAACGCAGTAGCACAGAAATCATTGCATTTAAGAAAAATGACAAATGGTGACCAAGTCTTATTTACGAAATGTACAACTGACATGGTGTTCTGTTCAGATGCTTAAAACAAGCTATAGTGTTTAAAATTCCACTAAGTGGGCAACGTTTATTTTAGGGCAGTTTTGTAGAGACTGTCAGCAGCATCCAAGTCAACAAAAGATAACCTTAATGCAGAGAGGTACCAATTTAATTGCATAAACAGCAAAAGAAGCATCCTTATAAACATTTTTAAAAAAAATTCAATAAAGGTACATTTCAAGAGCACCAAGCAGAAAGTATAAGATGAGTACAGAAGAAGAAACATGTATCTTGCATAATTTTATTAGCTCAACTGCTGAAGTCCACTGAACTCAATGGAGAAATACATTATGCAGACTGTTCTGTATTGTTTTACTTTTAAACATCTGAAGGCTTAAGTATGTAGGTTTGTTTACTTTTGAATATCTTAAGCATGTAGCTGTATTTCAGGTTCTTACACTATACTTTACATGTTTATATAGATTAACTTGTGGTTGAAGCAGTGTTTGGTCCATCAGGACAATGCATTACTTAGACCACACTTAGCCCAGGCTATTTTGTATCCTCAGAGAAACTGATGAACTTACTGCCAAAGGTTAATACTGTACAATAAAGTATTCATACACAAAATCTTGTGTAGTACATTATATGGGGACAACTGAGTAATGAGAGAGTAGGTTTCCTTATGTCTCAAGAATAAGCCTTTACCTTTCTGTAAAGAACCATTGCCAGAAATTTTTTTGCCTGTTTTTTTGCTAGATATAGTCTTTGTTACCCCAGTGTCTAAAAGCCTACTCATAATAGTGATCATCTTAGAAAGTTAACTTAAGGGCTTTAGAAATGTCAGTCTAAATGCATATACGCTGAAAGGCTTGAGAAAGGAGGATGGTCCTCAACTGTATAAGCTGCCATTTTGCAGCATACCCCACAGTCTTGGAGTGGCTCTTAAAAGATGTTTTCAAATAACTCTGCATATTCCCTAGCAAAAGCCATGCCACAGCATATGTTTATGAAGTGGTATTTACCCAGGCATAACTACTAAGCAAAACATTTCTGTAGTCCTCTGTTTCAGGCTTTTCTGGGGCTAAGTATATGTAAAAGTATAACCATAAAATTAATCCGTGTAAACTTTCTAGATTGCCAAATGCATGTAGACACTGTATATATGATTTGTCTTCCATGCTCCTCCCAGATCTTATTTTTTAGTAACACCATACAATTTCAATTTGGCTTTACTGGTTCTCTCTCTCACACAACAGCCATTTCCCTGACATAAAAGGTCCAATGCTTCTCAGACCTTTCCCTCAGAAACTAAATAACTGCATTGTGGCAACAGCTAAAAAGGATGAAACCCCTGTTCTGTTTGTTACCCCTATGAAAATGATGAACAAGGACAGTAGACAATATATGTGTCCTAGATCTAAGAGCTTCAGAATGAAATGTCTGAACTGTAGCTGGGGAGAAGTCAAACAAAAAAAAAGAAAAGAAAAATAAAAAAAGAACAAGCAATGACAAAACAGGATGGGTGACAGAGCACTGTCCCTTCTCCTAGGCTTTCTTACATAGATATAAGAAAAATGCAAGATAGAAATGCATACTGACGACTTTAACCATCACCCACCAATTTTCAAGGTCTTATGTAAGTAAAAGGAGGAAACGGACAACAAAAGGGAAGAATAAGAAATATTAAAAGGGGAAATGAGAAGATGGCAGAAGACAGGGAAAAGCAAGAAATATAGATTTGTGTGCATCGTATGTGTTTCCTGCAATAATGTACTGCATCTGTGTCAACAGGTTTTCTAAAGCTATCGCACCCTAAGGGAAGGAAAAGAAGAATGGAAACACTGATGCTGATAAAAGTATTGCTGAAATGTTGTTTAAACGAAAGGCAATTCATGGTTGGGTTTTTTTTTGTGTTTGTGGTTGTTTTTTTTAATTCTATACAACTGAAACAGAGAGCTACTTCCTCAAATGTCAAGCTGTGGTGTCACACACAGCACAACACATTCTAAAACATTTTCCTGTGATGAAATACAAAGTACAGATTTGCATCTATAGAACTGCAGGTCTGGTTAATGTTAATTTTACAGCACCTTATATGGGAGTTAAACACTACTCATTACTGGCACCAATCTTTTAAATATTTCTTGATAAACAGACATTAAGCCTGATTATGTCGCTGCTTTTAAGAGCTAAGAACAACAGGACGTTAGCACTTGGCATGGCAATTTTTTGTGCCAAATTTTAATGCAAAAAAATCAGTCTAGATTATTTAAAATAACAAAATGTAAGGATGCAAAGGGCAGATTAAACTTGAATCCCTGTTCTGCAAATACCGACAAATTGTATTTTACTAGGCACATGAGTACCTGTAATCACTTGAAGTACTTTTATCCAGCAATGCCCATCCCTAGGCATGCAGACAGACTTAGAGCTTGCATTGGTGGGTGTCCTTTGGAATAAGCAAAAAGTTAGAAAGCACCTGAGGACCTCCTGTGCTCCCCCTTACTACCATCTCTCCACTGTGAACCACATTCTAAGATTCATGTAAGATTGAGAACTAATACATTACGAATACATAAGTTAAACTTCCAGCACCAAAGGGGAGGGAAAGCAATTTCATTAGTTGTCAATTTATATCACTTCCTCAACCAAAAAAAGTACTCAGTGCAAGAGCCATTTATTTTAGTTAAGAAAATAATCATGGCAGTAAGCCAACATTCACAGGAGCTATCAAGGCTTGGCCCCAGTGGACTGACAGGACTCTTCTGTTAGCATTTCACACCCTGCTTCACCTGCCATTGACAGACACAATCAAATCTCATTGATGCAAACAAGGTTCTATAAATCAGATACTGATCTTGATGCAGCATCTTTTCATTAGCTATATTTAGAGTGAGCAGCTCTAGACTACCATAGAAATCAGAATAATTAACTTACTTTAGATAAACAGACTCACTGGGTGTCACAAAGCACTATCAGTGCCTGCAATGCAGAGAAAGGGATAATCTCTGTGCTCTAGAAAATCAGAATTGGCTGTGGTCATCTATGGATAAATTAGAAAACTTCAAGTCTATCAACTCCTATAAGGGTTCAAGCTAATCCTGGGCTAATTGTCATCAGCCATCCTCCTTGCGCCCATAAGGCTGCACAGAAGCAGTTGAGAATCAGGCACTCTCTCCAGCACCAACTTGATTGAAAACAACTAATTTGAATCCCCACCTGTAACAAATGGACCAAAAATGGACTCAGCACCCCGAGAGTGCTGAGAAAGCTGGCGGAGGAGCTAGCCAAACCGCCCTCCATCATCTATCAGCAGTCCTGGTTAACGGGGGAGGTCCCGGACGACTGGAGGCTGGCCAATGTGATGCCCATCTACAAGAAGGGCCGGAAGGAGGATCGGGGAAATAAAAGGCCTGT